>NC_052147.1:156076398-156441154 GCF_902713615.1 Scyliorhinus canicula
TCATATGCTGACGTTCTCATCGCACGAAGTGGGAATTCCAATGTTACATAAAAGGCTTTCTATAACTTCATTTTCAGCTAGGCCTTCTAGAATTCTGATAAATGCATTTTAGTTTGCTACAACATTTGAGATCCTCTTCCAAAACAAAAGCCTCCAAAATATTTGAACTAAAATTTAATTTCAAAACTTTCACAGTGGAGCAGTAACAGCTAAGTGAATAATAAGACAGACCATGCCGACAACACCACAAACAGTGAATTCCTCATCTCAACAGCATTGAAGATTAGGCTTAACCACATACAAAGAGCCAACGGTAAAGCAGGTTACTCCCCTACTTATTCAAACAAAGAATGTATTGTGCCATAGATAAAAATCAGAGGTGGAATGAATAAAAGCAAAGCATCTCATGAAAGGTTTCTCAATGGTGTCTCAACAGCATTATGCCAGGGCTTCCAACTTCAAATACTTGCCAACTCAAGACTATGTACTTTGACTTATGAATTTGCAAAATGTGAGAGCCTGAGAATATAAGAGAAAATTTAATGGAATCTTAACAATTTTGCACTCAATTCCAACAGATTATCTCCCATGTTTCATTTCAGCAGCAGCTAAGTTTTTAAAACTTCACAGGGGCTGGTTTAGCACAGGGCTAAAGAGCTGGCTTTTAAAGCAGACCAAGGCAGGCCAGCAGCACGGTTCAATTCCCATACCAGCCTCCCGAACAGGCGCCGGAATTTGGCAACTTTTCACAGTAACTTCATTTGAAGCCTACTTGCGACAATAAGCAATTTTCATTTAATTTGCTCATTTCATTGTTCAAACATGAAGCTAGGCAGTGAGGCCAATGAATTATTCAATGTTGGGACTACCAGAGCCAGGTCAAATTTCTTACAAATTCACTTGCAGTACAGGTTACTGCATAATGATCGGAGAAGAAATCTCTAACTCAAGGATACCAAGGTTAACCATTATGTGACAAATATCAAATCATAAGAAAGGTTTTATATTATTTAGAGCACTGAAGGCAAAAACTCTAGAAGCATTTCAGAAACAGATGGATTCTCCAGTGGGAGCGTCAGGGTGTTTCAGGGTGGGTGAGTTTAAATCGAACAGCCTTCTTTCTCTATAGTTTATTGTTGACCTTCTGCTTTCATCAACTAAAATGTCTATTGCAACAGAGAGCAGTGAACAAACCTGGGACCTCTTGGTTCCATGCTATTCCACACAATGCATGTGTCCAATCAGAAAATTTTTATTGTCAGTGCAATATTTAATGAAGCAATCAGTGGTCACAGAACCTATTGATCAGATCAACAATCTGAGGGCAGCCAAGTAAAAGCAATTCTCTCGACCAGATTGGATACACTGATATGAACTTGTGGATGATGTCAAGCGTCAAGATTTTAACACCTAATATCAATTTTTACTGTTCTTGCACTGAATCAGTCTGTAGTTTGACAAATGTGTTCCCTAAATAAAATAAATACCAGTTTGCATATATTCCCATTTGAAACTACAACGTTCATAAGATATAGGGCAACACAGTAGTACATTGGTTAGCACAGTTGCTTCACAGCTCCAGGATCGCAGGTTCGATTCCCGGCTTGGGAGGCTGTGTGGAGTCTGCACGTTCTCCCCGTGTCTGCATGGGTTTCCTCTGGGTGCTCCAGTTTCCTCACACAGTCCAAAGATGAGCAGGTTAGGTGGATTGACCGTGCTAAATTGCCCTTAAGTATCCAAAAGGGTTGGGTGGGTTTACTGAGTTACGGGGATAGGGTAGAGGGTGCTCTTTCCGGGGGCCGGTGCAGACTCGATGGGCTGAATGGCCTCCTTCTGCACTGTAAATTCTGATTCTATGATTATAGGAGCAGAATTAGGCCATTCAGTCCATCGAACCTGCTCGGCCATTCGATCATGGCTGATATGTTCCTCATCCCCATTCTTCTGCCTCCTTCAAAACCCCTAATCTTCACATTAATCAAGAAACCCCCTTATTAAACGTCATATTTGGCCAGAGTAATTTGTTCTTAGAACACCTGAACTAGGAGTAGGCAATTTAGCCTCTTGAGCCCCCTCCACCATTCAATACGATTATGGATGAACTCATCCTGGCCTCAACTCCACCGTCCTGCCCGTTCTCCACAACCCTTCAGTCCATTACCAATTAAAAATCTGTAACTCCTCCTTAAATTTACTCACTGTCCCAGCATCCACCACACTCTGGGGTAGCAAATAACCCTTGGATAACCCTTTGGGAGAAGTAGTCCCTCCTCAACTCTATTTTAAACTTGCTACCTCTTATCCTAGATTATGACTTCTTGTTCTAGAATGCCCCACAAAAGAAAGCATCTGCTCTACGTCTACTTTATCCATACGTTTTATCATCTTGTGTACCTCAATTTGATCTCCCCGTATTCTTCTAAACTCCACAGAGAAGAGGCCTAAATTGTTCAATCTCTCTTTGTATGATAAACCCCTCATCTCTGGAAGCAACCGAGTGAACCTCCTTTGAACTGCCTCCAATGCCACTACATCTTTTCTCAAATAAGGGTACCAAAACTGTGCACAATACTCCAGGTGTGGTCTCACTAATGCCTTGTATAGTTGCAACACTCTCTTGCATTTATACTCTATTCCTTTAGCTACAAATGCCAACATTCCATTCACTTTCTTTATTATCTGATGCACCTGCAACCCTCCACCATTTAAAAAAATATATATTTTATTACAAACATGTATCAAAGCAGGTTACAGCAAATAAACACCCCAGGAGACATACTTCCCAACAATCAACTGTACAGTCTGTACAGATTTTCCCCCTTTTTCACCTCCCCCCGCCCCCCGACGAAGAGCTCCTCAAACACGATCACAATCATCTCCCACCTCTTCTCAAACCCCCCTTCCGAGCCCCTTAATCATACTTTATCTTCACCAACCGCAGGAAGTCGTACAGGTCACCCAACCATGCTGCCACGACATCGGCCTTCCTCCTCTCCATGAGCTCCGGTTTCTCTGAAACCCGAAATAACACCACCAAAGGGTCCGGGTCCCCCTTCTCCTCCGCTATCCTGGCTAAGACCGCAAACACTCCCGCCCAGAATCTTCCCAATTTTTCGCAACTCCAAAACATGTGCGCGTGATTTGCTGGCCCCTGGCCACACCTCGTACACTCATCTGCTACACCTTTGAAAAAATCCCACTCATTCTCGCCTAAGTCATATGCACCCTGTGCACCACCTTCAACTGTATCAGGCTCATCCTTGGACAAGAGGAGGTCCCGTTTATCCTTGTACCTCACTTCTTACTCCCCAATTGATCTCCCCTCCCAACTCCGCTTCCCATTTCTCCCTGATCTCAACCCTCCACCATGACCATAGACCTCATGGAAATCACGGTGCCCTTTGGAGAGTGTTTATCCTGTCCCGAATTTTCCATCTCCAATAAACTACTACAAGATAGGTTTATGTAAAGAATCCCGCCGCTTTTTTTTCCCCATTTGTTGATCCTTCACCTCTATCTGTAATCATGAGTAATTGAGCACGGCTGGTAGTATAACTGAACTGAACTGAACGGGCGCACAGTGGCACAGTGGTTAGCACTGCTGCCTCATACTACTAAGGACCCAGTTGAATTCCAGCCTTGGGTCTTTGACTGGGTGTTGTTTGCACTTTCTCCGTGTCTGTGTGGGTTTCCTCCGGGTGCTTTGATTTCCTCCCACAGTCTAAAGATTGCCCCTGGAATCCAGGGATGTGTAGGTTAGGTTCAGGGGTTATTGGGCTAGGGTGGAGAAGTGGGCTTGGTGGAGTGCTCTTTCAGAGGGTCAGTGCATACCCAATGGGCCAAATAGCCTCCTTCTGCACTGTAGGACTTCTATTCTATGAACTAGGTAAACAAAAGTTGTGCAGTGCCTCATACTTTTGACCAATAACATTCCATCGATAGTGAAACTATACAGGTTAGAACTATCTCTGATATAATCCCCAATCTGTGCCAAATTAGCTAATTTCACCTTGTGTTGATTTCACCAACTCGCAATGCAGTCCCACCAGAAAAGAAAATTTTTCTAGGCTGGTCATCAAAACTGCTTTTTAAAAAAATATAAATTGGCTGTTCTCTGTCACAAAGCATGCTGTTGCTATCTGTGAGGGTATTCCAACCTGGAACACCGGTTTGTGGGGATGTAGAGTGTAACAGCCCTTCCGGTTTATTTCCTTTGTTCCCATTTTCTTTTGTTTATGATTTTTGGTCCATGGACCCTTAATCAGAATGTGCCTTTAAGTGGAGGACTCAAGCTGAAGTAGCCTACTTATAAAGACATTTATGTTCCCAGGTTTTGTATTTTGGAGATGAATAATCTCTTGTATTTTGTATCTTTTGTATTTTGGTGTTGAATAATCTAAGGAACCAGCTTTTGAGGGAGTTTAAACATAGAATTTACAGTGGAGGCCATTCAGCCCATCGAGTCTGCACCGGCCCTTGGAAAGAGCACCCCACTTAAGCCCTTCACCTCCACCCTATCCCCGTAACCCACCTAACCTTTTTGAAGGACAATTTAGCATGGCCAATCCACCTAATCTGCACATCTTTGAACTGTGGGAGGAAACCCAAGCACCCAAGCTGGGAATCGAACCTGGGACCCAGGCTCTGCGAAGCAACTGTGCTAACCACGGCAGCACAGTTGATTTGGTTGGTTGGCTGGCAACCTGTGGGTTGGCCAGGGACAATATTCTGCCTGACAACAGTCAATGACTGGTTCCTGCATGATGCTTTCTCAGAATGCTGGACAGAAAGGAAAGGGCCTCTCTGCCTACGTAAAGAACTGCTTTGTTGTTCTAAAACCAGTGAGTGCTTATCACATCTTTTCTGTAAACTTGAAATAAACCTGAATCTACAGAGAAAGTAGACAACCTTGCAGGAGAAAACTATCTCAAGCCTAGAAGGACGAATTACAGAAATGAAAGCTCAAATTCCAGGAAGACTTTAACTGCAAACCATACTAGTGCAAAGATCCTTTATCCTTTTATTTTTTATTAATTTTTCTTTAACTCTCAATCACCCTTTCCCCCGTGTTGAGTGTCTGTGTGTGTGTATATATTTATATATCATCTGGAACATGTTGCGGGGGTGGATAGATCAGTTACATTTTTCTGACAATTTAAGTATAGTACTGTACATGGTAAAAGATGCAATTTATTGGGCTCAGCCAAGGACCTCCGGTGTTTCGTAATAACATCCAATTTCATTTGTGTCACGACTCCGGTCAAGTGAAGCTGGAATTGACAATAGTTTTGTTTTGACATGAAGTGTGAATACACAGCCCAGTCATTGTGCAATAATTACTAAAGACTATTTAGAAAGTAGACAAATACACACTAACAGGACTACTCTACTCTCAGACAATTAAGTATATGAATTACTAACACAATAGTTTATGTAAAACATACCCCTTATTCCAAAACATACCTACAATACCCGAACCCTCAAGACTTCCCCCATTCCCCAAACAATATCCAAATAACCAGCTTATCGTCACCACACAATACATGGATGATACTCAAATCTGGGAAACTTCTTTTCTTGGTCCAACGAATATATTTAAAGCTGCCATTACAAAGGTTTACTGCACTGCCTTGGCTCAGAGACATTTTTTTTAAATTAAGGACCAATTTAGCGTGGCCAATCCACCTACCCTGCACATCTTTGAGTTGTGGGGGTAGGGTGAGACTCACGCAGTCACAGGGAGAATGTGCAAACTCCACATGAACAGTGACCCGGGGCCAGGATCGAGCCCGGATCCTCAGCAGCGAGAGGCAGCAGTGCTAACCACTGCACCACCATGCCGCCAAGTTTCTTCGATGCAAACTTATCCTCTGGGCCGCTGGAAAACTGGCTGTCTGCCCCTATCAACTTGTTTTGACTATATATTAACATATTTCTACCTCATTGACATTCCCAAACCTCTAGAGGCGGTTTCTCCTCACCCATTCACATTTGATGCTTATATAACCTGCCTTCTAAACCCATTACTGGGGAGACGCATATCATTGGGGCTTTTTGAATACTGTCCACTGCCATCTCGAAGCAAATTTCTATCTGCTGCTGGAGATCTCGCATTTTAATTGTTAAATTTGTTTTGCTGCTGTTGCTCGGATAATTAATCAATCAATGTCTGCCTTTTGCAAATAAGACAAATATGCTTCAACATTTTCATTACCTCAATAAAAAACATAACTGTGGTTGGCCCTGGTGTATTTCATGATTATATAATTTCTAGACACTCAGCCTCAAATGAATCAGCCACATGGATAGAGTGGATGGCCAGAGACTTTTCCTCAGGGTGGAAATGGCTGTCACGAGGGGACATAATTTTAAGGTGATTGGAGGAAAGTATAGGGGAGATGTCAGAGGTAGGTTCTTTGCACAGTGAGTGGTGGGTGCGTGGAATGCACTGCCAGCGGAGGTTGTGGAGTCAGAGTCATTAAGGACATTTAAGCGACTCTTGGACAGGCACATGGACAGCAGTAAATTGAAGAGGTGTAGGTTAGGTTAAATTAGGGAAAATGGTCGGCACAACATCGTGGGCCGAAGGGCCTGTATTGTGCTGTACTGTTCAATGCACTGAAGTATAATCATGATTAAAACTATGTACCAGCAAGAAAATTGAAAGAAAATTCAGGATAATTATCAAACTGATTCCAAGTGTACAACCTGTGCCTTCCTTCCCCACTGCTATCTCATTTAGAACATAACAGAGCAGTACAGGCCCTTCGGCCCTCGATGTTGCGCCGTCCTGTGAAACTTCTCTTAAAATCCCTCTGCACTATTCCCTTATCGTCCATATGCCTATCCAATGACCATTTGATGCTTTGCATTATTCAAATTTCACATGGTTGAAAACTTGGCAACTCTATTAACAAATCATAGCACCAAAATCCATTGGTATCTTGAAACATAGGTGGCTTTCTCCCATTCTAATGCAAAAAAGAATCAGAAAAACCTATGCAAGTTAATGGGAATAGGAATTTAAAGATTGTGGCTTGGTCTTCCAAAAATTTGTGTTATTCTTTGCCATACCCGAAGTTGGCCACACCAGCCCCAAAAATCAGGGCATTTGATCACAAATTATACCCAGTGTGATTTTTTGAAATTGTTTTTTAAAATATGATGCTTGAAACTGGCTCTGCCAATAAAACTATTTCTGTTAATTCTTGTAATTCATTATTTTTGGGTTCAGGACTATGAAAGACACAATTTGTTTTACAAATCAAAAACTTTATGTTTACCAAGAAACTGACTGTTATACATAGAGGTAATAGTATATGGTCCTGTAAAGTTTTTTTTTAAGTTTTCTACACTTATATATATATTTTGACTCCCAGTTGTGGACTGATTAAAAATGCTTAACTTTGTGATAAACCTATTTTCAGCTGCATTCATCAAACTGCATCAAGTGAATACAAATAAATATAATTAATCCGACCCTCTACAGACGAGTTGGCAAATTAATCTTAATCTCAGCAAATGACGAGGTTTATCACTTGGCTTCAAGAAACTAAATCAAGGACTTTAAAAGCAATTTTTTGAAAAATTGTTCCAAAACACTGCTAGATTTTATATTTGGTGATAAGTTTTAAGCAGAAACTTATGGAGAAAAATTAAACAATTCTGAAAACTAGCAGAATATTGGGAACCATATGCATCTGATTGCAAATGTATCCAAAGCAGAAACTCTCCACCTATGTAAATTTACCAACATTCGATTGGAGGTATGTGAGACGGGTTCTCCAATAATGGGGTTATGTCCCCACTCCAGCGTGAAAACACGGACGAATCACTCTGGATTTTCCTGAAGAAAGTCCAGAGTGATTCTCCTAACTGGAGGGGGCTAGCAGGGCCCCGGAGTAGTCCTCGCAGCTCCGGCTGCCAATACGGGGCTCTGCACTTCCGGTCGGGGTCCACGCACGTGCACGGCTGAAGGCTGTGTCGGCCGCCCTGCACGACATGGTGGACCCACACCACCACAAAGACTGCCCTGCCGACCTCCCCACCCTCCCGAGATCGCGCACCCACAGATCGGCAGCCTGGCTGTCTGCGAGCACCACCCCCCCCCCCCCCCCACCAAGTGAAGGATCCCCCCGTCCCCCTACCAGGGCTGCCGCGGACTGATTCCGCAGCCACCACACCAAGTTCCCGACAGGTGGGACCATGAGAGAACCACGCCATCGGAAACTCGGCCAGTTACTCTTGGAGAATCACCGCGGGGGCCTCTGTCTATGGGACCCCGCCCGCACCTTGCAGACCAGATTTTGGCACGAGGCTCGGGGAATCCCGCCCATGAAGTCTATAAACTATTACATTTCATCCACTGCGAAAGTTATTCAATTTGACTGACAATATGGACAACGATATTGGACAAGTAAACATTAATTATTGAATCATAGAATCCCTACGGTGTAGGAGGCCATTCGGCCCATCGAGTCAACACCAACCCTCGGAAAGAGCATTGTACCTAGGCCCAGTCCCCTGCCCAATCACTGTAACCCCATAACCTCACCTAACCTTTGGGCACTAAGGGACAATTTAGAAAGGCCAATCCACCTAACCTGCATTTCTTTGGACTGTGGAAGGAACTGTAGGAAACTCACGCAGACACGGGGAAAATGTGCACACAGTCATCCACGGTCAGAATTAAACCCTTGTCTCTGGCGACAACAGTGCTAACCACTGTGCCGCCCATAATTGGCTCTCTTCTGCAGAAATAAAGAAAGCTGAAGTTGGGATTTATTTTCATTCATATTTTTAAAAAATAAAATTCTCTTTTAGTGACTGGTTCTCCACTAAGCCACACTCCCTTCCCTTTAGCACAATAGCTCTTCCCCATAGCTGTTCCTCTCAACTTCATCTGGATGAGGCACGTCGACCCCAGAGAGTCTCAGTGGTATCTAACCCAGACACACACACACACACTTTGCCTTGCAGCCTGGCATCTTCTAGAACCCCACCCAAGAACCTAACAGTCATCCCCTGTCCTGGGTCTCTGTAATCACTCCTCCCAACCACTTTTCAGATCCTATCTGGGAGGGCACTCTCCCTTGGCAGCGATATCAACGCAGGCCCAGCAAGGAGGATACAGGAAGTGTTTCCTGCATGCCAGCCGTCATACCTTTTAAACCAAGGGGCACTCCAACATGAAGGGAAGGTAAGGCCTGCGATCAACCTGTCCCCCCCGACTTGGGAAATACTAAACCCATTCCCGGATGCAGGTTTTCTGGGTCGTTCCCCCCCCCCCCCCCCCCCATGTCCGCTCCGCTGTCCCTTCTGCAAATGGCACCAAGAAGGTGAGGGTGATCTGAGCATGTTACTCCAATGGCGATGGGTTTTGAAAATAAGAAATCACAATCTTGCTGCCTCGTAGGTGATGAACAGACTTTGGGGAGTCGGGAGGTGAGTTACTGCCCTCAGAATGTCTTACCTGTAACTTGCTCTTGCAACCACAGTCTTTGTATGGCAGGTCCTGTTTTGCTTCAGTTACTGGGTTACTGGTAATTCCCATTATCTCCCAATTATTAATGGACTTGGAAGCAAAATTTGATTTTGGGGAAGAGCTATTGTGCTAAAGGGAAGGGAGTGTGGCTTAGTGGAGAACCAATCACTGAAAGAGAAGCATGCGGGTGGAGGTTCCAGAACTGTAGAGGGCTGAGAATCGAGGCACTGTCAAGAATACCTCATTGCTCACTTTGACGTTTTCATCCTTTACATTTATGATTTTGGACAATCATGGGGCCAGCTGAGTTGTCTATTCTTGTGACTGTGATTGACCAACAGTAGCGACATCAAAATTCCACTGCTCATGGTCAGGATCAGCACCCTGCAGTTGAGGGGAGGCTGGACCCGGTGCTCTTCCGGGAACAGAATCACAGATGGTAGTGACTAGTAGGAGACTCAACTACTAACGGTTCTTGTGACGTCAAACAACCTACCTCAGAGCTGCGGTGCTGGAGAAGACTGCATCTATCCCGGGGGACAGTGGATCAGCTTTGCCAGGTTATGCAAGAGCTGGCACCACATAGACCTGGAGGTCACCGATTGCCTGTGGCCCTGACAGTTACCAACGCTCTGAATTTCTATGCCAATGGCTAGTCTCAGGGCAGCACATGTTACCTGTGCGGTGTATCCCAACAGGTTGCGCACAACTACATAAAGGAGGTCACAGATGCGCTATTCACGAGGGCTCACAAGTACATCAACTTGGACAGGCACCAAGCGAGCAAGGATGCCAGAGCAATGGGACTCAAGTGCTTAGCAGGCATGCTCCAGGTGCAGGGTGTCATCAACTGCACCCATGTAGGTCTGCAGTCCATGGTGGCATGAGGCACCATTTACGACGCGCAAAGTATCCCACTCCATCAATGTCCAGCTCGAATGTGACAACGCGATGCGCATCATGCAGACGTGCACCCGTTTCCCAAGGAGCATCCATCTTGCAGCACTCGCAGATCCCAGCAGTCTTTGGGCAATGGTTCCTCTGGGACATAGGGTACCCACTCGGGAGGTGACTGACGACTCCAGTGTGAAGGCGACAAACATCCTTTGAGACTTGCGATAACTAGGCTTTTGCGTCAATGCATGCACTGGCCGAGCAGGCAATTGGACTGTTCAAGATGCGGCTCTGATGCCTGGCAGTCAGGGGGAGTTCTCCAATACTGTATAGCCCCCAGAGGGTGTCTCGCATCAATTTAATCCGCTGCGCTCTGCACAACCTGACACTGCAGCGGGGCGAGCAGCTGGACCAGGCAGTGCTGGAGGACAGTCACATCGCCTCAGATGAGGTTGGCGAGGGTCAACACGTGGATGAGGAGGAGGAAGGACAACGGGCGATAGCCAGGACCTGCATGTGATGATGGGCTAGGGTCACCCTCATAGCTACTCGGTTTCAGGACGACCAGAACCAGGGAGTGAAGAACTCTACAACCATGGGTCTGACTCCTGCAAGACAGAGAGGTGCAGCAGTGTTGCCAATAAACACAAGGCTAGACATTACTGTTGGCAGTGTGGTGGGCAAACACTTAACTCAGCCTTCTGATATTTCTCAACACTTACCAGAGCTTCCAACCCCAGGTTAATGCAGGGAATTATAGCAGATGAATGTTATATTAGTGTTACATTATGTGTCCGCAAATATTGTTAAGGAATTTTGCATATTTCTGCTCAGTAAACATAAATAACAGAACTAAAAATTCCAGCTTCAAAAGAAAAACTCTAGTCTCATTCCCATTTCTACGGTGGTATGTTTGAGCTTTAACTCCATGATTTTTCAATTGCAATTTCTCTCCAGCTACAACACATAGCATACTGTACATAGTACAGGGCACATGGTCATTTGAGGCACAGAATATTGTTATAATTGATCTGCGAACTCCCAGATGAACTGTTCTGTGGATGCGATTGTTACACCAGAAAAGATATATATCCAAACTACTAACTTTGCTTATCTTCCATCCTTATCTACACCACGATAAGAACAAAATTAGACTGAAAGAATATCACCCCAAGTACAACAGTAGCATGGTCATCCGGTGTCAACACAAGAAGTTGCCAATGGGCAGAACAGAACAACTGCAGTTGCTCCCAGCACAGTGTTACAGGTCCCCATATTTGACTTGCAAAGACAAATTCAAGAAAAGTAAACCTCAAGGAAGGACTTTGAAGTAGTCAATTCTAGATGTGTCTCATACAGTTTGTCTTTTGTGTTAAATGTACCATCCATGAAAAATGAAATTTGAAGGGTTGTTTCAATAAACCTACTTCCTGATGTCAAAAATATGTATTCCAGTAAGTCATCCTAAGGGGTCCCTGTGGAATGCATTGACTCCCCAGATTTCTATATACATGCTCTGTTTCAAGACCAATAAGGGGGTGTTTTTAAACACACACAGCCATACTAAATTGGGCCCCTGCTGAGTTAAAGGCTGCAGAACTCAAAGCATAATGATATATTCCAAATTCAACAGACAGTAAACTGAAGGATTTGGTACAAGCTTTACAAACAAAATATTTGTTCTCAATATTCTGGCACATTGAACAATATGAAGAATGGTGGTCAAGGAATAAACCTTCGCTCATTCCGGTCTTGCACTCTATCATTATGTGAAGGCCTTGACTGCAAACTTGTAACATGTTGCAGGAGTTTTAAATATTGCTTCTGCAACAATCAACAAGCTCTGACACTGACATTCTTTCACTAAAGTTTCACTGCAGCATCACAGTCTTTAAAGTGAAAGTTTTATTTGCAACTCTTTATTTTTTGAACTTTAGAATTTACTAATTTGCATAACAAAGCCATGCATAAGTTATATCCTACATGATTGAGTGTTGCATTATCCTTTCTCATTCTTCTTGGTCAGTCTGCAGTCTTTGACACAGTTTAGTACACCACCCACCTCCAAGATCTCTTTCCCAGTTGAGTAGCAGAGTGCCAGTCTTATTCCACACTTATCTATTCAATCCCAACTAGAGAATATTCTGCAATGGTATCTTTTACCACAGCTGCAGTTATTGCTCGAGGCACCCGATGATCTATACTTGGTCAGGGAGAAGTTTGGGATCAGTGGAAAGGGAATGGTAGTAAGTGACGGGCCCTAAAGGCAATAGCTTCCGTCTTCCCAATGTTTAACTAGAGGCAATTATATTAATCCAAGGCTCGATGCCGAACAAGCATGATGGCAATGTGATATTGCAATAGAGTAAGATGCAGCTGGGTGCCAGCAACATATATGTGGAAGTTGACCCTATGTCTGCAAATTCCACAACAGTGTCAATCTGATCGTATTACCAGTTCTCTCCAGGTTTGACAAAGAGTCATCTAGAATCTAAACATAAGCTCTCTTCTCTCTCCATAGATGCTGTCAGATCAGCTGATTGTCCAGTATTTTCTGATTTGTTTCAGATTCCAGCATCCGCAGTAATTTGCTTTCATATGCAAATGATGCACACCAGAATGGGGGTGAGGTGAAAGTATGATAACTAGATTTTGCAGTAATCATAGAATTCCGACAGTGCAGAAGGAGGCCTTTCAGCCCGTCGAGTCTACACTGACCCTCTGATTCCCCCATATTATCTTTCAAACCCCATAACCCACCTAACCTTTGGACACACAGGTCACTTTACCATGGCCAATCCACCAAACCTGCACATCTTTGGACTGTGAGAGGAAACCAGAGCACCCGGAGGAAACCCAGGCAGACCCAGGAGAATAAGCAAACCACACTGACAGGTACCCATGGTTGGAATTAAGTCCCTGATGCTGTCTTAAACAGTCTTAAACACTGTTCCACAGTGCCGCCCAATGACAGAATAGAAGCCATTAGTGAAGCTTCTCTGTCTGAGACTGAAGAGACAAGAGTTGAACTAAGTGAGGGCAGTCTAACTGACTTGGTCAACACCTCTCCTCCAGGAACCATGTCAAAGGCTGCAGAGGTAGAGACGGATTAATGTATTACAGTGAACGAGATTGTTATCTCTTACTTGATTACTATTTGGTGATGGGCATGAGTCCCCCCCCCCATCCCCCCTGCCAGCCGCTCCCCCAAGCAGGTCGCCGAGACGACCCCATCCTCCAACCCCATCATCAACAAACCTGCTCCAGCAATGAGGAGGAAAGACCTTTTTCGCAAATTCCCGCACTGCATGTACTCAAAACTCTCCCCACAAGGGAACCCAAACTTCACCCCAACTCCCCAAACTTGTGAACCGCCCTTCCAAAAACAAGTCCTTCATCTCCATCATCCCTCTTTCCTTCCATCCCCTAAACCTCACATCCATCATCCCAGGCTCAAACCCATGGTTCCCACAAATTGGCATCAACCTCGACCCTGCCCCTAACCTGAAGTGCTGCCGAAAGTATCTCCATATTTTCAGCTTGGGCCACCATCACACACAGCTACCCGAATACCTACCTGGGGTAAATGGGAGCTCACTTGCCGCCCAGTAATTATACAACAAGTTCGGAAAACCCCACATCTCCCTCCCCCCCCCCCCCCCCCCCCCCCCCCCCCCCCCCCCGACTCGACTGCCGCACTCTCTGAAGCACTGCTGCCGCCCACGCTGAAGCACGATCTTCCTAATCCTAGTAAGAAGTCTTACAACACCAGGTTAAAGTCTAACAGGTATGTTTCGAATCACTAGCTTTTGGAGCACTGCTCCTTCCTCATTCACCCGAGGAAGGATCAGTGCTCTGAAGCTAGTGATTCGAAACAAACCTGTTGGACTTTAACCTGGTGATCTAAGACTTCTTACTGTGCTCACCCCAGTCCAACACCGGCATCTCCATATCATTCCTAATCCTAGCCACCTTACTGGATGCCAAAACCATCCTGTCCACTTCCTGAAAGAACTACTTGCCGAAGGCACCGAAATTCATCTTCACCGCCTGCACCTGACCGCCAACGACAGGGCAAGATTATCCCACCTCAGTAGATCCGCCTTAACCCTACCTATCAGATTCATAAAGTTCAGCTTACGAAGTCTGGCCCAATCTCGGGCCACCTGCACTCCTTGATCCATGAAGCGGGCCATTGCCACTCAAAATGGCCCAGGTCAAAATAGACAATAACATATCATTAACATACAGGGACACCCTATGGTCCACCATTCCCCCCCCCCCCTCACTAACCCCCCCCCCCCCATTCATCCAAGTACCTCAATGCTATAGCCAAGAGCTCTATTGCCAGCGCAAACAGAAAGGGATACATGGGGAATTCCTGCCTCATTCCCCTGTGCAACGGAAAGTACCCTGAATTCATTTAACTTGTTCGCACATGCGCCATCGGATCCTTGTACAACAATTTCACCCTTGCCACACACTTAGGCCCAATCGCAAACCTCTCCAACACCACAAATAGATAGCTCCACTCCACCCAAGCAAATGCCTTCGCCGCATCCAGCGCTGCTACCACCGCCAACTCCCTTCCTCTGTCAGAGAAAACACCACTTTCAACAGCCACCGCATATTTTATGACAACTGCCTCCCCTTTATAAACCCCATCTGATCGGCCCCAATCACCTTCGGCAGGAACTCCTCCAACCTGAGTGCCGACATTTTCGCCAACATCTTGGCATCCACTTTCAACAGAGATATGGGCCCACCATTTTCAACAGCCGCCGCTTATTTGATGACAACTGCCTCCACTTTACAAACCCTGTCTGATCTGCCACAATCACCTTCGGCAAGAACTCGCCCAACCTGAGTGCCGACATTTTCGCCAACATCTTGCAATCCACATTCAACAGAGATATGGGCCTGTACAACTCATACTTCACCAGATCCTTGTCCTTTTTAAGTGGCAATGAAATAGAGGCCTGACGCATCATCTCTGGCTAGGCAGTGGCAATAATATTTAAGAGTTAGGAGAGGATGAGTTTGGAGATGGAAGTTAAGATTGGAAGGGTCGAGGTTGGGTTATTTTGGGGAGGAGCGATGAGGGCAGTTTTGAGAACAAGGAGGAAAGTAATGGCGAGACAGCATAATTTAGAATCCCATCTTATATGGGAGAAGGGAAGGAAAGTTGACTGACCTACAATTTAATGGAAATGGAGTAACTGGGAGGAGATTGGGGGGGGGGGGAGGAAAGAGGTTGAGGAGAGATAGGAGGATAAGTTAAAGAAAAGGGCTAGGACAGAAGAGAGCTTGCAAGGAAGGAAAAGTTGGTTTGGTGCGCAAGAGGCAAAACAGATGGCTTCAATCTCAATTAGAAAAGAAAATGTCAAAAAGCACTTGTAGAGTGGGGTGAAGGAAGCGGGATTTAAGATGGCAGTTTACAGTGCAGAAAAAAACCCCAGGGATAGCTCTTCTCTGCAGGATGCTTCATGTGGAGTAGGTAGTTCTGGTAGAGGAGGGTGAGGCTTGATGTACTTGATGTTATCAAGCCATATCTCATGATTAATAACTGGTTCTGCACTAGGGCTCCAATCTAGTTCTAGGATTCTGTCCCTTCAGCTTTTCTGTGAAACATCTTTCAAGTATTGTTTGAGGCAACTGTTAATTTGTTCAGCAAAAGAAATGCAGAGCACATATTTCCCACATTATAATAAATGGAATCTGTGATTTTGTTTGCGAGCTATATTCATTCAGATGAGTCAGTAGCTAGGAGGCACACATATAGACTCATTTAACTCCCTCCAACTGCTGTGAACAACAGTAGCAGCCAGCAAAAAATGCAAGGAAACTACTTACGCTGCTACTCCAACGCCCCAAGGTGGCCGGCCAGAAAGCTTACCGATGAGGTCCTTTGATTGGGGATGTAGTATACTTTGCAGAACAGGCTAAGCGTGCATGGCGAATGTTCTATCTATTTGAAGTTAGCAGCCTAATACGTAGTCTAAAAAGGGACCACTGGAGATCACTTAGAACAGTCCAGGTACTATCTAATCTGCCAAGTGTTCCCCATGTTGCGATTTTACATCAAGAAATTTTTTTAAACTATTTTAGTAGAATCAGGCAGCTGCAGCTGATATTTGTAACTGGCTGTTCAACTTTTACATTAAGTACATATTGCAAATCAATTTTGCTCCACTTGTCAATGGTTAATATACAGTTGGTTTTCTGTAGGTGAGAAACTTAAGAAAAGCTCAATATCTAATCTGGGGGACAATGTTTTCAAAAATAGTTTATCAACTACAAAGTTTAAAACATAAGCTGACAGAACGTTCAGCAAAACAATTAAAATGGTTCATTTTTAAGACAACACCGAGTAACTGATTTCTACCTTCTCAGAAAGCTCACTTTAACCAAAGGGTCAGTACCAGATACTGACAATAATTTCTAATGTTGAATTCGTCATTTCCAATAAGTGAACAATTAGTCTGTTGGTGAATGGAAATTCCTGCTGATTATATTCTAGCTCCCACTCTGGTATTTTACATCATTATCCTAAAGAAAGCATCAAATTTCCAACTTATTCTCCTCTGAACATTGTGAACACTGGTTAATGGCTACCAGAACATAAATCAGGGTCCCGTTATGATATTCTACTGCATATTTTATTTAGAACATACAGTGCAGAAGAAGGCCATTCGGCCCAGCGAGACTGCACCGACCCACTTAAGCCCTCACTTCCACCCTATCCCTGTAACCCAATAAACCCGCCTAACCCTTTGGTCACTAAGGGCAATTTATCATGGCCAATCCACCTAACGTGCACGTCTTTGAACTGTGGGAGGAAACCCACGCAGACATGGGGAGAACGTGCAGACTCCGCACAGACAGTGACCAGCGGGGAATTGAACCTGGGACCCTGGCGCTGTGAAGCCACAGTACTATCCACTTGTGCTACCATGCTGCCACTGCTCTTTTTGCTGCTGTAAATAATATTAGCTGCAAAGCATGCCTTCCGCACTTGGTATATGACCATAATTAACATTGCCCTCCGAAATCCTTAAATAATCAAACAAGTTTAAAGACGAGAATGTGATCTCAGATTAAATGTTCACAACGCAGCCATATCTTACCATGTTCCGCATTCGGTGGACCTGGAGCTGAGGGAGGGAACGGATCAGCACCCGCTGTCGAGGTTAGATGTGGCGCTTCTGGCAGAGAAGGAAGTATGTGGGCGGGTCCGTAGGGGTATAGAGGGGTATCTGGAAGCCAACGATAACGGGGAGATGCAAGTTGGGGTGGTTTGGGAAGCGCTGAAGGCACTGGTTAGAGGGGAGCTGATATCCATTCGGGTGCACAGGGAGAGGGGGGAGAGGGTTGAGAGGGAGAGGCTGGTGGAAGAAATGGTAAGGGTGGACAGGAGGTATGCGGATGTCCAGGAGGAGGGGCTATTGAGGAAGCGTCGCAGTCTCCAAGCGGAATTTGATATACTGACCACCCGTAAGGCGGAGGCGCAGTGGAGGAGGGCGCAGGGGGCGGTATACGAGTATGGGGAGAAGGCAAGTCGGATGCTGGCCCACCAGCTCCGGAAGCGGGAAGCAGCGAGAGAGATGGGGGAGTCACAGATGCAGGAGGGAACTTGGTGCGGAGTGGCAGGGACATTAATGGGGTGTTCAGATCCTTCTACGAAGGCTTGTACCGGGCGGTGCCCCCTAGGGAGGTGGGTGGGATGGACCGCTTTCTGGATAAGCTGGAGTTTCCAAGAGTAGAGGATGAGCGGCTGGAGGGTCTGGGGGCCCCAATCGAGTTGGAGGAGCTGATGGAGGTACTGGGGAGCATGCAGACAGAGAAAGCACTGGGAACTGACGGGTTCCCGGTGGAGTTTTATAAGAAATTTTCAGATCTGCTGGGCCCGCTGCTTGTGAGGCACCTGAATGAGGCGAGGGAGGGGGGGGCTCTGCCCCTGACAATGTCTAGGGCAATAATCTCACTGATCCTGAAGTGGGATAAGGACCCCCCTCCAGTGTGGGTCTTACAGGCCGATATCGCTCCTCAACGTGGATGCAAAGTTGTTGGCTAAGGTACTGTCCAGGAGGGTGCAGGATGTGGTCCCGAGGGTTATCCATGAGGACCAAACGGGGTTTGCGAAGGGGAGGCAGCTGAATGTCAATGTACGGCGGCTTCTTAATGTTATGATGATGGCGTCGGTGGCTGGGGAGGCGGAAATAGTAGCATCGATGGATGCGGAGAAAGCTTTTGACAGGGTGGAGTGGAGCTACGTGTGGGAAGTGCTGAATTGCTGAGGAGGTTTGGGTTTGGTGAGGGATTCATCAGCTGGGTGAGGTTGCTATACAGCTCCCCGGTAGCGAGTGTGGTGACAAATGGGAGGAGGTCAGAGGACTTTCAGCTTTCCCGGGGGACGAGGCAGGCCCCTCGTCTCACCTGCTCTTGGTGTTGGCGATTGAGCCCTTGGCCATGGCGCTGAGGGATTCGAAGAACTGGAGTGGGATTGTGGGGGTGGGGGGCACTGGTTGTCGCTGTATGCAGATGACTTACTGTTGTACATCGTGAACCCGGCGGGGGGGTGCCAGAGGTGTTGAAGATACTTGTGGAGTTTGGGGATTTTTCGGGCTATAAGCTCAACGTGGGGAAGAGTGAGCTGTTTGTGCTGCACCTGGGGGACCAGGAAAGGGAGATAAGAGAGCTCCCGTTGAAGAGGGCGGAGAGGAGCTTTAGATATCTTGGGGTTCAGATAGCTAGGAGCTGGGGGGCCCTGCACAGGCTAAACTTTTCTAGGCTGGTGGAACAGATGGAGGAGGAATTCAGGAGGTGGGACGCGCTGCCACTCTCTTTGGCAGGCAGGGTCCAGTCAGTTAAGGTGACGGTGCTCCCAAGGTTTTTGTTTCTTTTCCAGTGTCTCCCCATATTGATTCCAAAGGTTTTTTTTTTAAAAAGACGGTTAACAAGAGTATTCTGGGGTTCGTGTGGGCGCGGAAGACCTCGAGAATGAGGAGGGTATTCCTGCAGCGAGGAAGGGAGGTAGGCGGCTTGGCGTTGCCTAACTTGTGTGGGTATTACTGGGCTGCGAAGGTGGCATTGATTCGTAGGTGGGTGATGGAGGGGGGAGGGTGCTACATGGAAGAGGTTGGAGGTGGCGTCCTGTGTGGGTACGAGTTTGGAGGCATTGGTGACGGCCCCGCTCCCACTCCCCCCGGCAAGGTACTCTACCCAGCAAGGTACTCTACGAGTCCGGTAGTGGTGGCGTCCCTCAAAATCGGAGGGCAATGGAGTCGGCATAGGGGAGAAGTGAAGGCCTCAGTGCGGGCCCCGATACGGGGCAATCACCGGTTTGCACCAGGGAGAATAGATGGTGGGTTTTTGAGTTGGCATAGGGTAGGCATCAGGCGGATGGGAGACCTTTTCCTCGATGGGAAGTTTGCGACTTTAGAGGAGTTGGAGGGGAAGTGAGGCCTCCCCCTGGGAATGCTTTCAGGTATATTCAGATTAGGGCGTTTGTTAAGCGGCAGGTGGCAGAGTTCCCGCTACTGCCGCCTAGGGGGGTGCAGGATAGGGTGCTCTCGGGGACGTGGGTCGGTGAGGGCAGGATCTCGGCAATTTATTAGATGATGCAGGAAGAGGAGGTGGCCTCGGTGGAAGAGCTGAAAGCGAAGTGGAAGGAGGAACTAGGGGAAGAGATTGACGATGGGATGTCGGCGGATGCCCTGGGGAGGGTGAACTCGTCCTCTTCTTGCGCACGGCTCAGCTTAATTCAGCTGAAGGTGCTGCAAAGGGCGCACATCAGGATGAGCCGGTTCTTTGGGGGAGAGGACAGGTGTGGGAGGTGTTCGGGATGTCCGACGAACCCACATGTTCCGGGCATGTCCGGCGTTGGAGGGGGTTTTGGAAGGGGGTGGCGGGGATTTTGTCCAAGGTGGTCGGTTCCAGGGTGGAGCCGGGCTGGGGACTCGCGATCTTTGGGGTAGCATCGGAGCCGGGCGTGCAGGTGGCGAGAGAGGCCGGTACCCTGGCCTTTGCATCTCTAGTAGCCCGGCGTAGGATTCTCTTACAGTGGAGGGACGCGAAGCCCCCGAGCCCGGAGGCCTGGATCAATGACATGGCCGGGTTCATCAGGCTGGAGAAGGTTAAGTTTGCCCTGAGGGGGTCGGTACAAGGGTTCTTCCGGCGGAGGCAGCCCTTTCTCGATTTTCTGGCGGAGGGTTAGAGGGTGGTCAATCTCAGCAGCAAGCCGGGGGAGGGGGGGGGGTTCAGATTTTTGTAAAGGGGGTTTGTTTTTGCAATGGTGTGTTTGCTATTTCTTTTTCTTTCTTGCATTGTTTTTTTTTATTTTTTTTTAAATAAATTTAGATTAACCAATTATTTTTTCCAATTAAGGGGCAATTTAGCGTGGCCAATCAACCTACTCTGCACATTTTTGGGTTGTGGGGGCAAAACCCACGCAGACACGGGGAGAATGTGCAAACTCCACACGGACAGTGACCCAGAGCCGGGATCGAACCTGGGACCTCAGCGCCGTGAGGCGGTTGTGCTAACCACTAGGCCACCGTGCTGCCCTCTTGCATTGTTATTAGTACACCTTGTTTACTTTATTGTTGGGAGAAAATTTGTTATTGAAAAATTTGAATAAAAATTTTTTTTTTTTAAATGTTCACACGCAGAAAAGCTTCATTCTTGCAGTTTTTGACATGAACTGAATCCCTCTATTGGATTATAGCTCGGTAACGTCCCGCCACATATCTATTCAGAACAGGAGTGTCAAAATTTGGGGCTGTATGTCATACACAGCCTGCGATGTTTAAGCAACTCGGCTCTATTTGCACTTAAGATATTTCTTACTTACTGATTTGTCCTGTTTATATTTCATGATCTGGAGGCATGGATATTGATGCTTTTAAAGCTATTGCCTCATTAGTGGCTGAATTCCAAATCAAAATATCAAGATGTATTAGTGCGAAAAGCTCAACATATGCTCATGTTAACGATAACAAATTATACACTGTTCACAACATTCTGTAGTACACATACAAGTGGCCCACAAAAGTAATGTAACATACACACATTTTGTAATCATGTATCAGCATTTCATAAGTATAATGCCCACATAGGATGGATAACCAAAGAGATATCCATTAAACAAGATCGACGTGATTCAGGCACTCTATTGCACCCAGCAAGGAGCCGGTTGCGACTGTTAAATCCCGGAAGAGGCACAAATCGGGCTTGGCATCAGGCACCGCGCCAGTCGCAAGTCACACGAGGCGCGGTGCCCAGCGCGATCTGGATCACACCCGTGCTGGGTGCAATCCAGATGATATTTAAATGAGCTATTAGGCTGATTTAAATATGCCGCAGCCGCATTTACCCAGCAGCAGGTCACCAGCTACACTGGCAAGGCCTCAACTGGGTGCAGGTTAGTAATGGTCTCCCTCGGCTGATTGGGGACAGGACAGGGCAGTACTCTGGCACTCCTCATGGCACCTGGACCCCCCTGGCAGTGCCAACCAGGCACCCTGGAAATATAAACATTTTTAGAGTCCTGAAGAATCTCACATTATACCGAACTACTTCAAATGATACACCACAAATTAGAAGCAATAACTGCAGTGCTCAATTTTTGAAGAGATTTAGGCACTATCTACAATTCTAAATATAGATCATGATTGAAAAATTCTGTCAGAAAAATCCCTGCCGTAAACTCTGAAGGGAACTTTAGTCAAGCTTAAATCTATCATTTTTAATGAAAAAAGACTTGAGTATTGCTAAAAGACGTGCTGTCGCAAATTTTCATCTTGTACTCATCAGGTCAGATTTACAAGAATACAAATTGTAAAGCAGACAACAATTTATACTCCATAAGAGAGCACTATTGGTTAGCAAGTGAACTGGGGTTGAGACATCGCTATGGGGAATACACAACAGTCCAGCTGTTGTTTAAAGTCAAACCAGGCAGGTCGACTCTGATTGGTCAAGTCATTGCCCTAGGGAACAAACAAGGGAATGGCTGTCCGCCAAGCTTTTTTTTAGTTGAAAAAGCAGCAATCAGTGGATATGCTCTTTGTGTGAAAAGGATAGGGCCCGGTGTGTGAAAAAATGTCATGGGGGGGGGGGGGGGGGGGGAGAATATATGATATATGATTACTTTATGACATATGTATGGAGCTGGATTCTCCATTTGGGAGACAAAGTGCTGACGCCAGCGGAGCATGTATGGTCTTCTATGATAGGAAGTACGGCATTAAACCCTCATCGAGTCCGTTATCGGTGAGGGGCTAGCATCGGCGCTAGCAACGGCTGGAGAATGGCAGTGTCCCGGGCCGCACATGCATACTACTGGGGACCTGCACCGGTCACAACATGTGCTGGCCATGCGCGACCCCACCCCTCCAACCGCGACCCCACAGCCAATCCCTACCAGTCCTCCCAGCCCTTGCAGAAGCCCCCCACCCCCCAGGTGAGCGGCAAGGATCCCGGTGGCGTTGGACAGTCCACAGCAATCACGCAGGTTCCCGCACGGTTGGGACCACACATGGCCTGCGCCGTCGGGAACTCGGCTCATCGGGGGCGAAGCGTCACGAGTGGGCCGGCCGATGACGCGCCCAGGCCGTTGAAACGGCACACGGTGCGCGTCACGATGGCAGCAGTTTGGAGGGGCGGAGCATGATGGACGGCGGCAGCCCCTATTTCGGTGTGAAAATCCATTCTCCGCCCGATCGCCGAACACAATTTTGCCGTCGGGCTACAGAGAATTCCGCCCATGAGCTATGACATGATATGTTGGGGGGGGGGGATGATTCTATTGAGTTGGACGATCAGATGAGTTGGATGATCAGATGAGTTGGATGAAGGATCATATAATTTGATATGATCCACCGTTGTTATGGACCAGGGTTTAGAAAACTCCGGAGTTCACCTCACCTATAACTGTTGAATTTGGCTATGATGAGCACAAGAGCCTGCCTTTCAGGTGTTAGTCAACAGAGTTCTGAGGCACTTTTAATCAAAAAACAAGCTTATTCTACGAAATTAGTTAACATTGGTATAAACACACACAGTAAGAATTTCTGTCAACTATAAACATAAAGACCTTACTCAGCTACAGTAATAAATTCTCCCTTAACTGTTCCAATTCAGTAATACAATCTAGTAAAACCAGAAACCCCTTTCTTAACAAAATCCAAGTAAAACCAGAAACGGCATTCTTACTGGTATAAGACTTGTTATTGATACTCTGTTCACTTTTTCAAACAGAAGGTCTGAATTCCTTCCAGAAAGCAATTATCTCTTTTAAATAACCAAGTCGTCTGGAAACAGCATTTAAAATGAAGACAGAGAGACATGTGTTTCAACCTGTGCAGTTCAAACCAGTCCAAACTCAAAGCGAAAGAAAAAAAATCACAGAGCCACAGCCAGCTCCACCCACACAATGGAGGTGTTCTTTTCTCATTGGGGGTCTTGTCTTGTGTTCTTCTGTGGGGATGGGTGGTTACTCTTTTCTTTGTTTATGGCCTTTGAATGTTGGTGTTGTTGTTTGCACCGGATAATGTTGGGGAGGGGGGGTAGGATGCTAGGTGCACAGTGGAGGGTCAGCAGGTGATTAATGTTGATGAGGGGAGGGGGGGAAGGGATGGGAGGGGCTACGGAAATGTGATAGGGGAAGGGTCGATGACGGTGGACAGCCGAGGGCGGGCTGGAGATGAGGGGGCTGTATTGGCGAGTCGAGGGGGCTTGCGTGTTCGCGCATCTGAGGAGCCTCAAGGCAGTCGTGGTATTTCTACTGGAAACATGATGGGGATCAAACTAGTGTAAGGAAAGGGTGGGCAGGGCAGGTATTTCACTCTGGATTGTATTTGAAGATGAGGGGGTAGCGGTCTTGACAAATAAAGCTTTTGAAGTGGGGAACATTGTGACAGACTCTGGGGGGGAAGTTTGTTATGGTGAGTGGGAAATTGGAGGGGATGCTAGTGGCATTCATGAATAGTTATGCCCCGAACTGGGACAATGTAGAGTTTATCAGGCGGCTGTTGGGGAAGATTCCGGACCTGGACTCACACCTGTTGATAATGTGGGGGGGCGGATTTTAACACAGTTTTGGAGTTGTAGTAATCCACGGGAGGCAGGAGTTCTGTCACCACACCGATATTTATTTACAATAACGATATTACAGGAGCAGCTACAAACAGTGCTGCTAGCAGTCCAGTCAGCTTAAGACTGGCTCACAAAGCCTACACAGGTGCTTATATGGGCCCCCTCAATGAGCTATCATTGAGAGAGCTCATTCTCCAATTGGCCAACCAACAAAGCCAATTGGAGTTCATTACAGGGGCCAAAATTGGATCGGTCGAGTCAGAGGTCGGGGAAAGTATCGGGGGTTGCGAGGGCAATGAAGGGGTCCAAGGAGCGCATGAGGGGGTGGTGGATCCTTCGAGGTTTGGGAGGAATTGAAGGCAGTAGTAAGGACGGAGTTTATTTTGATAGGGGAACACGGGGATAAAATGGACCAGATGGGGATGGCGAGGTTAGTTGAGGAGATCTTGCAGGTGGATAGGACGTATTCGGAGGCCCAGGAGGCAGGGTTCCTGAGGGAGCGGCAGAAACTACAGATGGAGTTTGGGCTGTTATCCACAGGTAAGGCCATGGGGCAACTGTAGAGCTAAAGGGGCGGTTTATGAATATGGGGGGTAAGACAGATAGTATGTTGGCACATCAATTGAGGAAGCAGGAGGCAGTGAGGGAGATCGGGAAGGTAAAAGATAGGGGAGGGAAGGTGTTCTTGGACCCAGTGGGGGGAATGGGGATTTCTACAAGAGGCTGTATGGGTCGGAGCCCCCAAGCTGGGGTGGAGGGAATGAAGCTTTATTTTGGAGGCGTTCGAGTTCCCACGGGTGAAGGACGACCTGGTGGAGTGACTGCGAGTCTACATTGGGCTGGAGGTGGTGGAGGGTATGGGGGCGATGTAGGCGTGAAGGCCCCGGGCCCGGACAGGGTTCCAGTGGAATTTTACAAAACTTTTTCGGGGGACCTGTGGCCCCTGCTGGTAAGAGCGTTCAATCAGGCGAGGGAGCAGGGGGTGCTCCCCCAATGTTATCGCAGGCCTCAATCTCCTTAATTTTAAAGAGAGACAAGGATCTGGAGCAGTGTGGGTCCTGCAGGCCAATTTTGCTGTTAAATGTGGATGCCAAGTTACTGGCCAAGATCTTGGCCTCAAGGATTGAGGGGTGATAGGGGAGGACCAGACGGAATTCGTTAAGGGGAGGCATCTGTCAGCCAACTTCAGGTGGCTGTTGAATGTTATAATGATGCCCCCAGAGGGCCGAAGTGTGGAGGTGGTGGTCGCCATGGATGCGGAGAAGGCCTGCGACCCAAGTGTAGTGGGATTGTTTGTGGGAGGTGCTGGGCGGTTTGGGCAGGGGTTTGTGGAATGGGTCTGGTTATTGTACCAGGCACCAGTTGCGAGCGTGCGAATGAACTGGGTGAGCTTGGAATAGTTCAGGCTGTACCGGGGAACGAGACAGGGATGTCCACTCTCCCCAGTACTCTTTGCCTTGGCTTTTGCCTTGGCTATAGAGCCATTGGCAATGGCGCTGAGAGCATCAAGGGACTGGCAGGGGATAGTACGGGGGGGTGGGGGGCATAGGGTTTCGCTGTATACGGACGACTTGCTGCTTTATAATTTCGAACCCATTGGTAGGTATTGGGGGATTCTGAATATTTTGGATAAATTCGGACGGTTCTTGGGGGTACAAATTGAATATGGGAAGAGCGAGGTCTTTCGTATTCAAGCAAAGGGGCAGGAAAGGCTGGGGGAGTTGCCGTTTAGAGTCGTGGGGGGGGAACGTTCGATATCTGGGTATTCGGGTGGCGCGGGGGTGAGAGCAGCTGCACAAGCTGAATTTGGCTCAGTTGGTGGAACAGATGAAGGAGGATTTCAGGAAGTAGGAAGCACTCCCGCTGTCACTGGCGGGACAGGTGTAATCGGTGAAGATAACAGTTCTCCCGAGGTTCTTGTTTGTGTTTCAGAATCTCCCGATCTTCATTCCCAAGGTTTTTTTCAGGAGGGTGAATGCGCTGACTTTGGGGTTTGTTTGGGCGAGTAAAACCCCGCAGGTGAATAAGGTGCTGCTGGAGTGGTATCGGGTGAGTGGGTTAGCTGTCACCAATTTAATGAGCTACTATTGGGTGGTGAATATAGCCATGGTGAGGAAGTGGATAGTGGGGGAGGGGTCGGTGTGGGAGTGGATGGAGGCAGCTTCTTGTAAACACTCGTGTTTGGGGGCTCTGTTGACGGCGCCTTCACCGTTCTCACCTGCCAGGTACTCCACCAACTGGTTGTGGTAGCGGCCCTGAGGGTTTGGGGACAGTGGGGGCAGCACCTGAGGCTGGAGGGGGCCTTGGTGTGGGCACCAATCTGTGGGAAATCACCGGTTTGTTCCAGGGGGGATGGATGGGGGATTTTGATGTGGCAACGGGCAGGGATTCAGTAGTTTGGGGATCTTTCGTGTACGCCGGCTTTCCGAGCTTGGTGGAGAAATTTGAGTTGCCGCTCGGAATGGGTTCCGGTATTTGCAAGCGAGGGATTTTGTCCAGAAGCAGGTACCATCCTTTCCTGACCTGTCGCCCCAGGGTCTACAGGACAAGGTGCTGTCAGAAATTTACAAGGAGTTGATGGATTGGGAGGGAGCCCTGATAGGGGAAGTGAAGCGCAAGTGGGAGAAAGAGTTAGGTAGGGAGTTGGAGGAGGAGGCTCTGAGGAGGGCGAATCCATCCTCGTATTGTGCTATTCAGTTTAAGGTAATCCACAGGGCACACATGACGGTGGCTAGTTTTTTGAAGGGATAGAAGATAGATATGGGAGGTGTGCGGGTGGGCTTGTGAATCATGCCCATATGTTTTGAGCTCGTCCTTAGCTTGGGAGATTCTGGCAGGGGTTTGCCAACATTATATCGGAGGTCCTGAAGGTGAAGGTGGTCCCAAGTCCAGAAGTGGCGATCTTTGGGGTGTCAGAAGGGGTCCAGGGGGGAGCGAGAGAGGCCGATGTTTTGGCCTTTGTCTCCCTGGTATCCCGAAGATGGATATTATTAGAATGGAGGGACTCGGGGCTCCCGAAACCGGGTTGTGGGTGAGCGACCTGGCAGAGTTTCTCAGGCTAGAAAAGGTAAAAGTTGCCTTGAGCGTGTCTGTGGAGGGGCTTACCCAGAAATGGCAGCCGTTCACCGACTTCTTTGAGAACAGTTAAGATGTCAGTAGTGGGGGAGGAGGCAGAAGAAAGATAAAATGGGGAGTAAGGGGGGCGGGAAGGTGGGGTGTTAAGTACTTAGTTGGGTTGGTTATTTGCAGCCCTGTTGGCTTGTTTTGTTTCGTGATTGTGTTTGATGTGTAAATATAGAAATGCCTCAATAAAATATTTTTTAAAAATACATAAATAGCCTTAAAAAAGTGTTACATGACGACTGAGTTGGTTATTCCCACTGGGGTTTCACATGACTCCACACCATTCCAAAAACAAAACTACATACCCCCTGAACCAGTGTTTCAAGTTGGGATATCCTCGCAGATACCATCAGCATGACAAGTTCAAGACAGGTGAAGTGGGTTTCAAGAGGTTAGAAACCACCTGATAAGTACTGAAAACATTGTTTATGAAGGGGTACTGTGGATAGCAAGCTTTCATTTTGTCATCATTGCAGCTCTTCAGTGTCACTGATCAAAGGCATTCAAAGCCTGCTAGTTTCACTGAATTAGCATTCTCTGCTGCATACTCATCTCAGTGATCCTGATGAGTTCCACACAGATCAAGAATTAGGCCCACTGCCTGTAAAATGCAGAATCCTTGGTTAAAACGAGTGCCTGACAACTGCACAGGGGTACCCTGCTCACCAAACAGACTCCGGTGAAAACCAGCAAAAGGCTAGGTGACATCCAGCTTCAGACCCAATGTCACTTTTAATGGATTTAACTCCCCACGCAACCCACCTCCCCTTGCCTGGGAAAATTGATCACTTGATCACTGTTTATGCAGCTGCTTAAACTCTCCTAGCACTTCTTTCACACTTATGGGCAATTGCAATTAATTTCATGTGATCTGATTCTTAGTAATTCTCTCAGAACCTCGAAGTTCTGAATTCTTCCAAATCACTTACAGTCTTTGCGGTCACAAGGATTAATTACCATATTCATATTAAGTTACTTAAGGGAGAAAATAAAATCATATTAAGTCAATTCCCTGCATATTTTGTGATAGCGTTAATTTAACCCTCAATTTGAATTTTCGCCAGTGACAGTCCTGTAACCAGCACATCACCCTAAAATTATACATCTTAGGTGTGAAGCATTTTGGAATGTCTAGACATCATAAATTGCACTAAATAAATACAATTTATTTCTTTATATCGGTCAAAAATTGTCTCTCAGGACATAATATAAATATGGAAGAGCAAAATCTCTTATAACTTACTGGAAAATTTCTGCTTTTTAATACCCCTTTGTATTTGCTTTTCAAATCCTAGTTCTTGATTTATCACAGCTTCTTGTCAACTGTTTGCAACTTTGATCATGTCCTCTTGTTATATGCTTAGCTATAACATCTAGGGTTCTCATGTTGTAAAATAAAAATGAAAATATAATTCATCTCTGAAACCGCACCCAAAACTCCAATAACTGCAAAGTACAACAAACACAAATGCCTTAATGTACACAGAAGTGTCTTCATTTCTACAATACATGTAATTTCCACAGTTAGACAAGTATACAACATAACTTTAAAGGATATAAACTGAAAACTATTCTTGGCAAATACACTCTGCAGGCATTTAATTTTAATTTTGTCCCCACAGATTAGATTTATTACTTTTCGCAAAAATTATATAAATTTCCTTTAAAGGTAAATAAAATCTTGGGCAGCACAGTGGTGCGGTGGTTATCACTGCTGCCTCACGGCGCAGAGGTCCCAGGTTTGATCCCGGCTCTGGGTCACTGTCTGTGTGGAGCTTGCACATTCTCCCCGTGTTTGCGTGGGTTTCGCCCCACAACCCAAAGAGGTGCAGTATAGGTGGATTGGCCATATATTTTTATTAAAACAGTAAAAATGTATACAAGGCCAAACGGTACAAACACTAATTTTGTGTTGGAGAAACAGGGCACCCTCCCCTCAGTACCAATGTACGGGGAGGTTTGGTACAAGCATTAAACTTTGGGCTGAAGAGACCAGATACCCTTGCCTCTGGACCAACAGAAGGGAAAGGAAGGGGGTGGTGGGGAGAGAAGGAATCGGGGTGTTGGTGGAGGGGGAGGGGGGGGGGCAACAGGGCATTGCCTGAACTATCTACGGAGGAAGAAAAACAAAAGAACCTTCAATTATGATGTGCCAGTTTCCAGGAGTCCCCCCAGAGGGGGTGAGGGGCGACACAGTGTCAGACACGAGTGAGACCCACACCCCGCTACAGAGCGCTTCATGTGCACCTTGCGCTCCCGACACTGGCTGGCTGGCACTCTTCGGACAGTTGCCCTCCGGGCCCGAATCCTCCACCACACTGAGTGCGGCAGGCGACACGGGCCCACCAAACAATCCAGGGGCTGCCTTGATCCCGCCACCGGGCTCATCGACAGGCGGGATCTCCTCAGGCTCCTCCCAGGGCCCTGTACCAGCGAGAGGTGGTGGTGCAGATGCCTGCTCTGCCCCCGCTGCCTGGTCACCGGAAGGCCCCGGAAATAACTCCGGAAACACTATCGGGATGGTGACAGAGGTGCCCCAAGACAGCGGTTGAAACAGAGGGTCTTCCAAACTATAACCCGCTAAGAACCTAAGAAGCAGGGGGTTATCATTGACCCCCTCCCCTGAGAAATTGAACAAGTCCGGGGTGCTAAATTGTGCTGGGTGGAACGGGCCCTCTCGGGTTCCATCTGACAGCGGCAGCTACTGGGATGCTAAATTGCTCCTTAATTGGAAAAAATGAATTGGATATTCTAAATTTAAAAAAATAAAATAAAATCTGGCTTCTTCCGAGACTTCATTTTTATCAAATTTGTAATAGTTGAATTGACACTGAATATTTTGGTTTGCTACTTTTGATGGTAGATATCCACTATCCTGCAGGCTAACATTCTGCTCCAGTGCAATTTCATTCTGGAAATCACTACTACATGGATTTCAGCAGAGGCTGGAGTCCTAGAGTTTGTAGTACAAACACCGCGTTATCATTAGAGCAACAGTAATTAACTCTCAAAAGCAGTACTGTCTGTTAATTGTGGTGAAAGTTACCCTTTAACTCACTGATGTGATATTTTCTGTTGCTGAATAGTTTGTATTTCTGTGTTGTGGTCACCCAATTACATCCACAGAACCTCCTGGCTAAAATCAGCCCCACCCTCTACAATCAAAGCCAAATAAATGAATTTGTTGAAATGATCTGAATTTAGACTAACTGCTTTGAAATACTTAAAGCATACAGGTGGAAGTAATAACAGTCATCCCGTGTGAAATCTATAGATCCAAACTTCATTTTAAATTCATTGTTCAATAAATATGGAGGCATCTTTAGTTTCAACATTTCCTGAGTTTCAGTATGTTTTTACAGATTGCCACTTCAAACTGAGATGTATAAAATGTATGCAAGTGAATTGCCTGTGACAAATCGATGATACAAATTACATGCAAAAATCTAGCTTCATGAGTCATCTAGGGGCTTTGAAATGTTGACATAGCAATATCTAATAGTAAATTTTGACAAACAAGCACGTCTACAAATCATGACAACAGGAAGATATACTTACGCACACAAAATTTTCAACCATCAAAAATTCAACAGGAATGAAGATTCTATTTCCCTTCTGATATGAGGTGAATTGTGTTAACAGAATGCATCTTTCTGAACCTGTGGTGAGTGTTTGAAGAGGGTCAGCATTTTACCAAATTTTTGCTCATTACATATTATGGGCCAGATTTTGCTGTGGAAATAATGGTGAGGCAAATAGTGCTCAATGCTGTTGATGCACAAATGGCACAGCAACTTCAGGCAAACAGCAGATGCATGGTCAGATGTCAAACTACAGCCACATGTGGTCCAGTATATTCTTAATAAATAATTGCAACCCATTCATTTATCTAAAGCTATAAATGTTTTTGAATCTGCTATCATTCATTTGTAAGAAAGTTTGCATCATCACAAAAACAGCTGTGTTTTGCATTCTTCTCTCTTTCCTCTTCGCCCACTCTTACAGGTGGCCATTGCTGGTCCCCTTCAGTCAGGCAGTGAAACCAACAGGAAATCAAGGACCTAACCACAAGTGCCACCAATACCACTTCAAGAAACCTGCTGACAGGAAGGCAATTATATAATTCTGGAACTAGAATTCAAACCCAGACTCTCTTGGGACACAAGCCCAGGCCTCAACTTTACCAACTTCCTCTATTGTCATGTGACATTAATTATTTTTAGGCAATTGTCTTTCTGTATTCGATCTCAAGACTACAGAAAGTAGGCAACAATAGCTGCTGTCGTATTCAACTTGGTTTATGTGTGCGATGTAAACATTCTTGATCAAATTAGCTAATCTTTCTGCAGAAGTTGATACTTGCACATAATGCAAGATGAACAAGTTAGAGAATGCAACATAAAGTTAAGCCACATAATCATTTAAGTTCTAAAAGTGGTTACAACCATTTCAATAGTCAAACACAACATGACTACCCTCTCAGCAATTCTGGAATGCAAGTCATGACATCTGTACTAACCCTCAAAAGTTCTGTTGAACTATTGGAACAAGCCACAAATATCCAGCAGATTGCAACCTCCTGTCACTACTCAAAGCTTTATGACAGTGTAAAGGGAAATTTATGCTTTTTCACTCACCTTTCTATTGTTTTTTTCCCCTCTCCTGAAAAGGTTAGCACATAGTTTTTAAAATAAATTTAGTGTACCCAATTCATTTTTTCCAATTAAGGGGCAATTTAGCATGGCTAATCCACATATCCTGCACATCTTTGGGTTGTGGGGATGAAACCAACGCAAACACGGGGCGGGAATGTGCAAACTCCACACGGACAGCGACCCAGAGCCGGGATCGAACCTGGGACCTCAGCGCCGTGAGGCAGCAATGCTAACCACTGTGCCACCGTGCTGCCCTGGTTAGCACATAGTTGCACAATAGTGTTCACTATTTGCCGACATTTATTTATTTTTAATGTTGAATGAGCGAGTACAACGGCAAGAAAAATGTCAGAATAAAAGCATAAGCTAAACAGTTTTTAATTTATCAGGTTTTAAAAAAGTATTTTGAAGCAAATCAGCTCTACATTGCAGGAGTCACTAGCTTACAGATTTTCTCCAATTCACGCAAAATATAATGGCCAATCATATTTATTTGTGCTTTTTTTTTCTTTATAATGGAAGTCCTATGTTGTCACATTTTGGTGACCAAAACTATTAATTTCTGCATTTAAAAAATATGGTTCACTAATGCCCTTTAGGAAAGGAAATCTGCCATCCTCACCTGAAACATCCCAATGCGCTTCACAGATATACAAAACAAATATGGCACCGAGCTATACAAGGAGATATTAGGTCAGATGACAAAAAGCTTGGTCAGAGGAGTGTCTTAAAAGAGGTAAGTGAAGTAGAGAGAATTCCAGAGCTTGGGGTGTTGATCCCTAAAGACATAGCAACCAATGTAAGAGCAATTTAAGATTGGGTATTCCCAAGAGGCCAGAATTATAGGAGCGCAGCTATTTCAAAGAGCTGTGAAGCTGGTGGAGATAACAGAGAGTGGGAGGGGTAAAGTCACAGAGGGATTTGAAATCAAGGCTGCAAATTTTAAAATTAAGATGTTGCTTGACCAAAAGCCAATGTAGGTCTGAGCACAGGAGTGATAGAGGAAACTGGATACAAGTTAATACAGAGTTTTGGATAACCTCATGTTTACAGTAGGGACTTCCGGTGGCAGCCATGGTGAGTAGTCGCACACAGGGCAGCCCCTACTTGAAAGGGGCTATAGCTATTTCTACCCGATATGGAGTACAACTTCGACAGAAAGGTGCAGTTGAAGGTCAGAGGAGTAGATTCTCCCAGGAGTGGTAAGTCCGCTGGTTACCAAACCCACAGAAGACAGTGAAAGACCTGGCCATGGAATTGGAGGAGTCTTGTAGTGCAGCAGCCAGTGGAAAGATGGCAGGGAGGGAAGGGCTTGTGCAAGTCAGAAAGCCACAGATGGAGCAGGTGATGGCTTTCATCAAGGATGAGTTCCGCAAGCAGAGGAAGAAGATGCAGGAGGATCATTCAAAAGCCATTGACGAGGCTGTGGCACCCCTGAAGGGCTCGATGGATAGGGTGGAGAAATGTTTGGAAGCGCAGGGGACGCAGATCTGAGAGATTGAGAGGGTGATGTCAGATCACAGCGATCGGATGGTGGCATTGGAGGCCGAGATGGGGCTCTTAGGAGACCGTTGCAAGACATTGAGAGCAAAGGTGGAGGAGCATAAAAACAGTTTGAGAAGGCAGAACTTGCGGATAGTGATAGCCTGAAGGAGTGGAAAATGAGTGCCACGAGGTACGTGTCGAGGATGCTGGTGAGGCTGATGGCAGAAGTGGGGCTAGATGAGGCTCCTGAAGTGGACAAGCGCACAGGTCTCTGAGGCAGAAGCCTAGAGCAGTGATCATGAGACTCCATAAGTTCGTGGAGAAAGAGAAGATCTTGCGGTGGGCCAGGGAGAACAAGGCGCAACTATGAACTGCCGAAATGGCGTGCAGGGTTCAACAAGGCCAAGGCAGTGCTATATCGGCAGATCAGGTTTGGGGTTCAGGTTTGGGGTACTCTACCCGGTAAAATTATGGGTGATGTTTGAAGGCCGGGAATATTACTTTGAGACCTCTAAGCAGCCGAGGACTTCATCAAGGGGCATAAACTGGGGGAGAACTGAATTGAACAATTCTGGGATTGTGGTGCTGGCACTTTGAAATGATTAGGAATAAGTGTGGAGTGGGGTTAGGGAGTGGGGGGTTTCCTTTTCCTCCGATCTGGAGGGGGTTCTTCTTGTTGACAAAGTGTAGCAGGGCTGAAAAGTTTGTGCGGGGATGGCTGCCCCCATCCCTTCTCTTACTTGGGGCTGTGTGTGTTTTATCTCCTGTGTATTTGCTCTTAGGAGAGGTGACCTGGAGTTCAGGATGAATCTTTGTTTGGGTGGGGGAGGGCAAGGTCAGCAGGGAGTCTTCTTCACTGAGTAGAGGGGGGTGGGGGAGGAGGGGGGAATCAGTGGGAGGAGCCTTTGGGCAGGGCTTCCACGCTAGTAAGTAATGCTGGTGAATGGATGTGAGATTGAGGAAAAAGCCGAGAGAGGTGGCTGTGGTTTGTTAGACGTTTAGCTGCTGTAGTATAAAGAGTCAAAGGGTTCTGCTGCTTTTCCACAAAACACCTTTAATTTCCTTCAACAGACTTTGCACAAAACGCTAACATCACATCACCTGACACAAGGGCCACCTGAAGCCCCTTTACATATCAGTGTCAATTATAGGATGCTTAACATAAATGAGACAACTAATTGGAATGTCTCTTAACCCATTACTTAACAGTTTGGGGGGGTGACGCAACAAACCGAGGAGGAAGAGGCATGGTCAGGGGCAGAGAAGGGGGCCATCCTGGATGGGCCAACTACAGGGTGGAATTAACGGGGCTACAGCTAATAGGGGAGGATAACAGACGCTAGAGAGAAATAGAGGCGTAAGCCTCCGGTGAGGCTGATAACGTGGACCAGCTAAAAGATCTCAGGTTTGTGTGCACTTCAGGAGCTTAAAAGCGGAGGTGGTCTTTCTGCAGGAGACCTCATCACCTCTGTGAGAAGGACCAGGTTAGACTAAGGAAGGGATGGGTTGGTCAGGTTTCCCCACTCGGGGTTTGATTCAAAGTTGCGGGGAGTGGCAATTTTAATGAGTAAGAAAGGAAGTGAGGGACCCAGGTGGGAGATGTGTGATTGTGAGTGGGGTATTAGAAAGGACACCAGTGGTGCTGGTGACTGTGTATGCACCGAATTGGGACGATAAGGTTTTATGAGGGGGTTGCAGGCAGCAATACCCAACTCGGCCACTCACCAGTTGATTATGGGAGGAGATTTTAACTGTGTCCTAGAGCCGAGGGTGGATAGGTCAATACCCAGGTCGATGGGTTGGGTACTTATGACAAAGGAGTTGGGTGGGTTTATAGATCATAGAATTTACAGTGCAGAATGAGGCCAATTGGCCCATCGGGTCTGCACCGGCTCTTGGAAAGAGCTCCCCACTTAAGCCCTCCCCTCCGCCCTCACCTCCACCCTATCCCTGTAAACCAGTAACCCCACCTAACCCAAGGGCAATTTAACATGGCCAATCCATCTAACCTGCACATCTTTGGACTGTGGGAGGAAACCGGAGCATCCGGAGGAAACCCATGCAGACACGGGGAGAATGTGCAGACTCCGCACAGACAGTGACCCAAGCTGGGAATTGAACCTGGGACCCTGGAGCTGTGAAGCAACTGTGCTAACCATTGTGCTACCGTGCTGTCCACGATGGAAAAGGTGAGTATGGTGGACGTGTGGCATTTCACGAACCCAGGGGGAAGGCAATTCATTTTTCCCCCCACATGTCTATAGCATGTATTCCAGAATGGACTTTTTTGTGGTGAGCCGGGAGATTTTGGTTGGGCGGAGGGGGAAGATCAAGCAGGGATAGTAATTTCGGACCATGCGCCGCATTGGCTGGAGATTCGGTTCAGATCGGGATTGGAGCAGAGGCTTGATTCGGGGTTATTGGCAGATAGAGGCTTTTGTGACAAGGTGCGGTCGGTGATTAAAGATTATGTGGAGTTGAACCAGAACGGGGAGGTGTCGGCGGCCTCCTTTTGGGAAGCATTAAAAGCAATGGTCCAGGGGGAGATTATCTCGTTCAAGGCTCATGCGGATAGGAAACGGAGGGAGGAATATGACTGGCTCATGAACAAGATATCGGAGGTAGATAGGGAGTACACCACAGAGTACTCCCTATCTAAAGGATGCCCACTCGGGGGAATTGGAGAGGAGGAAAAAAACAAATCACATGGATGATTAGATAAGCTGACAACGGAGAGGGTGGTAGGACAGCCGCGTAGGCAAAAGGGGTGCAGTACGAATATGGGGAAAAGGCGAGTCGAATGCTAGTGCACCACTTACGGAGGCAGGCCGCATCCAGGGAAATATGGATGTGGTGTCGGAGCTGGGGGAAGATAAATGAAGCGTTCAGGGATTATTGTAAGGAGTTGTACAGGGCAGACCCAAGGGAGTGAAGAAGGCGAAATGGATAAGATATAAAGAAATGTACAGCACAGGAACAGGCCCTTCGGCCCTCCAAGTCTGCGCCCTCTATGCTGCCTGTCAAAACTAAAACTTTCTCCACTTCCGGGGTCCGTATCCCTTTATTTCCATCCTATTCATGTATTTGTCAAGATGCCCCTGAAACGTCACTATCGCTCCTGCTTCCACCACCTCCTCCAGCAGCGAGTTCCAGGCACCCACTACCCTCTTTGTGAAAAACTTCCCTCGTGCATCTCTTCTAAAGTCTGCCCCTCACACCTTAAACCTATGTTCCCTAGTAATTGACTTTTCCACTCTGGGAAAAGCTCCTGACTATCCATTCTGTCCCTGCCCCATAACTTTGTAGACTTCTATCAGCTTGCCCGTCAACCTCCGTCGGACCAGTGAGAACAAACCAAGTTTATTCAACCTCTCCTCATAGCTAATGTCCTCCATACCAGACACAGGGGCTGTTTAGCACACTGGGCTAAATCGCTGGCTTTGAAAGCAGACCAAGGCAGGCCAGCAGCACGGTTCGATTCCCATAACAGCCTCCCCGAACAGGCGCCGGAATGTGGCGACTAGGGGCTTTTCACAGTAACTTCATTGAAGCCTACTCGTGACAATAAGTGATTTTTTACATTGTATATCTTGTGTTGCCCTATTATGTATTTTCTTGAATTTTGTTTAATTCCCTTTTATTCCATGTACTGAATTATCTGTTGAGCTGCTTGCAGAAAAATACTTTTCACTGTACCTCGGTACACGTGACAATAAACAAATCCAATCCAATCCAATCCAACATCCTGTTAAACCTCTTCTGCACACTCTCCAAAGCCTCCACATCCTTCTGGCAGTGTGGTGACCAGAATTGAACACTATACTCCAGGTATGGCCTAATTAAGTTTCTGTACAGTTGCAACATGACTTTCCAATATTAATACTGTGTGCCCTGGCAGATGAAGGCAAGGATGGTGTATGCCTTCTTGACTACCTTCTCCACCTGCGGAGCCATTTCAGTGACCTATGTATCTGTACAACCAGATTCCTCTGCCTGTCAATACTCCTAAGGGTTCTGCCATTTACTGTATATTTTCCATCTGTATTAGACCTTCCAAAATGCATTACCTCACATTTGTCCAGATTAAACTCCATCTGCCATCTCTCCGCCCAAGTCTCCAAATGATCTAAATCCTGCTGTATTCTCTGACAGTCCTCATCGCTATCCGCAATTCCACCAACCTTTGTGTTGTCCGCAAACTTACTAATCAGACCAGTTACATTTTCCTCCAAATAATGTGTATATATACTACAAATAGCAACGGTGCCAGCACTGATCCCTGCGGAATACCACTAGTCACAGCCCTCCATTGAGAAACTCACCCTTCCACTGCTACCCTCTGTCTTCTATGACCGAGCCAGTTTTGTATCCATCTTGCCAGCTCACCTCTGATCCCGTGAGACTTCACCTTCTGTACCAGTCTGCTATGAGGAACCTTGTCAAAAGCCTTACTGAAGTCCATGTAGACAACATCCACTACAGGTCCCCTTGAGCCAGTCGGAGGTGCCAGGTTACAGATGGGCCCCACTGAACAAGGGGCCGACTGTTTGACTGCAGACGCTTGGTAATGGAGGGTTTATTACCCACGTGGGGAATACCGAAGAATGACTCGGGATCAACAAAAGATTCTTTCTCCGTTATCTGTTGCTGATCCCGAAATTCCCTTGAGCTGAGTGGTTTGCTGGGCCATTTCAGGGGGGCAATTAAGAGTCAACCACATTGCTGTGGGTGTGGAGTCACAGATGTAGGCCAGACAGGGTAAGGGGGAAGGTTTTTAGATGATTTGGAGTTTCCTCAGCTGGAGAAAGAAAAGAGGCAGGCGCTAGAGGAGCCCCTAGGGTTGAGGGAGATATTGGACAGTATAAAGGGTATGAAGTCGGGGAAGGCTCCCAGGCCTGATGGATATCTGATGGAATTTTATTATTTTTTTAAAAAAATTTATTCTCCTTTTTCACATTTTTTCCCCAAATTTACACCCAACAATAAACAATAATCAGTAACGAATGTAATGTCAATCCCCATATCAATAACAACGATCCCATCCTCCCACCAAACCCCAGACATTAGCCCGCATGTTAATACAAACAAATGAGAAAAAGGAATCAGGAATCGCCCATAGTCACCATTAACACATCCAGTCCCTCTTCCCCCAACCCTCCCAGCAACTCCCCGAATGTTTGCTTTGATCCAATTCTCGAAAGCGCACAATGAATAATGCCCATGAATTGTAGACCACCTCCATCCTTCCCCTCAGTTCAAATTTGACCTTTTCAAGCATCAAGAATCCCAGCAGGTCCCCCCGCCACGCCAGGTCACAGGGTGGAGAGGTTGATCTCCAACCTAAGGGATCCGCCTTTGGGTGATCAATGGGGGGAAGGCTACAACATCCATCTCCATGCCAGTTTCCAACCCCGGTTAGTCCGATGCCTCAAATATGGCCTCCCGAGGGCCCAGGTCCAGTTTCACTTGCACCACTTTAGAGATTATCCTAAATACCTCCTTCCAGTAATCCTCCAGCTTTGGACAGGACCAAAACATATGAATGTGGTTTGCGTTCCCCCACCCCCGCAACGTTCACATACATCTTCTACCACCTCAAAGAGCTGGCTCATCCTAGCCCTTGTAAGGTGTGCTCTATACACTACCTTCAGCTTTATCAGCCCCAACCTCGCATACAAGGTGGAGGCGTTCACTCTCCAGAGTACCTCACACCAAAACCCCTCCTCCATACCCTCTCCCAACTCTTCCTCCCACCTTGCCTTGATCCCTTCAAGCGGCACCTTCTCCTCCTCCAAAATAGCCCCGTAAACTGCCGATACTATCCCCTTCTCCAGTCCCCTGTCGTCAGCACCTCCTCCAGCAATGTGGAAGCCGACTCTACTGGGAAGCTCTGTATCTCCTTTCTGGCAAAGTCTTGAACCTGCATGTATCTAAATATTTCCCGCTACTCCAGCCCATACTTCGCTCCCAGCTCCTTCAAACCCGCAAAACGACCCCCAAAAAACAAATCTTTTAGTGTCCTAATTCCTTTCTCCTCCAATCTCTGAAATTTTCCATCCCACTTCCCTGGCTCAAATCTATGGTTCCCCCGAATCTGCATTTCCCTTGGCGCTGGCCCAACCCGAAGTGCTGTCGAAACTGCCTCCAAATTCTCAACAAAGCTATTACTACCGGAGATAGATAGAGATAGAGAAATACAGCACAGAACAGGCCCTTCGGCCCACGATGTTGCGCCGAACTTTTGTCCTAGGTTAATCATAGAATTTTGGACAATTTGTCATGGCCAATCCACCCTGCACATCTTTGGACTGTGGGAGGAAACCGGAGTACCCGGAGGAAACCCACGCAGTCACGGGGAGGATGTGCAGACTCCACACAGACAGTGACCCAAGTCGAAATCGAACTTGGGACCCTGGAGCTGTGAAGCAATTGTGCTATCCACAATGCTACCGTGCTGCCCTTAAGAAGTTAACCTACACTCCCTTATTCTACCCTAATCCAAGTACCTATCCAATAGCCGTTTGAAGGTCCATAAATTTTCCGACTCAACTACTACCACAGGCAGTGCATTCCATGCCCCCACTACTCTCTGGGTAAAGAACCTACCTCTGACATCCCCTCTATATCTTCCACCATTTATCTTAAATTTATGTCCCCTTGTAATGGTGTGTTCCACCCGGGGAAAAAGTCTCTGACTATCTACTCTATCTATTCCCCTGATCATCTTATAAACCTCTATCAAGTCGCCCCTCATCCTTCTCCGTTCCAATGAGAAAAGGCCCAGCACCCTCAATCTTTCCTCGTATGACCTACTCTCCATTCCAGGCAACATCCTGGTAAATCTCCTCTGCACCTTTTCCAAAGCTTCCACATCCTTCCTAAAATGAGGTGACCAGAAGTCCCCGAGTATCTCCCCGGGGCCATCGGGAGCGGTGCTGTCGCTAGTGCCTTCAATCCCGACCCCCTACCCAAACTCTCCTCCATTCTGACCCATTGGGAGTCAACTCCTCTGACCCAGCTCCATACCTTCTCCACATTCGCCGCCCAGTAATAATACATCAGGTTCGGAACCGACAGAACTTTGTAAGGAGTTCGCGACGGACCTGGCACCACATCTCTTGGGGCGTTTAATGAGGTGCTGGAGACGATGAAGCAGGCAGCGATCACGTTAATCCCGCAAAAGGGGAAGGGGCCAGTGGAATGTGGGTCGTCTCGGCCCATATCTCTGTTGAACACAAACATGAAAGTGCTGGCTAAGCTATTGGTGGGAAGGATGGAAGGTTGTGGCCCCAGGGTGGTTGTGGAGGACCGAACAGGCTTCGTAAAGCCAGCTCTCTGGCAATATAAGGAGACTGTTAAATGTAATTATGACCCCATCGGGAGCCGAGGTACCAAAAGTAATGGTGTCCGTGGACGTGGAGAAGACCTTCGACAGGGTGGAGTGGCAGTACCTGTTGGAGGCCCTTGGAATGTTTGGATTTGTGCCAAGGTTTGTGGCATAGGTGCACTTGCTGTATGTGGTACCGAGGGCAAGCGTGCAGACTAATGGCATGGGCTCAGGAACTTCAATTTGCAAAGGGGAACAAGGCAGGGTGCCCGCTATTGCCACTGCTGTTTGCACTGGTTATTGAACCTCTGGCAATGGCTCTTAGGAAGTTGGCAGAACGGCAGGGGATTATGAGGGTACGGAGGGAGGATTGGGAGTCATTCTATGCAGACGACCTACTGCTCCATGTTTCAGACCCGCTGGAGAGCATGGAGAGGATCATGGGCCTGTTGGGGAGGTTTGGGGCATTCTTGGGGTATAAGTTGAATGTAGGGAAAAGTGAAGTGTTCCCGGTGAATGAGTTTGGAAGGTGAGCCAGTTTAGGGGGGATGCCATTCAAGGTGGCGAGAGACAGATTCAGATACCTGGGGATTCAAGTAGCAAGGGAATGGGCGTACTTCACAAGTAGAATTTAACGAAGGTGATGGGGGAGGCCAGGGAGGATCTCAAGAGATGGGATTTGTTACAATTGGTTTTGGTGGGGAGGGTCCAAATGGCAAAGATGAACATTCTGCTGAGGTTCCTGTTCATTTTATAGACACTCCCGATCTTTGTTCCGAAGGCCTTCTTTCAGAAACTGGACACAACTATTTTGGACTTTGTATGGGAAGGTAAGGTGCCACGGGTTAGGAGGACCCTGCTACTGAGGCAAAGGCAGCAGGAAGGGTAGGTTTTGCTGAACCAGCTTCATTACTATTGGTCAACGAACACGAGAGGTTGAGGTAATGGTGGGAAGGAAAGGGGTAGAATGGATTAGGATGGAGGAGGAATCTTGTACGGGTTCCAGCTTAAGGGCTATGCTGACGGCAGCGTTGCCAGTGGTGTTGAGCAGGCACACAGGGAGCCGATGGTGCAGTCCACGGTGAAGATCTGCAACCAGTTGAGGAGGTATTTTAGGATGGAGAGGATGTCGGTGTGAGAATCATGGGTTTGAGGTGGTGGTGGTGGTGGTGGTGGTGGGGGTTGGGGGGGGGGGAGAGGAGTTCAGGTACCTGCAGGTAAGGAGCTTTGTAAGGAAAGTTTGGAAGGAGTTCTCTAGGTTGCCGAGGTACACCCTGCTTGAGCGACTGCCGCTTCCGAATGTGGAAGGGGAAGGAAGAATTGGAGATATAGACAGGTGGCTGGGGATGCAGGGAGGGGAGCGGGTGGTGAAGGAGAGCTAGGAGGGGAGATAAATTGGAGAGTTTGAAGTGAGGCACTGCGAAGGATGAACGCGCCCTCCTTGTGCGCAAGGATGAGCTGGATACAGTTCAAGGTGGTACATATGACTCAGGCAAAAATAAATGGGTTCTTCCAGGGGATGGCAGATGAGTGTTAGAGGTGTGGATGGGGGCCAGCGAATCACACGCACATGTTCTGGGGCTGCGAAAAGTTGGGAGAGATTCTGGTGGGAGTGTTTGCAAGGATAGTGGGGGAGGAAGTGGAGTCGGATCCTTTGGTAGCGATATTTCATGTTTCGGAGAAGCCGGAGCTGAGGAAGGCTGATGTTGTTGGTTTCGCCTCTCTGATTGCCCGGCGACAAATCTTATTGGAGTGGCACCTAGCAGTGTCACCGGGGATAGTGGCCTGGCTGGGTGACTTGTATGATTTCCTTTGGCTGAAAAAGATAAAATACGAGTTAAGGGGTTCAGTGGAGGGGTTTGAGGCAAGGTACGGGATGTTCGTGTTTGGGGAGTTGTTCATCACGGGGAGGGGGGTGAAAAAGAGGGAAAAGTTGTACAAACTGTATAGTTGTTTGTTGGGAAGCCTGTTACCCGAATTGTTTATGTGTTGTAGATTTTTAAACACATTTGTAATAAAGATACATTTTTTTGAAAGTTTACAGAGGGTAGGACGTGTGGGTCTGGCCAGGACTTCATTGGAATAGTAGAGTCTGGAGGTAACAAAGGCATAGATGAGAGTTTCAGCAGCAAATGAGTTGAGACTGGGAAAAGTCAGGTAATGTTACAGGCGTCAAATGGATGATTTAAGTGATGGCATGAATAGGGGGTTGGAGGCTCATCACAGGAACAAATGTGACACCAAGGTTGCGATCAGTCTGGACTGTTGCCAAGGGGAGGAATGGCATCAGTATCAAAGGAACACAGTTTGAAGCGGGGAAAATAACGGCTTCAGTCTCCAATACGCGACTGCAAAAAATATATGCTCATGCACCAATGGATGTCAGATGAGCAGTCTGATCATTTTGTAACAGTGGAAGCTCAAGAGAGAGGTGTTGGTGAGGTAGAGTTGGGTGTCTGCCATCAGCGTATATGTGAAAATTAACAGTGTATCTTCAGATGATTCCACTTGTATTTTCAGATGATGCCACTGAGGGCCAACATGGAGATGAGAAATAAGAGGACAGATCCTGAGGAAACATCAATGGTGATGGTGTAGTTTATATCAGATAAGGTGCATATGGATAGGGAGGGACAGGTGAGTGGCAGAAGTTGGTGACTGCTATCCTGGAGGTGGACCGCAGGTATTCATGGCCAGGCCTATAGCACAGTGGTTAGCATAGTTGCTTCACAGCATTCGATTCCCGCTTGGGTCACTGTCTGTGTGGAGTCTGCACCTTCTCCCTGTGTCTGCGTGGGTTTCCTCCGGGTGCTCATGTTTCCTCCCACAGTCCAAAGATGTACAGGTTAGGTGCATTGGCCATGATAAATTGCTTTTAAGTGACCAAAAAAGGTTAGGTGGGGTTACTGGGTTACGGGGATAGGGTGGACGCGTGGGCTTAAGTAGGGTGCTCTTTCCAAAGCCGGTGCAGACTCGATGGGCCAAATGGCCTCCGTCTGCACTGTAAATTCTATGATCCTACCCTGGAGCACCTGGCAAGGAGGAAGAAGCTGCAGACGTGTTTGATTTGTTGTCCACAGGCAAGGTGAGGCAGCTGAGGCATTCATAAGAACATAAGACTAGGAGGAGTAGGCCATCTGGCCCCTCGGGCCTGCTCCGCCATTCAATGAGATCATGGCTGATCTGTTGTGGACTCAGCTCCACTTTCCGGCCCGAACACCATAACCCTTAATCCCTTTATTCTTCAAAAACTATCTATCTTTACCTTAAAAACATTTAATGAAGATGCCTTAACTGCTTCACTGGGCAAGGAATTCCATAGATTCACAACCCTTTGGGTGAAGAAGTTTTCCTAAACAACCCTAAATCTACTTCCCCTTATTTTGAGGCTATGCCCCCTAGTTCTGCTTTCACCCACCAGTGGAAACAACCTGCCCGCATCTATCCTATCTATTCCCTTCATAATTTTATATGTTTCAATAAGATCCCCCCTCATCCTTCTAAATTCCAACGCGTACAGTCCCAGTCTACTCAACCTTCCCTCGTAATCCAAGCCCTTCAGATCTGGGATTAACCTAGTGAATCTCCTCTGCACACCCTCCAGCGCCAATACGTCCTTTCTCAGGTAAGGAGACCAAAACTGAACACAATCTTAACACCTCAATCAATAACCTTTTCCCAAGTTATATTTCCTCTTAACTTTTCTCCTAATTTTCCTTGTCGTTGAACCCATATCTTCATGTAAAAACCTGCCGCATCGCTTACCATTTACGTTTTTACTTCCCGTTTTATTCCTTTTCGTATTACTGGGCCTATTCACTGAGCTCCCGTCAGTCACTATACCTTGTACTGTCGCCCTTTTTGATTTTTGACTTACACTTTCCCCCTTACTGCCTTTTGTTTCTGTCCCTGTTTTACTACCTTCCGACTTCCTGCATTGGTTCCCATCCCCCTGCCACATTAGTTTAAACTCTCCCGAACAGCTCTAGCAAACACCCCCCCCCCCCCGACCCCACCAAGGACATTGGTTCCAGTCCTGCCCAGGTGCAGACCGTCCGGTTTGTACTGGTCCCACCTCCCCCAGAACTGGTTCCAATGCCCCAGGAATTTGAATCCCTCCCTCTTGCACCATCTCTCGAGCCACGCATTCATCCTATCTATCCTGGCATTCCTAATCTGACTAGCTCGTGGCACAGGTAGCAATCCTGAGATTACTACCGTTGAGGTCCTACTTTTTAGTTTAACTCCTAACTCACTGAATTCAGCTTGTAGGACCTCGTCCCGTTTTTTACTTATATCGTTGGTGCCTATGTGCACCACGACAGCTGGCTGTTCACCCCCCCCCCCCCCCCCCCCCCACCCCCCAGAATGTCCTGCAGCCGCTCCGAGGCATCCTTGACCCTTGCACCAGGGAGGCAACATACCATCCTGGAGTCTCTATTGCATCCGCAGAACCGCCTGTCTATTCCCCTTACAATTGAGTCCCCTATCACTATAGCCCTGCCATTCTTCTTCCTGCCCTGCTGTGCAGCAGAGCCAGCCACGGTGCCATGAACCTGGCTGCTGCTGCCTTCCCCTGGTGAGCCATCTCCCTCAACAGTATCCAAAGCGGTATATCTGTTTTGCAGGGAGATGACCGCAGGGGACACCTGCACTGCCTTCCTACTCTTGCTCTGTCTTTTGGTCACCCATTTTCTATCGCCCTCAGTAACTTTCACCTGCGGTGTGATCAACTCACTAAACATGCTATCCACGACGTCCCCAGCATCGCGGATGCTCCAAAGTGAGTCTATCCGCAGCTCCAGGGCCGTCAAGTGGTCTAACAGGAGCTGCAACTGGACACACTTCTTGCGCGTGAAGGAGCCAAGGACAGTGGACGTGTCCCTGAGCTCCCACATCGCACATGAGGAGCATGACACGGGTCTGGGTTCTCCTGCCATGTCTTAAACCTTCGGTTAACTTATACAACTACAATTCCAAAAAAAAGAAGAAAAAAATAAATATACCAATGAAAATTAAAAAAAAAAACAAAAACTACTTACCAGTCACTTACCAAGGATAAAAAGCGCCTCCTCCCCCCCAAAGCTTCGAATTCCCACCTAGCTTCAATTATCCCAAATTCACTCTTAGCTGTGTCTTCTCTGGCTCACTGGTAGAATTAGAGGGAGTTTTGTTCAATCAATATGGAGAGAAGGCCAGCCACCTTTTAGTCCATCTCTTGAGGTGGCATCTCGGGAAATTATTCAAATTAAGGATTTGGAAGACAGATTTGCTTCCACCCCGGATAAAGTCAATGCTGCGTTTGAGGCTTTCTACAAGGGTCTCTGTAGGTTGGAGCCTCCAGTGGGGGAGTTGGACATGTGGACATTTTTTAGATGGATTGACTTTTCCACTGGTGGGAGTTGAGAGATGGAAAGAGTTGAAGGCCCCGTTAGGCCCGAGGAGATTTTGATAGGTATTGCGCAGATTCAGACAGGTGAAGCTCCCGGCCCCAGTGGGGTTCTTGTCAAATTTTACAAGAAGTTTGTGGATAAATTGATCCCATTGCTGGTGTACATATTTAATATGCCTTGTCGTGGGGGTCTTTGCCCGCTACACTTTCGCAGGTTTCACTTTTTCTTCAAGTAAAAATGGATAAGGACCCCACAGAGTGTAAGTCACACCAGCCTAACTCACTATTGAATGCTGACGCCAAAATACTGGCTACGTGTTGGTGTCGAAGGGTTGGAACCCTGGGGAGACTGTGGAGAATCAGAGAGGCTTTTTTTTTTATAAAAGGGTTGGCAATTGTCAGTCAATATTTGATGGCTGTTGAATATTGTTCTCTCCTCTTCCATTGGGCCCATGCCAGAGTTGATTGTGTCATTGGATGCCGAGAAAAGATAGGGCGGAGATACTCTTTTGAAGTCATGGAGAGGTTCAGTCTCGGGCAAAGTTTATTTCATGGGTACAGTTATTGTATAAGGCCCCCTCAGCTAATGTTCATACAAATGCCTTGAACTCGGAGTACTTATTATTGAATAGGGGGACAAGACAAGGGTGTCCGATGTCCCCTCTACTATTTGCTTTAGCCATTGCTAGAAGAGCTTTGGTTAAGGGGAAGGGGATAAAATTACAGACCCAATCACACTGCGGGTTAAATAATGAAGCTACTGAGGAGCTTTGGCTCCTCTTCGGGATACAAGTTGAATCTGGAAAAGAGAAAATACTTTCCAGTTAATCCCCTGGGGAAGGGAGTCAATTTGGGGGTGTTGCCTTTTCACCTTGCCAGATCTAGCTTCCGGTATCTGGGTGTCCGGATGGCCCACAATTGGGTCCAGCTCCATAAATTGATCGACGCGAGTCTGGTGAGTAAAGTCCGATTTGCAGAAGTGGGGCTGTTTTCCCTTGTCCTGCCTGGCAGTATCCAGTCCATCAAAATGAATATTCTCCCATGTTTTTTTTCTTTTTAATGTCTTCCTGTTTTTATCCACAAATCTTTTTTTGTTAAGGTTAATAGGCTGATGTCGTCCTTTATATGGGTAGGCAGGGCCCAGAGGATTTGCAGGACAGTTCTTCAAAAGAATAGACAGTCAGAGGGCCTAGCATTGCACAATTTGCCTTTTTATTATTGGGGGGCCAATGTTGAGAAGGTGCAGGGGTGGTGCATTGTTCCAAGTTCCGTATGGGGACAGATGGTGGCAAGGTCGGGTAGGGGATCTAGTTTGGTGACACTGGTGATGGCCTTGCTCCCGTTTTCTACGACATGGCACTCTTCAAACCTGGTGATTGTTTCCACTCCTGGGATATATAGACAATTCAGCAGCACTTTAAGCTTGGATCCATATCTAGGTTGGCACCTAATTTGTGTTGATCATTTACTTGAGCCATTGAGGCTTGATGCCACGTTTGGGGTGTGGGGTGGGAAGGGGCTTGAGAAGGGACAGTGGTGAAGTTTGGACTTTCGGCGAACTCGGCTGAGTGGGGGGTGGGGGGAGAATCTCACAAAAATTGGTACGCTTTTGGATCTACTTATTTAGCACCATGTTAGCAATTCTGAATATTGATCTTGAGCCTTGCCCTTTCGTGGCCATCTTCAGGGTGTTGGATTCACCAGGGCTGCATACGGGGGTGAAGACAGGCGTCTTTGCCTTTGGCGTGTTGATTGCCCGGAGGAGAGTTCTGGTGTGGAGGTCCACTACTCTGCCCAGTGCCTCGTATGGTTGACTGTTCTAATGGAATTCTTGTACTTGGAGAAAGTCAAGTACACAGTTAGGGGGTCGGCTGAGGGGATCTACCCCAGATGGCAGCCATTCATTGCCCACTTTAGGGTTTTCTAAAGGGGGAGGGTTTAGTGGGTGGGGGGCTGGGTTTTATTTTTCCCTTCTTTTGTGGGTGAGGTGCATATGGGTGGTTGTGCTTTTCTTTTGTTATTCTGTGTTACGTCCGCTGTTTGTGATGATGGCTTCATTATAAAATCTATTGTAAATGGAAAATCTTAATTAAAATATTTTTTTTAAAAGGAAAAGGCAATTGTGTAGGAGCAGCAAGACAAGGCATTGCAAATGATTCTCTGGCTCCAATTAGGAAAGAATGGAACCAGGTTTTCTTTTTTATTCTTTGATAGGTTGTGGGTCGCTGGCAGGGCCAACAATTGTTGTCCATACCTAATTACCTTGAAATTGGTGGCTTGCTTGGTCATTTCAGAGAGCAATTAAGAACAAAGAACAAAGAAAATTACAGCACAGGAACAGGCCCTTCGGCTCTCCCAGCCTGCGCCTATCCAGATCCTTTATCTAAACCTGTCTCCTATTTTCCAAGGTCTACTTCCCTCTGTTCCCGCCCATTCATATACCTGTCTAGATGCTTCTTAAATGATGCTATCGTGCCTGCCTCTACCACCTCTGCTGGTAAAGCGTTCCAGGCACCCACCACCCTCTGCGTAAAAAACTTTCCACGCACATCTCCCTTAAACTTTCCCCCTCTCACCTTGAAATCGTGACCCCCTTGTAACTGACACCCCCACTCTTGGGAAAAGCTTGTTGCTATCCACCCTGTCCATACCTCTCAATTTTGTAGACCTCAATCAGGTCCCCCCTCAACCTCCGTCTTTCCAACGAAAACAATCCTAATCTACTCAACCTTTCTTCATAGCTAGCACCCACCATACCAGGCAACATCCTGGTGAACCTCCTCTGCACCCTCTCAAAGGCATCCACATCCTTCTGGTAATGCGGCGATCAGAACTGCACGCAAGAGTTAAACACTTTGCTGTGGGCCTCATGTCACATGTAGGCCAGACCATGCAAGGATGGCAGATTCCCTTCCCTAAAATACATGAGTGAACCAGATGGATTTTTATGACAACAAATGATCGTTTCAACGTCACCATTACTGAGGCTAGCTTTATAACCCAGATTTTATTAATTTAAATTCCACCAGCTGCCATGGAGGGATTTGAACCCAATTCCAGGGCATGTGCCTGAACCTCTGGATCACTGGTACAGTGACCTTATCACTATGTCACTGCCTCATCAAGAGCAGCTGAGAGCAGTCCCACCCAGCTGGATGACAGTGGAAATTCGTTCAGAGGAGGATGGTGTGGTCACTATGTCAAACACTGCTGACAGCTTAAAGAGGACAAGGAGGGAATATTTATCTTTGTCATCGTCACACAGGATATCATTTGTGAATTTGATAAGAGCTATTTTGTTACTATGGCAGTGGTGGAAACCTGACTGGAGGAATTCAAACCTGGAGTTCCAGAAAAGATGGGAGCGGATTTGGGAAGCAACAACATATTCAAAGGCTTTGGAGAAGAAAGGGAGGTTTGGAAGCAGGACGGTAGTTTTCAAGGAGATAGTTTGGGTTTGAGAATGTCTATGTCTACGTATTTACATTGTGTATTTATCGTATGTCCTATGTATGCATAGTGTATGTGTAAATAAATCTAAATCTCAAAAAAATCTGAAGAAGAGGGGTGATGATGGTAGGTTTGAAGGAAAAGGACAACACCTGAAAAGACAGTTTCGCAGGAATAGAATCAAAGAAATGAGATAGGTCTCATGGACAAGTTGAACTTAGAGGCATGAGGAGAGATAGGAGAGAAACTAGAGAAAGAGGAGAGTTCGGGGCCAGGGCATGTATTAACAGTAGTATGACCAGGTGGGCGCAAGTGGAAGGAGGACGTGGCGAGTCAGCTGATTGGACTGTCTCCGTTAGAGGCAAGGGTGAAGGGAGAGGAGTTTAAGATTATTTGCAGTAGAAAACAAATCATGCGATCATGGATGATCTACATCCCAACTCCAAATACTTGTCTTTGCCCACCCTTAGATAACAAAAATGTAATCAATCTCAGATTTGAAATTAACAATAGATCTAGCCTCAATTGCCATTTGCAGAAGAGACTTCCAAACTTATCACCTTTGTGTGAAGTGTTTCCTGATTTCACACCTGAACGATTTGGCTCTTATTTTTAGACTCTGCCCCCAACTCCTAAACTGTCTACATGGAGTCTGCACATTCTCCCTGTGTCTGCATGGGTTTCCTCCGGGTGCTCCGGTTTCCTCCCACAGTTCAAAGATGTGCACGTTAGATAGATTGGCCATGATAAATTGCCGTTAGTGTCCAAAAAGGTGGGGTGAGGTTACTGGGTTACAGTGATAGGGTGGAGGTGTGGGCTTGGGGAGGGTGCTCTTTCCAAGGGCCAGTGCAGACTCGATGGGCCGAATGGCCTCCTTCTGCACTTTAAATTCTATGATTCTAACCCTCGCACCCATGCTTTTCAATCTTCCAGACCCTTCCATCAGACAGAAGATACAGAAGTCTGAAGACCTGTACATCCAGACTTAAGAACAGCTTCTTCCCCACAGTTATGACTCCTCAGCGACTCTCCCTCGAACTGATCTTTACCCTGTAACACAGTTCACAACACTGTGTGCTGCTCTTGCTTATGTCGTATTAGCTTTGTTATTTTGCCTTTGTTCCATACTGTAACTAATTACTTATTTGTCGATGTACTGTATTCTTTCTCGCATTCATGGTAACTATCTACTTTTTTTTGTCTACTGTGTTCCTTGGCTACAAAAAAATACTTTTCACTGTTCTTCGGTACATGTGACAATAAATAAATCAAATCAAATCAACCAGCAAAATAGGCTGGAAAGAGAGAAACTCTGTTTCCCCAATTTCTTGAAAACTTTGATCAAATTATTCCTGAACCGTCTAAATTCCAGGTAATACAATCCTAATTTGTGTAATCTCATTACAATTTAACTTTTGACCCCCAAGATTTTCCAGCTTCCATTATTGAGAAAGCATTCTGCTATCCTTTTTAGCCTCAAAAGTGCATGATCACACATTTGCCACAGTTTTGCCCATACCTTTGTCCTTGGCCAAGCCTCCATGGCTCTACAAAAGGCAATGTGCCAAAACCTTGCTTAAGTGGCGCATCTCTTGGTGTGTCATTTGTGAGATGGGGACGGGCATGCGGAACCTTAGGGAACAGCAGAACCAAGTAGATCTCATTAACCAAAGTGACTTCAGAATTGATAAACAAAAATAAAGTAAAATAGAGTCAAATGAGGGCGTAGGGGAAATAAAGTGGAAAAGACTGTGCTGAAAGGAGAGAGAGACTGAAAGGAAGCAAGTATAAGATTAAAATGTAATCTTTTTAAATCTCTAAATTGATGACATACAAGAATGAGATTATACAATATAATTTGATCTCTTTCTGAAATAGAGGTTAATTGGCATATGAACAATTATCAGGTTGTTAAAAAAAATAAGGTACTGCCTTAACATTCTGCTAAACTTTAACAAAGAACAAAGAAAAGTACAGCACAGGAACAGGCCCTTCAGTCCTCCAAGCCTGTGCCGACCATGCTGCCCGTTTAAACTAAAATCTTCAGCACTTGCGGGGTCCGTATCCCTATTCCCATCCTATTCACGTATTTGTCAAGATGCCCCTTAAATGTCACTATCGTCTCTGCTTCCGCCACATCCTCCGGCAGCGAGTTCCAGGCACCCACTAATGGGCAATTGATGTGCAAACTCAGCATGTCATTAAAAATAATGCAGAAGTTAAGAGCAGGATACAGTTTCTACCTCAACCACCAAGATCTGGAGAAGTGCATCTCTGAAACCCCTCAACTTGCTGGACTATTTGTATAATAATAAAGCGCTGACTAACACACCATTATTTTTCCAGAAATGCTCAGCCATACTGACCTGAACACTATCTTTTCAACAAAGTAAAAAACAAATGCAATGGTTGTTTTGTAAGCCTAATGGATGGTCAAGCCTAATGGATGGCATAAGGACAAGGCATCCTGCAAATATTCCTGCTTTCACATATGCAATCACTGCATAGAGCAGTCAATCAAGGATAACCCCTGGTCTGATGCACACCTTCATGCCTGATTATGTAGATTACAGCCAAAAGATTAGAATCAAGATACAGGTTTTCTCTACTGCCTTTCCCCAAAATATCTATTTTAGTTCTATCATTTGCTAAATTACATTGAGTATTCCAGTCAACAGAAAGTTTGAAACTTATCGAAAACCAATCAAGTTAGAAAATACAATCAACATGAAATCAGACAATGAAACCATTGCTACCGAAATAAATGCTAGTTATTTATTTTCTTTCTCCAACATGGTTAAAAGCCTTTAATTACTTTTGAGATTACATGGGAATCCCCCACATCGTGCAATTCAGCAGTCAGAGATCTTGTGCGATCAATGTTTACCTAGTTGGTAATAAAGCTTAACATCTGCTATAAGGACAGTTAAGACATTAATGGTCATAGCAAATTTACTGAGCAACATCTGGCACAACTCTAATTGTAGGGCACACTCCAAGAAACCACAACATCTTCTGAATATGCATTATGGATTGTTTGCTACAGTAATGAATCCCTCTTTTTAGAAATAGGCACAATATTATGGAAATAGGTCTGATGTATAAGTTTTAAACTCAAATTATACTATTTAGAAAGCAACATTATACCATGCAGAATTTACTTTTGACAGTTTCCTCCCCTCCTCTATGACGGTGCAGTCTCAGGTTGGGTTAAGCCTCCACAATTGCCAACAATCTTATAAATTATCTGTTCAAGCCCAGTAAACAGATATCACAATCAAGACCAAATCTGTCCTCTCAGAAGATCCACGCGCTTTCAACAGGAGTCACTAGATACTAATCAGAAGCAGGAAGCCTACACTATGCATGACTAGATGGGTGGATGGTGGAGCAGGAACTTTGTATAGTTTCATCCCCATATTAAATTGCATGATCCCAGGGGTGCTATTATATTACTGTTTTAATTTTAGCATCACACAGCACAAGATAGATATTGAAAATGGCTTACCTGAATGGCTTTGTGAGGTCATCATTTAGGCAGCCCACTGTCGCAGCAAATGGTAAGAGGTCAAATTTTCCCAACAAGTAAAAGGACAGCCCCCAGGAACTCCAACACTCCAGGAATACATACAAACTTGGTATATTAATACAGTCTTGGTTGGTTACGCATCCTCTTCTGCAGCCAAGGTAATATTTTCTTTTGTCTTTTGTTCACTGCACTGCCAACCTGTTGGCAAAGACATTTTGGTTATTTATGATCAGAAAAGGACTTTTGAATCTGCAAAAACGGTCCAATACATTTTGGGTATTTTAAGCTGATTAATACAAAATAAATTCAATAAACACAAGAAACAAAACCAAACTGTGCTTTATTATTCAGTGACAGAAACGTTCAGCCTTCCCTGAATTCTTCATAATCTCACTGCAAGAAATGTTACTGCTAAAATTAATATGTAGTGTACTGATATATGCAAGCAAAAGTGTAGACCAAATAACTTATAATTTGGGAACATCAGTAACTGGTTTTGTTCCTCCTCATCTCTGCGATCTCCTGTGGCCCTACAACCAGGAATCTTTGCGCTCCTCCACCTTATACCTAATTTTTAATCGCACCATCATTGATAATTCACTGCTACAGTTCTACAGTCTGGGATTTCCTTCCTAACCGTTTAGAGTACCTGACAAAGGAAAGATGGAAAAAGAAAACATATAAATCGATCATAAATGATAAAACAATCTTGTAATTTAAGATTCAAATGTCCGGCCCTGGGGGGGGTCACCGTTCATGTGCAGCTTTCACATTCTCCCAGTGTCTGCGTGAGCCTCACCCCCACAACCCAAAAAGATGTGCAGGGTAGGTGGATTGGCTATGCTAAATTGCCTCGTTATTGGGGAAAAAAAGAATTGGGTAGTCTAAAAAATGTTTTAAAGATTCAAATGATGACTATAAACCACCCTGGCTCCAGTCCTTTGCCAATGTTATCATTCTGGGAATCAATTAACATCTATTGAACCAAATTGAGCGGCAAATCTGCATTTCAGGAATGAAAGAGCGAGCAGCAGGTTATACTGTGCCGCCGTGCCAACCTGTTGTTAACGTTGCTTTTTCAAATATCTCTATCTTTATTTTTCTAGCTAACTTTCTCTCATATTCTTATTTTTTCTCCCCCTCTTCTATCTTTTAATTATTGTTTGCCTTTTTTAATATTCTGCCCAATTTTCTGACCTGCTACTAAACTTTGCACAATTATTTGCTTTTCCTTTTAAGTTTCATAGTATCTTTAACTTTTTTAGCTAACCGCGGTAGTTAACCACGGATGGCGGGTCCTGCCCGTGGAAGTTTCTTTCTCATTGGGATGTATCTATTCAGTGTATTCTGAAATATCCCCTTTAATGTCTGCCATTGAACCTCTGTTGATCTATTCCTTAAGCACATTTGCCAGTTCACTTTAGCTTGCTCTACTTTCATGCCCTCCTAATTGCCTTTATTTAAGTTTAAAATATTAATCTTGGACCTATTCTTTTCTTCAAAGTCAATGTAAAATTCAATCTGATGGATCGAATGGCCTCCTTCTACACTGTATGTTCTATGTTCTACCCTCTGTGGAATGCTTCTTAAAACCTACTTCTTTGACCAAATTTTAGTCACCTTTCTTAATGTCTCCTTGGTTCAATTGATTGCACTCTTGACCTTGAGTCAGAAGATTGTTGGTCCAAGTCCCATGTCAGAGAATTGAGCATGAAAGTTCATGCTGACAGTCCTGCACAGTACAGAGGGAATGCCAAACATTTGAAGGTACTGTTATTCAGACAAGACATTAAACCAAAGCCCCATCTGCTCATTCAAATGGAAAAGATTGCATCACTTTATTATGAAAAAAAGCTTATCCCCAATGTCCCTGAATCAACGTCCCTAATATTTAAAATCTGTTCACGGTACTTGCTGTGGAATAATTAGGCTGTCGTGTTTCCTACATTAGGACAGTAATCACATTTCAGAAGTACTTAATTGGTGGTAAAGGGCTTTGGGGCATTAGATCTGCTACATAATTGCAAGTCTCCTTTTTGCATGGCTCAGTGTCAATCGTTTTGTAACAACACTGCTGTGAAGCACCTTGGGACATTTTGCTACATTAAAGAGGCTATATAAATGCAAGTTGTTGTTCCTGAAAACTTCGGTGACTGAATAAAACCAGTCCCACTTAATTTCATCATGAGCAAAATGCAAAAGGGCCTGGGTTTGCTCGAGTCCAAATCCGTTAAGTAAAACACTGCAGCAAGTAACAACACCAACACCATTCTTGTATTGCCCTCTCTTGTGTTGGACGCAACTACTATAATTGTTTCTCCGGCAACCAAACGTATATATACCTCCCCAATTTTCGCCCCCCTCCCCCACAAACATGTGTCTATTTACTTGTTAAACATAATATTGCCAACTGTACAGAGTCGCTGTTTCTGAGCTGGTGTACAATATCCGACCAGTTTTTAAAATATATTCCATTCTGCGTACATAACTGTAAATGTACTGTATTCAAAAACCCAATAAAAAACATTTTACTAAAAAAAGGTAAAACACTACAATACAACATTGTAACAAAGAATGACAACGTTAAAAAGGTGTTTTCTTCTGGTTTCAATTTTCCAACAGAAAATTAATGAACCAAAAGGAGATTTAAATTTAATATTTATAATTCCAATTCATCTGCAATTGCAAATTTGTACGTCTTAAAACTGTTGTATTGGGATAAATTAAAACACAGTGAAGAATCTGAAACAATTATATAATGGTACAACCAGACAACAAAAGCACTGAACTACACCCTGTAACAAGTTCACATGATAATGCAAAAGAGCTGCCCAAAGAAGTACAAAGGATAAACAATTCAGTCATATGACTAGTAGATTCAACATGTCCCTTTGTCTTTCACCCAGCTGGTTATCATGTTATGATGAAATCATTTTATCATCACTAAGTGAAATATCAAATCGTGCACAATTCCGGTGATAAAAAGATTACTGTTAATTATTTTCTCCAACAGCAAAGTGTAAAGCAGATCTTAAAATGTTGCATCATTCAAGAAGTTTAAAATACATTTTTAAATGTTGGAGAAGAAATACAAACAACTATTTTATCATTTCATTATGAGCAATGAAAAGAATTAGCATTTCGACAGAATTTGCTGACTGGAGAAATGGTCAGAGGAAGCTGTATAACTCGTTTGTTGGTTGTTAATCACTAAGCAAATCAATACCGATAGCATTGCAACCCAAAGTCTGGAATATTCACTATTTAAATAACCATCCCATATAAGCAAAGGGAAGCCAAGAAAAAGTCATTAAATCTTTGTTATATATTAGATGGCACTGACAGATGTCTCCTGAAATTAACTCCTTGTTTCAAGGGAGCAAAGATAAAAAGATACTGTGGGGAAAAAAAACAGAATTTCCATTGCCTACCAGATGCTTTAACATGGTGCTTCAGTACCCGAGGAGTCGGAAATGATACTGAATAATGCGCAGTCATCAGCTAATATCCTCATTTCTGACTTTATTGTGGAAGGTCATTGGTGAAGCAGCTGAAGATGGTTGGGCCTAGGACAGTAACCTGAGGAACCCCTGCAATGATGACTTTGAAGTATCCAGTGCCTTCAGATGTTTCTTAATATCAAATGGAGTGAATTGAATTGGCTGAAGAGTGGCATCTGTGATGCTGGGACCCTTGGGAGGTGCGAGAGATGGATCACCCACTCAACACTATCTTTTGCACTCATGTTCTAGGCTCCTCCATCATCAAGACAGGGATATTTGTGGAGCCTCCTCCCACAATAAGTGGTTCAATTGTCCATCACCATTCACGACTGGATGTGGCAGAACTGCAGAACTTAAGAACATAAGAACATAAGAACTAGGAGCAGGAGTAGGCCATCTGGCCCCTCGAGCCTGCTCCGCCATTCAATTAGATCATGGCTGATCTTTTGTGGACTCAGCTCCACTTTCCGGCCCGAACACCATAACCCTTAATCCCTTTATTCTTCAAAAAACTATCTACCTTTACCTTAAAAACATGTAATGAAGGAGCCTCAACTGCTTCACTGGGCAAGGAATTCCATAGATTCACAACCCTTTGGGTGAAGAAGTTCCTCCTAAACCCAGTCCTAAATCTACTTCCCCTTATTTTGAGGCTATGCCCCCTAGTTCTGCTGTCACCCGCCAGTGGAAACAACCTGCCCGCATCTATCCTATCTATTCCCTTCATAATTTTAAATGTTTCTATAAGATCCCCCCTCATCCTTCTAAATTCCAACGAGTACAGTCCCAGTCTACTCAACCTCTTCTCATAATCCAACCCCTTCAGCTCTGGGATTAACCTAGTGAATCTCCTCTGCACACCCTCCAGCGCCAGTACGTCCTTTCTCAAGTAAGGAGACCAAAACTGAACACAATACTCCAGGTGTGGCCGCACTAACACCTTATACAGTTGCAACATAACCTTAGATCTTAGATCTGATTTGATGGTTGTGGGATTGCTGAGCTGTCTATAACTTGCTGCTTATGCTGTTTGGCACTCAAGTAGTCCTGTGTTGTAGCGTCACCAGGTTGACACCATATTTTCCGGTATGCCTCATGTTGTTCTTGGCATGCTCTCCTGCACTCTTTATTGAACCAGGGTTAATCCCCTGGCTTGGTGGTAATAGCAGAGTGGGGAATATGCCCGGTCATGAGGTTACAGATTGTAGTTTAATACAATTCTGGTGCTGAAGGCCCTCAAGAGCCTCAAGGATTCGCAGTTTTGAACTGCTGGATCTGTTCGAAGCCTATCCTATTTAGCATGGTGGCAGTGCCAAACACGATGGAGGGTATCCTGAATGTGAAGACGGAACTTCGTCTCCACAAGGTCGGTGAGGTGGTCACTCCTACTGATACAGCATTTGAAAGATGCAGCTGGGGCAGGCAGGTTGGATGTTGGTGAGGATGAGGGTGGTTTTACCTCACCCCCGTCACAATCCCAGTCCAGCAGCTTTGTCTTTAGGATCCAGACCGCTTGATCTGTGGTGGAACCACCAATCCACTCTTGTTGGTGGACATTGAAGTCCATCATCCAGAATGCATGTTGCACCCTTACGACCCTCAGTGCTTCCTCCACATGGTGTTCAACATGGAGGAGTATCAATTCATCTGTTATCTGGGGGGGGCGGCGGAACAATACATGATAATCAACAGGAAATTTCCTTGCTCATGTTTCACCTGAAGCCATGAGACCTCGTGGGATCCAGAATAGATGCTGAGGACTTCCAGAGCAACTCCCTCTCAACGGTATACTGTTTGCCACCACCACTGCTGGGTCGGTCAGTGAGACAGGACATACCCAGGGATAGCGATGGTGGTGCCTGGGACATTATGATTCAGTGAGTATGGCTATTTCAGGTTGTTGCTGGGCAAGTCTGTAGGATAGCACTCCCAATTTTGGCACAAGCTCCCAGAAGTTAGCAAGTAGGACTTTGCAGGGTCGACAGGGCCCATTGTCATTTCCGGTGCCCCGGTCAATGCCGGATGGTCCATTCTTTGTGTTTTCTTAGTCGCAGTTGAATACAACCGAGTGGCTTGCCATTTTAGAGGGCACTTAAGAGTCAGCCGCACTGCTGTGGGTCTGGGGTCAGGTAAGGATGGAAGGTTTTCTTCCCTAAAGAACATTAGTGATGCAGATGGGTTTTTACAACAATCAACATGGTCATTAGACATTTTATTGAACTTTTCATAATTTTAAAGACATTCAGAGCAGGCTACCTCTCAGCCTTCCCTTTTCTAGAGAAAAGAGCCCCAGCTTATTTCAACTTTCCTGATAATTAGGCCTTTCAGTTCTAGTATCATCCTTGGGAAACTTTATTTCACTTTCCCAATGTCTCTGTATCGTTCTTTCTAATACAGAGACCAGAACTATACACCCTAGTTAAGTGTGATCCAATCTATTTAACCTAACTTCATTGTCTTTCAATTCAGGAAATGAGCCCTTGTACTTCGATCGCATTTTTCTGACCTTGTTAAACTACACTGTAACTTTCAATTGTTTGTGAATCTGAACCCCAAATCCTTTTGCTCATCTATCCAGTTTAGGCATTTATTTTCCAACAAATATAAGGCCTTCTTATTCTTCCAACCAAAATGTACCACCTCACTCATCTATTTTTAAATTAATTTGCCATTTACACACCCACATCACATTTTGCAGGAATAATGAAATGGCCAAACAACCCCAATTATTTCCTTTCTTCAACATCACACTTCTGATTTCTTCAATGTTTAACATTTACACTACTGTGCCTCTATAATCCTCTTCTGACCCAGGGAGGAAATTATCCTTCTAAAACCATTCAAACTTTACTCTACACTTGCCACAATCAATCTGTTCAAAAGCTCCCTTGCCTCTGCTTTCATTTTTCTTGTCTTCTCCATTACCCTATCTCTATAGCCTAATGATCCCCTCAATAATTCACTTTCAAAATAATGAAGTAATTCACCAGTGTAGTTAGTCCCCATCTGATCAGACTTTCTCAATGGAAGCAAAATATCACCTCTCCATCACCTCGAGCAAATTTTGTCACTGTTCCAAATTATTACGGCAGAAAATGGACAACCCCACACTCTTCAATCACAAGCTTCCTTCCATCGCTTTACTCTCCTCCTTACATCATCCCCACCCAAAAATAAAACACAAAGGCTGGAATTTTCCATCCATTTCAACGGCAACGAACCCTCATGTTGTGGGGTGCATGAAACAGGAAATCCCGGAGGCAGCAATGGGACCAGAAGATCTTGCCAATGGCAGGCCACCTCTGCCACCGTGAAACATGCCACGGGGATGGGGGAAATCCCATCCGAAGAGTGTATTATGCCTTAGCCTTCTCCTCCTCATGCTCATTTTATGCCACCACACTCCCACTCTCCTCATTACACTCCAATCCAACTCAATATATATATATATAGTGAAAATCTGGGGCCTAAGCACTGATCCCTGTGGTAGCTCATGAGTCACCCACTATCTGCCAATCCAAAAGAAAAACCATGAAAGGCCTACAGCTGGGAAAGAATAAGTCACTGGGGGGTGGGGAGGGTAGACATGCAGCAAACGCACGGAAAACAGAGGGAAAAAAGGGTGCCTTCATATAACAAATCAATTTCCATTCTGAAGCTAAGTAATCTTATTATATTTTACTGACAATAGTCAACCACGTCCTACATCAGTGAAACTGATATTTTAAATTGCAATAAGAATAGTTATGATCCCAGTTGATGTTATAGCTGAACAGGAATATCCTAGAATGAAACCCTGGCTCAAAAGACAGTAACTTTTTTTTAATAAAGCATGGAGGGACAGAGTTACAGCACCGTTAAGTAGGTTTAACAAGAAAAAGGTATTTATTAAACATGAAAAAATTGGATTATAATGCAACACACCTTTACTCCCCAGTTTAACAGGCTTTAAGATTAACATGGATTACAAAGTACATCTTAATTTAAAATGGTCTCATTTACACAAAGTCCTTTTTAAGCACATGACTGTGGGCAAATACACTCTGCACTCTGAACCGCAAGTAAATGTTTGTGGATGTCTCCTCAGAATCCCCCCCAGATGCTTATCACGTGAGAATTTCTAAACTCCACTCCCAAATACACGGAGGGTGCATGCCACGTTATTGTACGAGGCATGGGCTCATACAACTGAAGGTGGTGCACAGGCACACTTAACGAGGGCCAGGATGTTTGAGGGGGACTGGAAGATAAGTATGAGCGGTGTGAGAGGGGCCCAGCAAATCACGTACATACATTCTGGGCATGTCCTAAACTAGCAAACGTTTTGGGCTCCTTCTTCAGCACCATGTCAGCGATCTTAGGCAGGGAACTGGAGCCGGGTCCACTAGAGGCCATATTCAGCGTGTTAGAGCTGCCGGAGTTGCAAGCGGGAGCAGGGGCAGACGTTTTAGCTTTCACCTCGCTGATTGCTCGTAGGCGGGTTCTGCTGGAGTGGAGGTCAGCTTCTCCACTTAGTGCCTCGGTGTGGCTGGGGGAACCTCCTGGAATCTTTGTATTTGGAGAAAATTAAATACAAGCTGAGGGGGCGGATTGGGAGGTTCTATATAAGATGGCAACCGTTTGTTATGTATTTTAAGGAGCTGGTCACGATCAGCTGTTGGGGTGGTCGGGGGGGCTGTTCTTGTATTTGTATATCAATTTTAAAATATTCAATAAAATATATATTTAAAAAATCTTTTCTCATAATTATGCTTTACCTTAGCGGTTTCATTCAGAAATCCAACTCAGGTTTTCCAAATGACGCTTAAAAGTGGAATGGAAACTTTGTTTAACAGCAAATCCAGTATAGCTTTTCACACCTTTAGGATTTCTTTGTCTTGACTGCTTGGCAAACTGCTCACATTTGCTTTTACTTTCAATTCCCAGACTGTATTAAAATAGCATCAGACTTTTGTTTTTGAAGGCTGCTGTCTGACTTTAAATCTGATTACTGCAGTTGTCTCTTTAACTCAGAACACTTTGTTTATCCTTCCTTGAATTCTTCTGAATTGTACCTTGGTCTCTATTCACTTTATTCTAGACTTCTTATTCACTGCTCTCCATTTATCTAGTTTCCTTATCTAGCTGGACTTTAGAATTCCAGCATCTATCTTCCTAACCATTAGTCTATGGTATGGCTTTTCTTCTAGCAAGGCTGAGAGATGTTTCCTCTTTAGCCTTCTAAAACCATTGCTTCTAGGAGAGCTGCCTTCTCTCTAACTAGCTATCTTAAACTACAATCAAATTAGCTAAACTAAAATTTAAACGCCTCACTGCCTTAACAAGGCCCCAGTTGCGAAGGAACCACTGCTGGTTTATTTACTCTTCATACCATAACGCTCTCTAAGAGGGTGCTGGAAACTCTCAGCGGGTCTGCCACTGCCAGCATCTATCAGGAGAGAAGCAGAGTCAACACATCAAGTCACCTGTTTTTGTTTCTGATTCCAGCATCTGCAGTATTTTGCTTCTTTTAATTTGCAACATCTGTGAGATAAAGGGGTGAGCAAAGGGAAGGCAAGAACAAGAAATGATGGTTGCGCAGGTTCCTTCCTAGTTTTAATTAATTTTTTTAAAAAATTAATTCAGATTTCAAAGTCTCAAAGACGGACACTGCAACAAAAGCAACGGAGGTAAATACCACACAACATTTTCTCCAACTTCCCAGATGCAAGATCACAGATCAACTTGGAATATTAGAACTTTGGTCTGCAAATGGGAGAGGGATTTTAGGTAACAAAAAACCCACGGTTTCAAGATCAGGCCCAAAAGAATACTCCTGATTCTCTTGTCCCACAAGGTAACCATTAAGAGGTTACACAATTACACTATTGCAGGGTCTCTTGTAACGCTCATTGATTTAACTAACCCTCGTTCAGTTTTCCACAACGGGATTGGTATTGTGTATGTCTCCCATGCTCCATGGTTAATATTGAATCAATCTCATTAAACCCTGGCTTATGAACTTTAATGAAAGCCCTCACCTGCCTGCAGCAAGTGCCTCACATTGCTCCCAAAACCTTGAAATTAAAGGAGTGGCCAGTGAGATTGCGGTGCAAATGGGAAATTAATTCTGTAAAATGTCTCTGCATCCAGAAACCAATATCCAAAATGCATTTCGTGAAGACAGATGTTTTGCCTCAGCTTAGATACATCCCCTAAGGATTCATGAGGTAATTCAGCATTATATGGACTACCTTGCAATTTTCTGTTCCCATTTCTAGATGAGGAGGCCTTGGTGCACAATCATACGTGATCACTTCCTTGTCATATTGTATGGGATTAGTAACATTTATGTTCCTGGCCGATGGGAGAGAATACTATCACTCATATAGTCCACTATATTTATCTTGTTAATTTTACATGAAACAAAAGTGCAGAACAGTTAGTGGAAAAAGGATCCTAGTACCATGTAAACTAGGTTAACAATTGAATATTTGCTGTGAACAGAAAAAAAAATATTAGGCAAACCGTTTAATTGGTGTCTATTTGTCAGCTCACGCAAATAAATTTCAAATTACTCATTCACAAAAAATTTGAAAATAGAGTGATTGCAATGATCAACAAACTTTGGTCAATGCATCACATATTATTTCAAGAAATGTCAATACAAAATAACTTTGAGTGATGCTGGAGGATAATAACAAATTGCAATTAACTGGATTTGGATATAGAGGAGTTGGTGCAAAAGAGCATAAAACCAAATCAACCAGAATTCATGCCCCTGCGAACTATTTAACGGTCTCAGCTAAAAGAACCGCGTTGCACAAAAGGACCGATTTGGACTACTGCACGACCCAATAACCACCTCAACACCTACAGGTGGAGAGTATTGCTGGGTTATTCAAAGCTCAGGCGTTGGATGAATTGTCACAATAACTTCCACCTTAAGCTCATCTAGAACTCTTCTGTTGTGTCCCTACACACGTCCAGAACTCTATTTACGCATTACTTCTTACTTGCTGACTTATATTGGCTGCTGATTCAGCAACATCAGTTTAAAAATTCTTATTTTGATTTTGGAATTCCTCCATGGACTTACCTCACCCTGCCTCCATCTCTGTAACCTACTTATGGCACAGGTCTCTGTGCTCCTCTAATTATTGCTTCTTGAGCACCCAAAATTTTAAATGCTCAGCCTTCAGCTGCCTAAACCAGAATTACAACATTAACTATACTTCAAAAGAACATAGTTAGCTGTAAAGCACTTTGGAATGTTCTAAGTTGTGACAGGCACTGCATAAATACAAGTCTTTCTTGTTAATTTCTAAAAATTCCTCCTTACAGAGGAGAGAGAGGCAGAGAGATAAAATATGCTCCTTGAAATCTTCGTCTTTGACCAAGCAGTTTTGTCATTTATCCAATTGTCTTCTTTTGTAGCACAGTGTCAACTTTTGTTGGATCACACTCCTGTGAAGTGCCTTGGAATTATTCACTAAACTAAAGTGCTGAATAAATACAAATGTTGTTCTTGTAGTCGCAGTAAGGTACTACAGCCCAACTACACCAAGTGGGAGGCTGGGCTGCATTGACAGGTTGCCGCGATTGTGCTTATATTTGCTTGAATATAGAATGTTAAGCAGTGATCTAACTGAAGTGTTTAAGATAATGAATGGAGTCAATAGGTTAGAGAGAGAATCTGCTTCCCCTAGGAAAGTCCAGAAGAGGTCATAACCTTAGAATTACATATAAACATACAAATTAAGCCACTCGGGCCCTCAAGCCTGATACGCCATTCAATACAATCATGACCGATCTGATTTTAACCTCAACTCTACATTCCCGACTACTCTCAATAACTTTCAATCTCTTGCTTAACAAGAACCTATCCACCTTTGCCTCAAAAGACTCTCCTTCCATGGCCTTTTGAAGAAGAGATTTCAAAAGACTACAAGCCCCAGAAAAAATGTCCCCTCACCTCGGTCTGAAAAGAGTGACTTTTTTTTTCCATTTTTCCAATTAAGGGACAATTTAGCGTGGCCAATCCACATTCCCCGCATATCTTTGGGTTGTGGGGGTGAAACCCACGCAGACACGGGGAGAATGTGCAAACTCCACATGGACAGTGACCCGGGGCCGGGATCGAACCCGGGTCATCAGCCCCGTGAAGCAGCAGTGCGTCACCACTGCGTCACCATGCCGCCCTTCCGAGTGCTAGATTCTCCCACAAGAGGAAACATCCCCTCCACCTCTAACCTGTCAATACCCCTCAGGACCTTAAAGGTCCCATCAAGTCGTCTTTTATTTCTCCAAGCTCTCGTAGATACAACCCTAGCTTGTCACTCTTTCTTAAAAACACTGCAATGAAGTTACTGTGAAAATCCCTTAGTCACCACACTCCGACGCCTGTTTGGATACACAATGCAGACTGCCCGATTCACCTAACAAGCACGTCTTTCAGGACTTGTGGGAGGAAACCGGAGCACACAAAAGAAACCCACGCAGACACAGGGACAACCTGCAGACTCCGCATAGACAGTGACCCAAGCCAGGATTCGAACCTCCCGTGCCACCCATTATTCCTTGCTGTACCTGCATGCTAAGCCTTTGTAATTCACGAATTAGGACACAGAGACTCCTCTGCATCTCCGAGCCCTGCAATTTCTCACCATTAAGATCATTTAAAAAAAACTTTTCCTGCCAAAATGGGCAATTTAGCATTTCCCCCATTATACACCAGTTGCCAGGTCTATGCCCACTCAACCTACCTATGTCCCTTTGTAGCCTCCTTATATCCTCTTCACAGCTGACTTTCCTACCTATCTTTGTGTCATCAGCAAATTTAGCAACCATCCATCTGGTCACTTCTTCCAAGTCATTTATATAAATTGTAAATGGTTGAGGACCCAGCACTAATGCCTTTGACGCACCACTCGCTACGTCTTACCAACCAGAAAATGACCCATTTATGTTAATGGTTTCCCATAAGCAAGCTAATCTTCTACCCATGTCATATTTTCCGCAATAGGTTTTGATGTGGCACCTTACCAAATACCTTCTAGAACTCAAGTACAGTACATCCACCAGCTCCCCTTTATCCACAAGTTACTTCTCCAAAGAACTTCAATAAGTTGGTTAAACGTGAAAGTCACTCAAATCCATGTTGGCTCTGCCTGATTACATTGCATAAGTGCCCTGCTATAATGTCTTTAATAATAGCTTCCAACATTTTCCTTACTATAAATGTTAGGGACCAGCCTGCTTTCTGTCTTTATCCCTTCTTGAATCAAGGAGTTATTTATATTTGCTATTTCTTGAAACCACTAGACATTTCTTTGAAGACCCTAGGCTGAATTCCATCAGGTTGCAGAGACTTGTCAGCCCGCAGCTCGTACCATTCCCTGGTGATTGTAATTTTCTTGATTTTACGGCGCTGAGGACCCGGGTTCCATCCCGACCCCGGGTCACTGTCTGTGTGGAGTTTGCACATTCTCCACATTAGCACATAGAACATACAGTGCAGAAGGAGACCATTCAGCCCATCGACTCTGCACCGACCCACTTAAGCCCTCACATCCACCCTATCCCCATAACCCAATAGCCATTCCTAGTCTTTTTTGGTCACTAAGGGCAATTTAGCTTGGCCAATCCACCTAACCTGCACATCTTTGGGCTGTGGGAGGAAACCGGAGCACCCGGAGGAAACCCATGCAGACACGGGGAGAACGTGCAGACTCCGCACAGACAGTGACCCAGCCGGGAATCGAACCTGGGACCCGGGCCACAGTGCTATCCACTTGTGCTACCAGTGCTACCACCCCCCCCCCCTCCCCCTCCCCCCTCACCCCCCATATATCAAAAGATGTGCAGGTTATGTGGATTGGCCGCATTAAATTGTCCCTTAATTGAAAAAAATAATTGGGTCCTCTTAATTTATTTTAAAAGTTTTAAAAAATAATTTTCTTGAGTTTCTTTTTCCCTTCCATTTCCTGATTTACAGCTATTTCTGGGAGGTTAGTCAAGACTGGTCCAAAATACCTATTCCATTCTTCTGCTATCTCCTTTTTCCCCATTATTAATCTTTTAATAATCTTTATTATCGCAAGTAGGCTTGCATTAACACTGCAATGAAGTTACTGTGAAAATCCCCGAGTCGCCATATTCCGACGCCTGTTCGGGTACACAGAGGGAGAATTCAGAATGTCCAATTCACCTGACCTTCACGTCTTTCGGGACTTGTGGGAGGAAACCGGAGCACCCGGAGGAAATCCACGCAGACACGGGGAGAACATGCAGACTCCACAGACAGTGACCCAAGCCAGGAATCGAACCTGGGACCTTGGCGTTGTGAACAACAGTACTAACCACTGTGCTACCGTAACTACCCAGACACAATTGCTATAAGACCAATGTTCACTTTTTTGATAGAAAAGAGTCTACAATGCAGAAGGAGGCCATTCGGCCCATCGGGTCTGCACCGGCACTTGGAAAGAGCACCCTACTTAAGCCTGTGCCTCCACCCTACCTTTGCAGCCCAGTAACCCCAAACTAACGTTTTGAACACAAAGGGCAATTTAGCGTGGCTAATGCACCTAACATGCATATCTTTGGATTGTGGGAGGAAACAGGAGCATCCTGAGAAAACCCACGCAGACACAGGGAGAAAGTGCAAATTCCACACAGTCATCCAAGACCGGAACTGACCCCGGTTCCCTGGAGCTGTAAGGCAGCAGTGCTAGCCACTGTGCCGCTGTGCCAACCCGTTGTTAACGTTGCTTTTTCAAATATCTCTTTATCTTTATTTTTCTAGCTAACTTTCTCTCGTATTCTTATTTTTTTCCCCCTCTATCTTTTAATTATTGTTTGCTTTTTTTAATATTCTGTCCAATTTTCTGACCTGCTACTAAAAATTGCACGATTATTTGCTTTTCCTTTTAAGTTTCATAGTATCTTTAACTTTTTTAGCTAACCGCGGTAGTTAACCATGGATGGCGGGTCCTGCCCGTGGAAGTTTCTTTCTCATTGGAATGTATCTATTCAGTGTATTCTGAAATATTCCCTTTAATGTCTGCCATTGAACCTCTGTTGATCTATTCCTTAAGCACATTTGCCAGTTCACTTTAGCTAGCTCTACTTTCATGCCCTCCTAATTGCCTTTATTTAAGTTTAAAATATTAGTCTTGGACCTATTCTTTTCTTCAAACTCAATATAAAATTCAATCATATCATGATCGCTGCTACCTTGGGTCACCTTCATTATGAGGTCATCAATTAATCCCACCTTGTTGCACAATGCCAGTTTAAAATTAGAGCCAAGCCATTCGGGAGTGATATCACACAAAGGGGAGTTGAAATCTGGATCTCTCTCCCCAGTAGATTCAGAGCCCAAGTCACCTAAAAATTTCAAATTGAGATTGATGGATTTTTGTTAGACAAGGTTATTCAAGGTTATGGGACCAAGACATGTGGATAGACCAGTCTTAATCCAATTGAACAGATGAAATTCGAGGGGCTGAATGGCTTACTTCTCCTGTTCCTGGCAATGTTCCCTATAATATTAATAAAGAAAACAGAAAATGCTGGAGACTCGGGTCAGTCAGTAATACTTCAGGTGTAGTTCCTTCATCAAAATACTTAACCTGCCTAATGTTGTCATCATTTTCTGTTTTAGTCTCAGATTTTTGCCTTTTTAATCTCTATTGATGTTAACACACTATAGAAGAGAAAAATATGGAGTTACAAGGTGTAGAGCACATTGTGATATTGCATTATACCAGTAGCAGGATACTACGGCAGAACTGTAGTACTTCAGATCAAGCGTTATGCCTGAAGCACTCATTTGTCACTTCACAATAGATGCTGGTGCCTGATTTGCTAAGCAATTGCAACATTTTGTTTTTCTTTCCGATTCCCAGTTTTGCACTATATTGTTGTGTACTGTTTTCAACCACCCTAGCAGAATGAGACAAAACTGAGAACATGTGCTTTACAAAGGAAAGATGGAAAAGGAAAAAGAAAACATATAAATCGATCATAAATGAAAAAACAGTTACGGTTGTAATTTAAGATTCAAATGTCCGGACCCGGGGGGTCACCGTTCATGTGCAGCTTTCACATTCTCCCAGTGTCTGCGTGAGCCTCACCCCCACTACTCAAAAAGATGTGCAGGGTAGGTGGATTGGCTATGCTAAATTGCCTCTTTATTGGAAAAAAAAAGAATTGAGTATTCTAAAAAATGTTTTAAAGATTCAAATGATGACTATAAACCACCCTGTCTCCAGTCCTTTGCCAATGTTATCATTCTGGGAATCTAATTAACATCTATTTAACCAAATTGAGCGGCAAATCTGTATTTCAGGACTGAAAGGGCGAGCAGCAGGTATTTTGTTGAGGCAAACTTACACGACAGGCTGTTGAGTTAGTAATTGAAATATTTTCAAACTTTGTTTCTTCAGAGGATTCATTTTCTTCACAAACTCAAAATGAAAATAACATTGCTATGATATATTTGCATATGTGGTATCAGTGGCAAACCAATAATTGAAGAAATACACTGTAGAAGATCAACTTTGTCAACAAATTGTACACTCTCAATTACCATTAAGTATTCTCATGCAATGCCGCTGTTGGTAAGGGCATTCAATGAAGGAAAGGAGCTGGGAATGCTTCCCCCGACGTTGTTGCAGGCGTCGATCTCTCTCATTTTGAAGCGGGACAAGATATCCGAAAAATTGCGGGTCATAGGGCAGCACAAGTGGCTAGCACTGTGGCTTCACAGCGCCAGGGTCCCAGGTTCGATTCCCGGCTGGGTCACTATCTGTGTGGAGTCTGCACGTTCTCCCAGTGTCTGCGTGGGTTTCCTCCGGGTGCTCCTGTTTCCTCCCACAGTCCAAAGACGTGCCGGTTAGGTGTATTGGCCATGCTGAATTATCCTTAGTCTCCAAAAAGGTTAGAAGGGGTTATTGGGTTACGGGGATAGGGTGGAAGTGAGGGCTAAAGTGGGTCTGTGCAGACTCGATGGGCCGAATGGCCTCCTTCGGCACTGTATGTTCTATATAGACCAATCTCCTTATTGAATGTGGATACCAAACTGTTGGCAAAGATCCTGGCCATACGGATCGAGGATTGTGTACCAGGGGTAATAGGGTAGATCAAACGGGGTTTGTTAAGGGATGATACCTGACGACCAATATTAGGAGGCTCTTGAATATAATCATGATGCCTACAGGAGGAGCACGGGGTTGAGGTGGTGGTGGCTATGGACACAGAGAAGGCCTTCGATTGGGTGGAGTGGGAGTATTTATGGGAGGTCCTGGGTCCAGTTGCTTTATCAAGCACCGGTGGCAAACATGCAGACGAATCGGGTGAGGTTGGAGTATTTTAGGCTGTACCGGGGATGAGGCAGGGATGTCCACTCTCCCCATTGCTGTTTGCCCTGGCCATAGAGCCTTTGGCAATGGCACTGCGAGCTTTGAAAGTTTGGCAGGGGATAGTACGAGGGGGTTGGAGCATAGGGTCTCGCTCTATGCGGATGATTTGCTCTTGTACATAGCAGACCCGCTTGGGGAGGTGGGGGGGGGGTGGGGTTTGTAGGGATTATGGGGATACTGGAAGAATTTGGCCTGTTCTCTGGGTATAAATTGAATACGAGTAAGAATGAGGTTTTTGCGATCCAGTCAAGGGGGCAGGAGAGGGGATTGGGGGAAGATGCCATTCAAGGTGGTGGGAGGGAGTTTGAGGTACCTGGGTATCCAGGTGGCACAGGAATGGGGACAGCTCCATCAATTGAATATGGATAGGCTAGTACAGCAGATGAAAGGGGACTTCTGGAGGTGGGACGCACTCCTGCTGTCTCTGGCATGGAAAGTACAGACTGAAAACAACAGTCCTCCTGAGGTTGCTGTTTGTTTTCAGTGTCTCCCACTTTTTATCCCCAAGGCGTTTTTTAGGAAGATGAATGCGGTAATTTTGGGATTTATTTGGGCCGTTTAAACCTCGCGGGTGAGTACGGTGATGCTGGAGTGGGGGAGTGGGGACTGGCTCTTCCGAACGTTATTAACTATTACTAGGCGGCGAATATATCAATGGTCAGAAAGTGGGTAGTGGTGGTCGATCTGGGGGCAGGTGGAGGCGGCATTCTGTAAGGGCTTAGGTTTGAGGGCATGGTTCAGCTCGGTACTCCACAAGGCCGGTAGTAGTGACAGCCCTGAGGGTGTGGAGACAGTGGAGGCGGCACATGGGTTTGGAGTGGGGTGTCATTGTGGGCACCGATATGCGATAACCATCGGTTCGCTCCAGGGATTGGGGAGGGGGTGTCTGGACGGGAGCTTTCGGAGGTGGCAGTGGGCAGGGATCGAGAGATTTGGGGATCTCTTTCTTGATGAGGGTTTTCAGAGTTTGGAGGAGCTAGAGGAGGAGTTTGAGTTGCCAGGTGAGAACGGATTCCGGTACCTACAAGTGTGGAATTTTGTACGGAGGCAGGTCTCGAGCTGTCCACGCCTCCCGCAAAGGGGGTTACAGAATAAAGTGATGTTGAGAATAAGAGTGGGGGAGGGGAAGGTCTCGGAGATCTACAAGGAGCTGATGGAGTGGGAGGGAATCCCAATGGGGGAGGTGAAGAGAAAGTGGGAAGAGATGGAGGAAGGGGAAAAGAGCGGGAGGCTGGGTTATGGGAGGAGGCCCTGCGGAGAGTTAATGTGTCCCCGTCGTGTGCCAGGTTCAGCCTGATCCAATTCATTGTGGTCCAGAGGGCACACGTGACTGCGGCCCAGGTGAGCAGGTTCTTCGAGGAGGTGGAGGACAGGTGTGGGCGATGTCCTGCGAATTATGTACACATGTTCTGGGCGTGTCCGTGGCTGAGGGGCTTTTGTCAGGGATTTGTGGGCATCATGTCAGAAGTCCTGTAAGGGTGGGGTGCTCCGAGTCCAGAGGTGGCGACCTTTGGAGTGTCAGAAGGCCCGGGAGCCCGGGAGGGTGGTTTTACTCGGAAGTGGAAGGCGTTCATCGACTTCAAGAAAAATTAGACCGTCAACAGGGGGGAGGAAAACGGGGAGGCATAGAAGTGACAAATAAGGATAGGAAAACCAATGGCGGAAGCGCCAGGAAGGGCTGGCAATGTGTTTTTATACGCCATGTTGGTTGGAGTTTGTGTTCAGGCAGGGGGAGGGGGGGTGATGGTTATTTAGTTGTGGGTTCATTGTTGTTGAAAAGTGTTAAAATTGTATATGTCTCGGTAAAATATTTTCTAAAAAAAAGTTCTCATACAATGCTTACATTTATTAATACTTTATGCTCAATTAATAAAATGCAAAATTTAAATCCATATTTTAATAAGGTTTCTAGGTCACCGCCGCTAAAGTTAGAAATAGCCAGCATGATGAAAACATTTTATTCAAAATTACACTGAAAATATTACACTATCATTTTCAAATGTTAACCAGCTGCTGTGCATTCCCTGCAGTTTTGCTTTTTTAAAAAAAATGTTTGTATTCAGGTTTTTCATTTTTATAAAGTACAAAATAAACAAGTCTGTGTAGACCCGATACGCCCCCCCCCCCCCCCCCCCCCCCCGGCTTTCCTGTTTTTAAATCTTATTTTAAAATATTTTGATTGAATTTTAACATCTGTGCACTATACAATAGGGGAGCAAGTCGGTTCACATGTACAATTTACATGTTCCCCTTTCATCGGCTTTCACTCCCACTCTTCCGTTGACCCCCCTTCTCTCTCCCTCTCCCCAGGTTGTTTGGGCTCCATCTTGGGCCCTTTCATCCATCGTAGATGCTGTAGGCCTTCTTTCGTTTTGGATTTTACTGTTGCCCCTATGGCTTTGTTAGAGGTGGAGGGGCCTCTGGCCCCCTCCTCAGTCTTTTCCCTGTGTTCCCTCCTGATGTTTCCCAGGGTTCCGCCCTTACAGACCCCCTCCCCCTGTTCCTGTCTGCTGTGTGGACCTGTCTGGCCTCATTGGCCCCCTCCTATCCACTATTAGCCTTGAACAGGTCTTTGAACGGGCTAATGAACAGCCCCCATGCTTTGTGGAAAGCCTCATCCGACCCTCGAATGGTACAGTTGATCTTGTCCAGGTGGAGAAATTCTGACAGTACTGCCAGTCAGTCCGCAGCTGTCGGTGGTGCTGATCACCAGCCCAGCAGGATTCTCCGGCGTGCAGTTAGGGAAGCAAAAGCAAGGGCGTTGGCCCTCTTCCCCATATAAAGTTCTGGCTGATTTGAAACCCTGAAGACTGCCACTCCCAGGCACAGCTCCACCATCACCCCTACAACCTTGGACATCGCCTCAAAGAACCTGACAAGTCCGGGGCAGACCTAGGGCGTGGTTGGTCAGGCCTCCCTGGCACCGTTCACATTTATCCTCCACCTCAGAGAAGAACCTGTTCATTCTGGTTCTGGTTAGGTGTGCTCTGTGCACCACTTTTTAAAAATAAATTTGAGCACCCAATTCTTCTTTTTTGCAATTAAGGGGCAATTTAGCATGGCCAATTCACCTATCCTGCACATCTTTAGGTTGTGGGGGTGAGATGCACACAAACACAGGAAGAATGTGCAAACTCCACACGAACAGTGACCCGGGGCCTAGATCGAACCTGGATCCTCACACCGTGCTGTCCCTGTGCACCACTTTAAACTGAATGAGGCTTAGCCTTGCGCAGGAGGTGGAGTTGGCCCTGCTCTGTGCTTCGCTCCACAGGCCCCACCCTACTTCCGTCTCTAGTTCGGCCTCCCATTTCTGTCTTGCTCCGTCTAGTGGTGTGCTTGACCTTTCTAACAGTTGCATGTAAAGATCCCCATAGTTCGCTTTCTCCATTCCATCCACCTTCAGCAGTTCTTCCAGCATCGTGTATCCTGGGGCCTAAGGGTATCTTGCCGCCTTCTTGCGGAGAAAGTTTTTGATTTGTAAATGTCCTGTCCGTTCGGTAGCTCCAGTCTTTCCGTCAGCTCGTCCAGGGTTGTAAGTCTCCATGTAGAAATTCCTAATCGCAAGCGTCCCCCCCGTCCTGTCTCCACTTCTTAAAAGTGATGTCTAGCATGGCTGGTGGGAATTTGTGTCCCACCCCCCCTTCACCACCACCCCATCGTGTCCCTCCCTTACACCCCCACGCCGTGACCCTCCCTCCCCTATACTCCCCCCTCCTTGTACCTCCCTCCCTTGCATGTGCTCCCCTAAAGCCCCCCCCCCACGTCCCTCCCCCCCTCTTACATTCCTCATCCCTGCCCCCGTGGTCTACCCCCCATTCCCTCCTGCCAGATGCTCCCTCTCTTTCGGGAGGTGCGCTGCGGCCCCCCTTGCTTTCATATTTCCCGCACTAGCATTCCCTACGAGTGTGGTGGCCCCCTCCCGTGACTGATCTTAACCTTTTCCCATGCCCGCGAAATATCTGTCCCCTTTGTCTCTGCCTCACCCTCTCCTGCGTTCCTCCGCCTCGCCCTTCTCGGTGGTCTGATCTTTCTGATCAAAGCAAGACAGTATAGTCCCACACAACCATAGTGCGCGTCCATCATAGTTCTTTTTTCTCCCCTCTTTCCTACTCTGCTTCTTCCTCAACCCTTTGTCCATGCCATTCATCTGAACAAACTCGTCCGCTTCTGGCTGTATGTTGAAAAATGTTCCATATTTTGGAACGTGACCCAGAGCCTGGCTGGGAAAAGCATCCCACATTTCACTCTGCTGCTTCCGATTTCGCCTGGCTGAACTTGGTCCTGCGCTTTGCCAGGTCTGCCCAATATACTGGTAGACTGGATTCTATGTACTTCCCAGCTGCTCGCCTTTGCCTGCCTTGCCCACCGCAGAATCCTCTCACAATCCTGATAACAATGCAGTTGCACAATTATCGCCCTTGGTTGTTCCCCGCTTTGGTCGGAGCAATCAGTGCACTCTGTCGATCTCCGGTGGTTTTGGGAAAAGCTGTCCCTCCCGATTAGGTTGCCCAGCATTTTGGCCACATAGCCCATCGGGTCCCTGTGGGTCTGCCAACTCGACCACCCACTGCTCATGGCCTATCCCTCCGCTTCTGCCTTCTCTGCGGCATCTCAAATTACTTTTTGCTGGCATGGTGATTCAGTCCTTTTTGTGGGTAAGATACGACTGAATTTGCAGGCTAATTTCAACTGAAAGTGCCTATTTGGCTATGTTCTGGAGGAGAGTCACTTGATGTGCGTCTGCTCAGCACGTCGCCGGAAGCGCAGTTTCACTTTTTAATGCAAAAAAATTATTCATGCATCTTTATTCGAGAAAAATCTAAACGATTTGATTTTCAAGGTTACTAACTGCTCAAATGTTACAGAGGCCGAACGACTCTACCTGCCTGTGTTACACTTAATGTTTTTGGGTAATTAACCATATTAACATGGCTACAGATTAAATCAATCAGTAATTTCAACTCTCAGTTCAGGGAAATCTATACTCTGGGAAAGTTGGCAAAAGAAAGCTTCTAAGTAATACCATAACCACACACTGCAACTCCGTACCAATAGTTTATCAACAGAAATAAGGTTTTTCCACCAGAGTCAAACAAGTGCACGAATGATGCTTTATAAACAGCAAAAAGGTATCAAAACTTTAATTCATGATCAGGTTGAGCTCAGAGGAGCAGCAGGCGGGGAAGCCAAGCCTCGCAGTGCGAGAGGTGACAGCGAGTGTGGGTGAGATGAGAGCCTGTGTGTGTTTGTTGTGTGTGTGAGAGAGAGGAGAGCCTGTGTGTTTGTTTGTTGTGTGTGAGAGAGAGATGAGAGCCTGTGTGTGTATGTTGTGTGAGAGAGAGATGAGAGCCTGTGTGTATGTTGTGTGAGAGATGAGAGCCTGTGTGTGTTTGTTGTGTGTGTGAGAGAGATGAGAGCCTATGTGTAAAGTTGTGTGAGAGAGAGATGAGAGCCTGTGTGTGTGTATGTGTGAGATGAGAGCCTGTGTGTGTATGTGTGAGAGATGAGAGCCTGTGTGTGTGTATAAGAGATGAGTGTCTGTGTGTGTGTATAAGAGATGAGTGTCTGTGTGTGTGTATAAGAGATGAGTGTCTGTGTATGTGTATAAGAGATGAGTGTCTGTGTGTGTGTGTGTGTGTGTGTGTGTGTGAGAGAGTGTGAGCTAGAGAGGAGTCTGTGTGTGTGTGTGCGAGTGTGAGCTAGAGAGGAGTCTGTGTGTGTGTGTAAAAGAGATGAGAGTCTGCGTATGTGTGTGTATGTGTGCGAGAGAGACGAGTCTGTGTGTGTGTGAGAGAGAGATGAGTGTGTGTGCGTGTGAGAGATGAGTGTCTGTGTGTGTATGTATGTGAGAGATGAGAGCCTGGGTGCGCGTGGGTGAGAGATGAGAGTCTGTGTGTGTGTGTGTGGGTGTGTGTGAGAGAGAGAGAGAGAGAGAGAGAGAGAGAGAGAGAGAGAGAGAGAGAGAGAGAGAGAGAGAGAGAGAGAGAGGAGTGTGAGAGAGATGAGTGAGTGAGGTGAGAGTCAATATTTGTATCTGTCGGGGGGGTGGTGTTTGTACAATGAAATTCCAGTAGCACTCTTCCCATTTGAATCAAAGGAGCAGCAACACTCCTCCCATTAACAATGACCAAAAAAAAGTAAATGTAAACGTTAAGGAAATAGAAAATACTTCCATAAATTAGGTTTTTGTATGTTTGGACCTATTGCACAAAAAATTCATTTTTGTGTGGTTTGGCTCTTCAACACAATAAGATTGTTCCTCAAGGGTTCCTTCAGTAGTCTTGGGAGGATTGGGAGGTCAAAAGGATTTTGTGGTCTGGCAGGTTTGGGAAACCCTGACCTAGTCAATTGAACAGGTGACAGGGGCATTTTCTGATGGGGTCTTTTTCTCGAAAATAAAGCATACTTCAGATCCTGGTGACATCAAAGAATGCTGCAAATGTTCAGCAAGTCATGCAGCATCTGTGGAGAAAATGTTTCAGATCTGTGACCTTTCATTGATCCAAAATGTTAACTCTTCTCTCTGCACGGATGGTACCTGACCATTTCCAGCACTTTTGTTTTTTATTTCAGATTTTCAGCATATGGATCTGCACTCCCACCAATCCCACATCTTCCTAATCTAATGAGACCCTTGCATAGAAACGTAGAAAATAGGTGGAGTAGGCCATTCGGTCCTTTGAGCCTGCACCACCATCCAACAGATTGGCCTTGGCTGCTAAACCTGCTTCTTAGCTGTCTGCACACTATTTCTTACCAGATTGGACAGTTAAACTACCCTTGCCTTCATTTCTGCAGCAGTGGTTAACTTTCTCACTTCTATCATGGTCTACTCACCGAAAAAAAAAATGGCCCAGAGTCAAAATCAGGGCCCACATTTTATTTCAGGGGCTGCGGGGGAAGATGGTGGCAGAGTGGTATTGTCATTGGACTGGCAATCCAGAGACCTTGGGTAATGCTCTGGGGTACCAGCTTCAAATCCCACCATGGTAGATGGTGAAATTTGGATTCAATAAAAGTCTGGAATGAAAAATCTAATGATGACCATGAAACCATTGTTGATTGTCGTAAAATCCCATTTGGACTTTGTAAGTTTCAAACTGAGGAAGAGAAACGGTTTCTCCGCCAGCGGGATGCTCTGTTTTGCCGGCAATCCGGGGGTTTTCCAACAGCGTGGGGCTGCCCCACAATGGGAAACCCCATTGACCAGCCGGCGTAATGGAGCATCCCGCCAGAAGGGTGAAACAGAAATGTGGCGGGGCGGGGCAGAGAATTCAGCCCCAGATGTCTAATGAATTGTACAAACAAGTGTAGTGTGAAATTTTTTTTAAAAAAATGATTGTGGAAGCAGCATCCACTGAAAGTAATGATAAATCAATTGTATAACCTTACCGAGCTGCATTTTAGTCAATGATCCTGCGTAAACAGAAATTAGGTTTATTTGTGTGACCCAACCAAACATCAAATTCCCGAGTCTAATCAAAATAGCAAGTGTAACAGGGTCAGTTCTGAACTTTATTTTACTGGTCCTGTGCTTCACTCTAAATATTTGTTACAAGCAAGTATGCAAAGCAGCAGAAGCATGCAATCTAGGTTAGCAGAGTGTACAAATGCCACCTGTATATACAGTATCAAAAATGGATCAATCTATTATTATTTCACGGTTTAAAAGAATCCTGGTGTTGAACAACTTCCTCCTCCCCATGGTTGCAACAATGCCAGAGCATACTGGTTCTCTAACAAAGCTCGTGATCTGCACCAAATCAGAAGGGAAGAGGTAGTAAGCTGATGCCAGGCACTTCCCCATAATGAAAGAGGTAAAAATAGAAAAGCAAGTAACCCAAAACTGCCCACAAGTGTAATGAAAGCTCACACCTTTTTCCACAATCCCTTCTTTTATGTTCTTTAATGGTATGTGGACATTTGTTGCCCATCCCTAATTGCTCGAATGGCTTGCTCGGACATTTCAGAGGGCAGTTAAGTGCCAATCAGGTGGAAATGTGATTTGATGTAGCCCTGTTCCTGGAGAAGACTGTAAATTGAGGTTTCATTATCAGTGCTCTGCCAATTTACATCACATTTATTTAGCAACTTTTAGGTGGGGCACAGATAGATCTGCTTCAGTGCCCCAAGTAAGGAGATGGAGAAATATAGTGATCCAGATTCTGACTCCTGAATGCTAACTGATGATCACTGTTATAAAGACTGTGTGGATACTGCAAAGGAATAGCATGCTGACATGAAGATTCTCGTGTAAGGGAGTCATCCACTCTTCTATATGGCTCAGAAACTTGGACTACGTAAAGATGCATGCTGACCTCGAAAGACAGAATAGACATCAATGCCTGGGAGACCGCTGCTCAGAGGAACCTCCTGATTAAAGGGACACAATTTATCGAGACACGCAATGCCAAGAAGAAGCCTGAAAAAAGAGCCTGAGAAAGGAATACCAGCTAGTGTCCAAGGACCAATTCCACCTTCCGGAAACAACAGCCAAGTGTGCAGTCAAAGATGTGGCTTTAGGATCGGGCTCATCAGCCATGCAAGGACCTAAGAACCTATGACCAGCAGGCCTTCATACTTGTTAATGAATGATCACAGAAGAAGAGTATTATGCTGAAGTCTGATATCCTCAGCTTCCGGTGTGGACCATGGAGTAAGTGGTCACACACGAGGCAGCTCCTGCCCAAGGTCACAGAAAAGAGCTCTTTTTTAATCAATACAGGGTGGAATTTTGAGGAAAAGGCGTAGGTGAATGTTGGAGGAGTACTTTCCCCCAGGAATGGTATGTCTCTTGGTTACCAGACCCGGCAGAAACAATGAAAGATTTGGCTGGAGCTGCAGTAAAGACAAAAGCCTCTTCTAGCATGCAGGCGGGGGAAGGGCGAGCTTAAAGGCTTCAAGCTGGCTTGAGGGCCTTTATTAAAGCTAAATTCAGCAGAGGGAACAACTGTGAAAAGATCTCGCCAAGGCCATTGAAGAAACGGTGACAAGACTTCCGGTGGCGGCCATGGAGGAGTAGGTTGCGCATTTGGCAGCTCCCGTCTGGAACCAACTCTCGGACCTTTTTCACGAGTTTCCACTGACTTTTTGGGGCAGATTGGTGAAGTGAACACTGCCAAAAGGATTCCCTCTCTGTTGTATGGATAGCTGGACCAGGAGTGGCCAGGTGAAGCGTTTAAGTCCCAGCAGACAGAAGCGTACGGAGCGGGTGCCGAGGCACGGCATGGCGGCCGGTATAGACCAGGGTCCATGGGCGCAGTGGGCACAGGAGCAACAGGAGCTCCTTAGGGGCTGCTTTGCTGATCTTAAAAAGGACATGCTGGCCCCGATGAAGGCATCAATAGACCAAATGATCGCAACTCGGGCAACACAAGGGAAAGCTATCCGACCACGAGGACGAGTTGGTTATTTCATAGAATTTCATAGAATTTACAGTACAGAAGGAGGCCATTCGGCCCATCGAGTCTGCACTGGCTCCTGGAAAGAGCACCCTACCCAAGGTTAACACCTCCACCCTATCCCCATAAACCAGTAACCCCACCCAACATTAAGGGCAATTTTGGACACTAAGGGCAATTTATCATGGCCAATCCACCTAACCTGCACATCTTTGGGCTGTGGGAGGAAACCGGAGCACCCGGAGGAAACCCACGCACACACGGGGAGGATGTGCAGACTCCACACAGACAGTGACCCAAGCTGGAATCGAACCTGGGACCCTGGAGCTGTGAAGCGATTGTGCTATCCACAATGCTACCGTGCTGCCCGTGGAGGTGGAGGCGCAGGATAACCTTCACAAGAAGTGGCAGGAGAGGCTGGAGGACCTAGAAAACAGGTCTAGGAGAAAGAACTTGAGAATTGTGGGCCTCCTCGAAGGTGTGGAGGGGTCGGATGCGGGAGCATGTGTCCAAGATGCTGGAGACACTGATGGGGACAGGGGTATTCTTCGACCCCTGGAGCTGGACGGGGCGCACAGAGCCCTCACAAGGAAGCCAAAGGTGAATGAACCACCGAGGGCCATGGTGGTGAGATTTTGTCACTTCTCGGACACGGAACTTGTCTTGCGGTGGGCAAAAAAAAGAACTGAGCAGCAGGTGGGAGAACAGCGTGATACACATCTACCAGGACCTGGGTGCGGAGTTGGCAAAGAGGCGTGCTGGATTCAACCGGGTGAAGGCGACCCTCTTCAGCAAGGGCGTAAAATTTGGGATGCTACACCCAGCGAGGCTTTGGGTCACATACAAGGAACGGCATCACTATTTTGAGTCGCTGGACGAGGCGTGGTCATTCGTCAAACAAGAAAAACTGGACTCGAATTAAAGGACAGTTAAGCTTTGGTGGAATGCGGCGGTGGGGCTGGGTAACACGGTACCGTTTCTAATATAAGATTGTACGCAATGTTGGGTGCGTGCAAGGGCTGTGGTGGTGGCTAGAGCATGCAGTGTTTTCGGCAAAGTTAAGATATGGAGGGGGGAGGGGGCTCTGTACTTAGTGTGAATTTTCAGGAAGTTGGAGCCTTGGTTCAACAAGTGTATCCTCATGGGGCAATGTTAGTGTCTTCTGTTTTATTTTTTGTTTCGTATTACTATTTACTCACTGGGGCTGGAGAGGTAGTTTAATTTGTTTATTCACATGGGGAGAAGGGCCCGGACAATGGGGGGGGGGGGGGGGGGGGAGATGCTACTTTGCTGACAGAGGAGGTATCAATTTTGGGGTACCAATTGAGGGTCGGGGGCAGCAGCTCCCTGTCGGGGCGCTCAAGGTAGCGAAGGGCACGGGCTCGAGGTTGGCCAAGAACGGGCGATGGCTAGTCGCCGGGAGGGGGTTTAGCCCCCCGTCCAGGCCTATCACGTGGAATGTGAGGGGTTTGAATGGGCCAGTCAAAAGAGCACGCGTGTTCGCGCATCTAAAGGGGTTAAAGGCAGACGCAGCAATGCTTCAGGAGACACATTTAAAGCTCGCAGATCACACGAAATTGAGAAAGGTATGGGTAGGCCAGGTGTTCCATTCAGGGCTGGATTCGAAGACCAGGGGGATAGCGATTCTGATCCGTAAGGGTGTGGCATTTGAGGCTGGTAGAATTGTGGCAGATAAGGGGGCCAGATATATAATGGTGAGTGGAAAGTGGGAGGAGGTCCGGGTGGTGTTTGTGAACGTCTATGCTCCGAATTGGTATGATGTGGAATTTATGAGACGAACGCTAGGCAAAATTCTGGACTTGGAAGAGTCACACCACCTGATCATGGGGGGAGACTTTAACACAGTCATCGATCCCGAGCTGGACCGGTCGCAGTCCAGGACTGGGAAGCAACCAGCAGTGGCTAAGGAACTGAAGGGTTTTATGGAGCAGTTGGGGGGTGGATCCCTGGAGGTTCGCGCGGCCGAGAACGAAGGAGTTCTCTTTTTTCTCCCATGTTCATAAGGTTTATTTCCGCATAGACTTCTTTGTCTTGAGCAGGGCGTTGATCCCAAATATGAGTCGAAGGGTGGCAATTTTCAGGGTTTTGGAAGACCCGGGAGTCCAGGGGGAGAAAGAGGCAGATGTTCTGCCCTTTGCTTCCCCAATAGCCTGGCGACGAATACTGCTGGCATGGAGGGACTCAAAACCCCCGAAGACCGAACTATGGCTTTAGGGCATGTCAAGTTTTCTAGGTACGGAAAAAATTAAGTTCGCCTTGAGGGTATCTGTACTGGGGTTCGCCCGAAGGTGGCAACTTTTCATCGACTTCTTTGCGGGAGAGTGAACGGCAGCGCGGGCCGGGGGGTTAGGTTTCAACTGTACGGATGAGGTGTCGAAGGCAGTTGTCTGGGAGGCTCTAAAGTCGGTGGTGAGGTAATTTTGTTTAAGGCCAGGGTGGACAAAGAGGAGAGGTCAGAGCAGCAGAGGGTAACAAATAAGACGTTGGAGGTAGATAGGAGTTATGCAGAAGATGGGGACCCAGCGAAGCTGGAAAAGAGGAAAGAAGTACAGGTGAGCTTCGACCGACTGTCCACCAGGAAGGCGGTGCGCCAACTGAGACGAGAGTGGAGTGCAGTTTATGAACATGGAGATAAGGTCAGGTTAGCAGGTCAGCTCCGGAGGGAGGCAGCGGCAAGGGAAATTCTTCAGGTGAGGGATAGGGCAGGGAAGTTGGTGGTGGCTCCGGAGCAGATTAACAAGGTTTTTGAAGAGTTTTAGGTGAGGTTGTACAGACCAGAGCCACCCGGGGGAGACCGTGAGATGCAGGAATTTCTAGATGGGTTGGAGTACCCGAGGCTAGGGGAGGGAGACAAGGCTACATTAGAAGGAGCAATAGTGGAGCAGGAGTTAAAGGATGCGATTGGGAGGATGCAGTCGGGGAAAGTGGCAGGGCCGGATGGGTTTCCGGTGCAATATTATATAAAATTCAAGAATAAGTTGGCACCCCTGATGGTGGGGATGTTTGAAGAGGCGATAGGGAAGGGGGTGCTGCCACAAACCTTGGGGCAGGCATCGATTTCACTGTTACTAAAAAAAGATAAAGATCCAACGGAGTGTGGGTCGTATAGGCCCATATCACTTCTGAATGTGGACGCAAAATTATTGGCGAAGGTACTGGTGGGGAGGCTGGAGGAGTGCCTTCCGAAGGTGATAGGGGAGGATCAGACGGGGTTCGTGAAAGGGAGGCAGCTGTTTTCGAACATTAGGAGGGTTTTAAACGTTGTTATGGCACCGGCAGAAGGGAAGGAAACAGAGGTGGTTGTGGCATTGGACGCCGAGAAGGCATTTGACCGGGTAGAATGGGGGTAGCCGATGGCAGTTCTGGAGCGGTTTGGGATTGGACCAAGATTTGTGAACTGGGTAAAGCTATTATACAAGAAGCCGAAGGCGATTGTCCGCACAAATAATATCAGCTCGAGATACTTTTCTCTCCACCGTGGGACGAGGCAGGGATGTCCTACGTCCCCCCTGCTGTTTACACTTGCGATTGAGCCGTTGGCCATCGCATTAAGAAGTTCGGGAGCATGGAAAGGAATAGTGCGGGGGGAATAGAGCATAGGGTCTCCTTGTATGCCGACGACTTGCTGCTGTATGTGTCGGAACAAAGTGCGTCGATAGGAGGAATATTGGAGCTACTGCGAGTATTTGGGTCTTTCACGGGGTACAAGATGAACCTGGACAAGAGTGAGTATTTTGTGGTGTCTCGACTGGGGGGTGGGGCAGAATTGGGGGGGCTGCCATTCCGTAGGGCAGGGACTCACTTTAGGTATCTAGGATGCAGGTGGCCCGGGAGTGGGGGAGGCTTCGCAGGTACAACATCACTAGTTTGGTGGAGAGAGTGAAAGCCGATTTGGCAAGGTGGGATGGTCTCCCTCTGTCACTGGCGGGTCGGGTACAGGCGGTTAAAATGAATGTGTTGCCGTGATTTCTGTTTATTTTTCAATGCCTACCGATTTTCCTGCCAAAGGCTTTTTTCAGGGAGATTGAGGGAAGGATTACCTCGTTCATATGGAGAGGGAAGGTGGCCAGAGTGAGAAAGGTGCTGCTGCAGAGGGGAAGGCAGGCAGGGGGTTTGGGTCTCCCGAACCTGATGTACTACTACTGGGCGGCGAATGTGGAGAAGGTGCGGAGCTGGGTCAGAGGGGTTGTTTCCCAGTGGATCAGAATGGAGGAGAGTTTGTGCAGGGGGTCGGGACTGAAAGCACTAGCAACAGCGCCGCTCCCGATAGCTCCGGGGAAATACTCAGAGAGTCCGGTAATAGTAGCTTCATTGAAAATCTGGAGGCAGTTTCGGCAACACTTCGGGTTGGGGCAGGGTCAAGGGAAATGGCGATTTGGGAGAACCACAGATTTGAGCCAGGGAAGTGGGATGGAAGTTTTCGGAAATGGGAAGAGAAGGGGATTAAGATGCCAAAAGATTTGTTTCTTTGGGGTCGGTTTTCAGGATTGAGGGAGCTGGAAGCGAAGTATGGGCTGGAACAGGGGGAAATGTTTAGATACATGCAGGTTTGAGATTTTGCTAGGAAAGAGATACCGAGCTTCCCGGAGGAACCGGCCTCCATATTGTTAGAGGAGGTGCTGACGACAAGGGGGCTGGAGAAGGGGGTAGTGTCAGCGGTGTACGGAGCTATTTTGGACAAGGATAAGGCACCACTGGAAGGCATCAAAGCAAAGAGGGAGGAAAAGTTGGGAGAGGTTATAGAGGAGGGGGTCTGGTGTGAGGTGCTCCAGAGTAAATGCCTCCACCTCATATGGAGGTTGGGGCTTATACAGCTGAAGGTGGTATACAGAGCACATCTCACGAGGGCAAGGATGAGCTGATTCTTTGAAGGAGTAGAAGATGTGTGTGAGCGTTGCGGGGGGGGGGGGGGGGGGCTAATCGCATTCATATGTTTTGGTCCGGTCCAAAGCTAGAGGATTACTGGAGGGAGGTTTTTAGGGTAATTTCCAAGGTGGTGCACATGGAACTGGACCCGGGTCCCCTGGAGGCCATATTCAGGGTGTCGGACCAGCCAGGGTTGGAAACGGCTGCGGAGGCAGATATCGTAGCCTTCGCCTCGTTGATCGCCCGAAGGCGGACCCTGTTGGGATGGAGAGCAACCTCTCCACCCTGTACCCTGGCGTGGCGGGGGGACTTGTTGGAATACTTGACCCGTGAGAAGGTTACGTTTGAACTGAGGGGAAGCTCGGAGGGGTTCTACAAGTCATGGGCATTACTTAGTATGCACTTTCAAGAACTGGATAACATCGAACATTAGTTAGGGGGGGGGGGGGGGGGGGGGGCATGTATATTAAGAATGACTATGGGTCATCCCTGATTCCTTTTTGTCATTTGTTTATGTAAACTTGCGGGCTGATGTTTGGGGGTTGATGGGATTGTTGTTATTGTTATGGGGATTGACATATCTGTTGCTGATTATTGTTTATTGTTGGTGGGTGTAAATTCGGGAGAAAATGTGAAAAAGGAGAATAAAAATATATATTTTTTTAAGTTTGATTCCTCTGCCTCATTTCACGTAACATAATTCGCCAACATTTACCTGTTTGCTTGACAAGGAGCTCTTTGGAAAAGCGGCATTTCCCAACTCACCAGACCCGCCTTAGTAAAAGATATCCTAATGCACACAATGTTAGCTATTGGCCGGGGAGGGGGTTGGATTCTGGCCTGCCAACCCTAGATACAGAGCAACAGTTCCCAGAGGGGCAGGCAAATGCCATGGTAGGCTTGCTAGAATGCATGACTCTTGGACTTTGAAGATTCTAGACCCTCTAGCCCCCCCACCCACCTTGAGGCCTTATTCCCTCCTTATCAATCAATCACACTGGTTTGAAACACTTAACACCTCTTAATAATTTATTGCGCACATCCTGTGAAAATTCTCCAGTGGAAGACTACAGGAGGAAGACTTACCAAGTAAGGTTCTTGCCCGAATAAACATTGAACATTGAGAAAACAGATCATGCTTGGTTGTAATTTCAGACCAATAAATGCATTAGTTCACCAGGAGGCTCTCTTTTGACAACTAAAGTGAATTTATTAACTTTGTTTGATTGCCATTTTTAAGAAGTTTTAAGCTCTTACCAATGTTTCAATATTTTCTTTTATAAATTTACAGTACCCAATTCATTTTTCCCCAATTAAGGGGCAATTTAGCATGGCTAATCCACCTAATTTGCACATCTTTGGGCTGTGGGGGTGAAACTCACAAACATGGGAGAAAATGTGCAAACTCCACACGGACAGTGACCCAGAGCGGGATCGAACCAGCAGTTTCTTTCTAAAGAGATTTGTGAATGAGTTTTGTTCTGTCAGCAGTTTCACTTGTCATTACGGTTACGTGGCTTATTATGTACATAGTGCATAATGTAAGGATGGGCATGAAAGGTGCATGAGTTGGCATGGACAGTATGAGGTACAATGGGAAAGAGCTGGGGGCTTGATTTGGCATTGAACTGGCATGAAGGGGGTACGAGTAAGGTCATTTGAATTTATCTTTTGAAAGGTTTCCTAATCCAGACTATGGTTCACAATTCCTCAGGAGAGATCGTGAACCACAAATCAGGGGGGGGACGGGGAGCGCTAGAAGATGCCTGCTTCCACAAGCAAGCTGGCCGGACCAGGAGTGCAGGGTGTGGACTCACCATCTGCACACTTACTCCATGCTAATGAAAAATGGGGGTACAGAAACTTGGGCAAGAACCCTGGAATCGGATCCCACCTGCCATTTTTAAACAGTTCATTCTGATTCTCCGAAATCGCAGGACTATGGGTCTAGCCATGGATGGCAGCAACTCGCAGTTCAAGAGCTATGATAGCCAGAAATCTGTGACAAGATAAAATAATCATCTTTATTAGTTTCATAAGTAGGCTTACATTAACACTGCAATTAAGTTACTGTGAAAATCCCAATTACAATGTGGATGCAAAAAGATAGGTGCACCGAAATAATAATTTGTGAAATAAGCATTTTACAAAAAAAAAAGAATCATTTTAGATAGCGAGCCCTTCAACTTCATTCCTTTTTTTTGCCTTTTAAAAATATTTTTTTATTGGTTTTACAATAATTTACATTATTTTCTATAGATAACACAATTTAAAAAACTAAAATGAAGGAAAAAAACAGGAAAATGGGAATCTACAAAATGGGTATACATGAAGGACAAAGAAACTTTTATACATTCAAGAAAAGGATGGTATGAAGGCCCCAGTTTTGAGCTCCTGGAAATTGGTTGCCATAACCATGGTGCCTTACTTATGTCCTGCTTCCCCCTGGTTCCATGAAAGGGGGGTGTTTGGCATCAACCTTATTTGCTTCGACATTGCTGCTGTGGTCGTTCCTATGAGTGCCCTTCTGGCTCCCCTGCCCTGCTTGTCCTGGCGTCTTCACCGCTCTCCTCCTCCACCCCCCTCCGCCCCCACCTTTCATCTCCCCTTCCATTGTCCGATTCGGTCATCCCTCCCACTAGCTCCCCCCTTACTTGTTGGTTGCTGGTCACAAACAGATCTTGGAACAGGCAGGTGAATAGTCTCCATGCACTATGGAAGCCTTCCACCTATCCCGAATGGTGTATTTTATTTTCTCCAATTCGAGAAAATCTGTCAAGTTGGAGAGCCAGTCTGCGTCCTTAGGTGGTGCTGCGCTGATCGCCAACCAGCAAGAGTCTTTGGCAGGCAATAAGCAAGGCAAAAGATACCCCTCCACCATAAAGAACTCTGGTTGCTCGATACCCCAAAGACTGCCACCAGCAGGCACAGCTCCACCCTCATCCCCATCAATACCCGATGAGTATGGGGCAAGACCAGAACATGTGGGTATTTGGTTGGCTGTGCTTCCCAAGCACTGTTCACATTTGTCCTCCATCTCACAGAAGAACCCACTCATTCGTGTTCTAGTTAAGTGTGACATGAGCCTCAACCCTGCACATGAGTAGGTGGAGTTTAGCCTGTCCAGTGCTTTGCTCCAGAGTCCTCCCCCTAGATCTTTCTCCCACATCTCACCCAGTGGTGACTGTACCTCCTCTAGTAGCCGTCCGTCCATATATTTCCACGCAGTTATTGTCCTCTAGTTCACCTACAGATCAAATTCCATTTGTCATTTATTTCCTCTCTTACCCATAGTTCCATGATCGAGGCCATTAAGTACTGCTAGCCCACCTCCAATATGGAGTCAACCAACTGCTGCCTAGCTCCTTTCTCCTTCCTGTCCTATGTGCCCTGACCTCCCCAGTCTGGTTACAGGATACTTGCCCATCGATGGCTTCATGGCATGCTTGGTTTCTGATCCAACTCTTTCTTACCCAGTCGGTCCTTCTCCCCCAGGTGTCTCTTTTGGGAGGAAGATTTTGCCGGCCCTCAGGCTTTTCAGATGGCCGAAGACAGTGGATCATTTCACTGGGTTGTTCCCCGACGTTCCAGGTGATTATCCTGATGAGTGTTTCTGTCACCCACCTCCTCCAGCCATACTCACTATGTGGATGGACGCCCTGCTGCACTCCGGGTTTCCCTTTGTTTGGGGGCAATTCAAGATGGCCACCATTGACCTTTGTTCCATCCCCATGTGCGACCTGTTGCAACCAGCATTCTACCCTCTCTCGCCTCCCCCACCTAATCCCTGATGCCCCCCCCCCCCCCCCCCCCGAGCCCCTCTGCTCTCCTCTCTCATGCCCTTGTGGATCTTCTCCCACCCACCTTCTTCCCCTTCGCCACCTTTCCCCATGACCTAGTGTTGTGCCCTCCCATCTGCCAGGGGCTCCTTCCCTTTTGGGAGCTATGCCACACCCTCCCCTCTTACTTCCTGTACCAGCACGTTCACCAGCATGGTGCCTCCCCCCCTGGGAGTGACTTCCCCCACTCGTTCTGTTTTCCCCCTCTTCTCGTCTTGGTGTCTTCCCCTCCAACCTGCTCTTTTTTAAAATAATTTTTATTCAATTTTTTCAACAAATTTTCTCCCAACAGTTAAAGTAAACAAGGTGTAAAACTAAACAGAAATCCCCCCAATACAAAGTAATAAATTAATAACTAATAACAATGCAAGAAAGAAAAAGAAATAGCAAACACACCATTGCAAAAACAAACCCCCTTAACAAATTCCAAACCCCCCCCCCCTCGCCCCCGGGTTGCTGCTGAGACTGACCACCCTCTACCTCTCCGCCAGGAAATCGAGAAAAGGCTGCCACCGCCGGAAGAACCCTTGTACCGACCCCCTCAGGGCAAACTTAATCTTTTCCAGCCTACTGAACCCGGCAATGTCATTGATCCAGGCCTCTGGGCTCGGGGGCTTTGCGTCCATCCACTGTAAGAGAATCCTACGCCGGGCTACTAGAGACGCAAAGGCCAGTGTACCGGCCTCTCTCGCCTCCTGCACTCGCGGCTCCGATGCTACCCCAAAGATCGCGAGCCCCCAGCCCAGCTCCATCCTGGAACCGACCACATTGGACAAAGTCCCCGCCACCCCCTTCCAAACCCCCTCCAACGCCAGACATGCCCAGAACATGTAGGTGTGGTTCGCCGGGCCCCCCGAACACCTCCCGCACCTGTCCTCCCCCCCCCCCCCCCAAAGAACCGGCTCATCCTGGCCCGTCATGTGCGCCCTATGCAGCACCTTCAGCTGAATTAAGCTGAGCCGTGCGCAAGAAGAGGACGAGTTCACCCTCCCCAGGGCATCCGCCCACGTCCCATCGTCAATCTCTTCCCCTAGTTCCTCCTCCCACTTCGCTTTCAGCTCCTCCACCGAGGCCCCCTTCTCTTCCTGCAACATCTGATAAATCGCTGAGATCCTCCCCTCACCGACTCACGTCCCAGAGAGCACCCTATCCTGCACCCCACCTAGGCGGCAGCAGCGGGAACTCCGCCACCTGCCGCTTAACAAACGCCCTAATCTGAATATACCTGAAAGTATTCCCAGGGGGAGGCCTCACTTCCCCTCCAACTCCTCTAAAGTCGCAAACTTCCCATCGAGGAAAAGGTCCCCCATCCGCCTGATGCCTGCCCTATGCCAACTCAAAAACCCACCATCCATTCTCCCTGGTGCAAACCGGTGATTGCCCCGTATCGGGGCCCGCACTGAGGCCTTCACTTGCCCCCAAATTTTGAGGGACGCCACCACCACCGGACTCGTGGAATATCTTGCCGGGGGGAGCGGAAGCGAGGTCGTCACCAATGCCCCCAAACTCGTACCCACACAGGACGCCACCTCCAGCCTCTTCCATGCGGCACCCTCCCCCTCCATTACCCACCTGCGGATCATTGCCACATTCGCAGACTAGTAATACCCACACAGGTTGGGCAGGGCCAAACCGCCTGCCTCCCTTCTTTGCTCCAGGAATACCCTCCTTACTCTCGGGGTCTTCCGCGCCCACACAAACCCCAGAATACTCTTATTCACCCTTTTGAAAAAAGCCTTCGGAATCAATATGGTGAGGCACTGGAAAAGAAACAAAAACCTCGGGAGCACCATCATTTTAACCGACTGAACCCTGCCCGCCAACTAAAGCGGCAGCGCATCCCACCTCCTGAACTCTTCCTCCATCTGTTCCACCAGCCTCGAAAAGTTAAGCCTGTACAGGGCTCCCCAGTTCCTAGCTATCTGGACCCCAAGATACCTAAAGCTCCTCTCCACCCACTTCAACGGGAGCTCCCCCATCTCCCTCTCCTGGTCCCCCAGGTGCAACACAAACAGCTCACTTTTCCCCACATTGAGCTTGTAGCCCGAAAAGTCCCCAAACTCCCCAAGTATCTTCAACACCTCTGGCATCCCCCCAGCCGGATCCGCGACATACAACAGTAAATCGTCTGCGTACAACGACAACCGGTGCTCCTCTCCACCCCCCCCCCCCCCCCCCCCGCACAATCCCCCTCCAGTTCTTCGAATCCCTCAGCGCCATGGCCAAGGGCTCAATCACCAACACCGAGAGCAGGGGAGACAAGGTCCCCCGGGAAAGCCGGAAGTCCTCCGACCACCTCCCGTTCGCCACCGGGGAGCTGTACAGCAACCTCACCCAGCTGATGAATCCCTCACCAAACCCAAACCTCCTCAGCACTTCCCACAGGTAACTCCACTCCACCCTGTCAAAAGCTTTCTCCGCATCCATCGATGCTACTATTTCCGCCTCCCCAGCCACCGATGCCATCATCAGAACATTAAGAAGCCGCCGTACGTTGACATTCAGCTGCCTCCCCTTCACAAACCCCGTTTGGTCCTCATGGATAACCATCGGGACCACATTTTCCACCCTTCTGGACAGTACCTTTGCCAACAACTTTGCGTCCACGTTAAGGAGCGAGATCGGCCCATAGGACCCACACTGGAGGGGGTCTTTGTCCCGCTTCAGGATCAAAGAGATGATTGCCCTAGACATCGTCGGGGGCAGGGCACCCCCCCCCTCCCCCGCCTCTTTCAGGGTCCTTACAAGCAGCGGGCCAGCAGATCTGAAAACTTCTTGTAAAATTCCACCGGGAACCAGTCAGGTCCCGGGGCTTTCCCTGTCTGCATGCTCCCCAGCGCCTCCATCAGCTCCCCCAACTCGATTGGAGCCCCCAGACCCTCCACCCGCTCATTCTCTACTGTTGGGAACTCGAGCCCATCCAGAAAGCGGTCCATTCCGCCCGCCTCCCTAGGGGACACCGCCTGGTTCAGCCCCTCGTAAAAGGATCTGAACACCCCATTGATGTCCCTGCCACCCCGCACCAAGTTCCCTCCTGCATCTGTGACTCCCCCTATCTCTCTCACTGCCTCCCGTTTCCGGAGCTGGTGGGCCAGCATCCGACTTGCCTTCTCCCCATACTCATATACCGCCCCCTGCACCCTCCTCCACTGCGCCTCCGCCTTCCGGGTGGTTAGTATAATCGAACTCAGCTTGGAGACTGCGCCGCTTCTTCAAAAGTCCCTCCTCCGGGACATCCGCATACCTCCGATCCACCCTTACCATTTCCTCCACCAGCCTCTTCCTCTCGATCCTCTCCCCCCCTCTCCCTGTACACCCGAATGGATATAAGCTCCCCTCTAACTACTGCCTTCAGCGCTTCCCAAACCACCCCAACTTGCACCACCCCGTTGTCGTTGGCTTCCAAATACCCCTCTATACCCCTACGGACCCGGCCACACACTTCCTCCTCTGCCAGAAGCCCCATATCTAACCTCCATAGCGGGCGCTGATCCTTCCCTTCCCCCAGCTCCAGGTCCACCAAATGCGGAGCATGGTCAGGTATGGCTATCGCCGAATACTCCGCTCCCACCACTCTCGGGATCAGCGCCCTGCTGAGAACAAAAAAGTCAATCCGGGAATAAGCCTTGTGAACATGGGAGAAAAAGGAGAACTCCCTACCCCCCGTCTTCAAGAACCTCCAAGGGGCTACCCCTCCCATCTGATCCATGGACCCCCTCAGCACCAAGGCCGCCGCCGGCCTCTTACCCGTCCTGGACTTCGAGCGATCCAGAGCCTTATCCAGGACCGTATTAAAGTCCCCACCCAGGATCAAACCCCCCATCTCCAGGTCCGGGACGTGGCTCAGCGTGCGCCGCATGAAACCCGCATCGTCCCAGTTGGGAGCGTACACATTGACCAGAACCACCCATTCCCCCTGAAGTCTACCACTCACCATTACATATCTACCTGCACTGTCCGCCACCACATTAGACGCAACAAACGATAAGCTCTTCCCGACTAAGATCGCCACCCCTCGATTTTTCGCATCGAGCCCCGAGTGAAACACCTGTCCCACCCAGCCTCTTCTCAGCCTCACCTGATCCGCCACCTTAAGGTGCGTCTCCTGGAGCATAGCTACGTCTGCTCCCAGCCCCCTCAGGTGTGCCAAGACCTGGGACCGCTTCACCGGTCCATTCAGCCCCCTCACGTTCCATGTGACCAGCCGAATCCGGGGGGGGGGGGGGGGGGGGGGGGGGGGGGGGGGGTCTTCCCCTCCCTCTGCACCGATCAGCCATAGCTCTCCCACGGCTCACCACGTGCCCAGGGAACCCCCGAGGCCCGTTCCCCACGGTGGCAGACCCCCCCCCCCCCCCCCCCTTCACCAGCTGTTTCCCTACGGCCCCTGCAGCAGCAACCCGGTACCCCCCCCACCCCGAACTAGGGACCCCCCTAGCTGCGTAACCCCTATCTTTGTACTTCCGTACGTCAGCCGACACCTGCTGCCCCTTGCTACCACCGCCATACCGACGACGACCACACACCCCCCCCCCCCCCCCCCCCCGATGCAACGCAACCACCAATCTCCCCCTCTAGTGCTGGCCCCCCAACTCCTCCAATGCGGGAAGAAAGCCCGCGTTTCTATCCCGAACCCCGAACCCTGCCCAACACGCGGGAAAAAGGCGGACACATGACCCAGCGGGACCGCGAACAGCTCCCCAACCCTCCACCAGTGGAAAAAACTAAAAAGCAACACAGTAAATAAATAACAGCCCCAAAAAAAAAACAAAGAAGCAGAGCAACAAAAAAGCAACACCAAACACAGCCATTAAAAACGGAAGGATACCAAGGAGGACAAAGCCTCCGGACAATGTACATCATTCCCCAGCCCCCCAGTCCTCAGATAGAGTCCAATTTCTCTGCCTGGACAAAAGCCCAGGCCTCCACCGGAGAGTCAAAGTAGAGCTGGCGGTCCTTGTAAGTGACGCAAAGGCGAGCCGGCTGTAACAGGCCAAACTTCACTCCCTTCCTGTGAAGCGCTCCCTTCGCCCGATTGAAGCCAGCCCTTCTCTTCGCCACCTCCGCGCTCCAGTCCTGATAGATCTTAATATCCGCATTCTCCCACCTGCTGCTCCTTTAATTCTTCGCCCATCTCAGCACGCACCCTTGGGCAACGAAGCGGTGAAAGCGGACCAGCACCGCCCTAGGCTGCTCGTTCGACCTGGGCTTCCTCAACAGCACTCGATGGGCCCCCTCCAGCTCCAAGGGTCCTTGGAACGGCCCCACGCCCATTAACGAGTTCAACATCACAAACACGTAGGCCCCCAAATCCGAACGTTCCAGCCCCTCCTGGAGGCCCAAAATCCGCAGGTTCTTCCGACGGGAGCAGTTCTCCAACTCCTCCATCCTTGCCAGCCATTTCTTGTGAAGCGCCTCGTGCGACTCTACCTTCACTGCTGGCCCAGGAGCTCGTCCTGCCGGATCTCTGTAGCCTGAGCCATCTGAGTCGCCATGATCTTGTCCAGTGAGGCCTTAAGCGGTTCCAGGATCTCAGCCTTCAGTTCCCTGACGGAGCGCTGAAGCAGCTCCTGCTGCTCCCACGCCCACTGCTGCCACGCTGCCGGTTCCGCGCCCGCCGCTATCTTGTTTTCCTTGCCTCGCACCTTTCTCTGCTTCAAAGTCGATTTTCTGACCGCTCCGCTCCTGGTCCAGCCAATCCACCGGCAGCTGAGCACAGTGGCTGCGTTCTCACCCGGGAAAAAGTCGAACCAGCGCCGCTGCGGGCCCTTAAAAGAGCCCGAAAGTCAAAAAATAGCGGGAGCTACCGAACGTGCGGCTTAGCTCCGCATCACCGCAACCGGAGGTCCCTCCAACCTGCTCTTTGAGTGCTCCTGGACTGTCACTAGCCTTACCACCTCTGCTTCGAGTGATGTAATCTGATTATCTAGTCGGTGGTCACCTTCTCGAATTCCCGCACCGTCACCCCCTATCGGCATTTCTTCCTCTCCAACACCTCCTTGAAGAGGGTCAAGACATCTGCTACCACCGACTTCACATCACCATGAAGTCTTAATGGAATCTCTAAGTTTTAGGAGTTTTCGCTGTGAGAAACTCTACCCATTGACCTGTCAGCGAGAGGACTGGCGGTTGCATTGGTGATTCCGCTTGATCTGCCATGTCCTGCTCTGCCTCGCTCCTAGTGTCTGTAGCCTTAATCTTCCTCTACTGGCTCTTGCTGCTCTTGTTGTCTTTTCAGCCCCATTGCTGGTTTAAGGACATTTCTTCAGACGCTTTTTGTCTCGGTGAGGGTGGGGGTACGTTTGTTTAGTGACCGATTTTTTGAGTCAAGTGTACCTAGGTTGGAGTCTCTAGGGGGAAGAGTCATCTTTCATACAACTGCTCAGCACATCCCACCACCTGAAGTCATTCAACTTCATTCCTGAACTAATAATCATCACCACCCTAATCCTTCTGGCAGTCTTGAACCTGCAACTATTCACTCTGCAAACCAAATTTATAACCAAGAGAAAATGACAAAAATCCTTTTCTTCTACCACTGCTCTGTATAAATCAAGTCAATTTCTGGGTTTAGAAAGCATTGAACATGGCGTCGAGGACCCAGGTTCAATCCCAGCCCCAGTCACTGTCCAGAGTTCACGGTGGCCTAGTGGTTAGCACAACCGCCTCACGGCGCTGAGGTCCCAGGTTCGATCCCGGCTCTGGGTCACTGTCCGTGTGGAGTTTGCCCGTTCTCCCCATGTCTGCGTGGGTTTCGCCCCCACAACCCAAAAATGTGCAGAGTAGGTGGATTGGCCACGCTAAATTGCCCCTTAATTGGAAAAAATAATTGGCTAATCTAAATTTATATTAAAAAATTTTAAAAATAAACTTTAAAAATATGACATATGGATGCACGGAACAATTGTTTTACTCAAAATGTTCCTCCAGATATTCTTCATCATTTCTAAGACATACCTGGTCATTTTTTAAAGCATGTTTAACTACCAGAAAACCCAAACGCGTTCCCACCTAACATTGCTGAATCCAAAAACGATACTGGTTCTGAAAAGCAGGATGAAAGTATGTAACTCTAATCCAAAACAAACTTTTCAATAGGAACGACTATCGAAATATAATCACCTTCTGTCCCTTGGTTTATATGTTTCAATGATTGCTCAACTCCAGGTGTAAATGGCAAATTATGCTCCCATGATCACCAACAACTCAGGATTCTGTATGCAGTGCAAAACAACTCCTGCAGGAGAGCCAGGTTTGGTCAAAATAGGTCAACAAAGTACTACAAGAGACTGAAGAACAGGTCACCCAATAATCACTTACCAAGAAAAATGCATGGAATGGACAACTTGCATTTATTAAGCAGATTTAAAATGGTAAAACACCAGAAGAAGGGTTATCAGACAAAGTTTGACACAAAGTAACATAATGAGATAAGAATGAGGAAGCAGATTTTAAATGGTACCTTAAAGGAAAGAGGCATGGAAAGGTTTAGTGGTGATTTCCAGAGCTTTAAATCCAGATAGCTAAAAGAATGGTCACAAAATGAGGGGTGAAGGAATTTGGGGATGCGCAAGAAAACATGATAACTGAGGGAGGGAAAAGAAAGAAAATAAAACTGCCCCTAACATGTATTATACCACAGCAGCAAAGTAATAAGTCACTATGATCTGGAAGTGTGTTTGGTTCAAACCTGCTTCAGCAGTTACTAAATTATTATACCCCAATGATTTGGAAGATTAAAGAAAATTAAAGCTGTAAAACTGCACAATATTGCAACCCAAGCTCCAGTTAATGTTAAGGAAACACTTTTTAAATAACTGTATATGTTTAAATTTGTACTTTTTGTTTGCATAGCTTTGGTACCGATTTAACTATACTAAACCGTGCCTCATGCTTTTAACTTTTCATCAATAGTAGGACACCTAAGCAAGCAGTAGATGATCGAGTTTTTAAAAAATTCATTTTTGCGGGATGTGGGTGTCGCTAGTTAGACCAGCATTTATTGCCCATCCCTAGTTCTCTTCAGAAGGTGGTGGTGAGTTGCCTTCTTGAACCACTGTAATAAAAAGGGGGTGTAGGTACACCCAGTGCTGTTAGGAAGGGAATTCCAGGATTTTGCCCCAGCAACAGTGGAGCAATGGCGATATATTTCCAAGTCAGGTCAGTGAGTGACTTGGCTAGGAACCTCCAGGTGGTAGGGTTCCAAGTATCGTCTGCTCTTCTCCTACATAGTAGTGGTCGTGGGTTTGGAAGGTGCTGTCAATGGAACCTCGGTGAGTTACTGCAGTGCATCTTGTAGATAGGACACATGGCTGCCACTGTTTGTCGGTGGTGGAGGATTGGAATGTTTGTGGAAGGGGGAGCAATCAAGCAGGCTGCTTTGTTCTGGATGGTGTTGATCTTCTTGAGTGTTGTTGGAGCTGCACTCATCCAGGCAAGTGAAGAGTATTCCATTTGTGCCTTGTAGATGGTGGGCAGGCTTTGGGGGTCAGGAGGGGAGTTATTCGCCACAGGATTCCTAGTCTTTGACCTGCCCTGGTAGCCACAGTATTAATATAGGTAGTCCAGTTCAATTTCTGATCTAAGATAACCCCCAGGATGTTGATTGTGGGGCATTCAGCTATGGTAATGCAACTGAATATCAAGGGGCGATGGTTAGATCCTCTCTTGTAGACGATGGTCATTGCCTGGCACACGTGTATCTTGCCACTTGTCAGTCCAAGCCTGCTTATTGTCCAGAATTTGGACATGGACTGCTTCATTATCTAAGGAGTTGCAAATGGTGCTGAACATTGTGCAGTCATCTGCAAACATCCCCACTTCAGACATTGTAATAGAAGGGAAGTCATTGTTGAAGCAGCTGAAGATGGTTGGGCCAAGGACACTACCCTGAACAACTCCTGCAGTGATGTCCTGGAGCGGAGATGATTGATCTCCAACCACCACAACCATCTTTCTTTGTGCCAGGTATGACTCCAACCAGCAGAGAGATTTCCCCGTTTCCCATTGACTCCAGTTTAGCCAGGGCTCCTTGATACCATACTGGGCCAAATGCTGCCTTGGTGTCAAGGGCAGTCACTCTCACCTCACCTCTGGCAGTCAGCTCTTTTGTCCATATTTCAACCAAGGTTGTAATGAGGTCAAGAGCTTGAGTGACCGTGGCGGAACCCAAGCTGAGCGTCTGAGATCAGGTTATTGCTGAAAAAGTGTCGCTGATAGCACGTTGATGACTCCTTCCATCACTTTGTTGATGATGGAGTAGACTGATAGGGTGATAATTGGCTGGGTTGGATTTGTATTGTTTCTTATGTACAGGACACAATTTTCCAAACTGCCTGGTAGCATCTACCAGTGTTGTAGCTGTACTGGAACAGCTTGGCTGGGGTGCGGCAAGTTGTGGAGTCTTCAATACTATTGCTGGAATATTGTCAGGATCCATAGCCTTTGCAGTACGGTAAGAAAAATTATATCTCAGACCCCTAAGGATAATGAAGTGGTGGATCATAACGAAAGACTGCTAACAGATGATGATGACTGTGAATAAGACAGAAAGGCTGGCTTGAGGCCAGATGAGGTGAATTGCTGCTGTGCAAAGGCTTTTGGGACAAGAACATTCAAAGTTCACGGTAACACAGTGGTTAGCACTATTGCTTCAAGCTCTAGGAATGCAGGTTTAATTCCCGGCTTGGGTCACTGTCTGTGCGGAGTCTGCACATTCTCCCAGTGCTCCAGATTCCGCCCATAAGTCCCGAAAGAACTGCTTGTTCAGTGAATTGCACAATCTGAATTCTCTCTGTGTACCTGAACAGGCAGCGGAGTTTGGCGATTAGGGGATTTTCACAGTAACTTCATTGCAGTGTTAAGGCAGTGTCGACGTAAGCCTACTTGTGACACTAATAAAGATTATTATTATTAACTGAATTAGAGCCATTAACTACTTTAGCTTATTCACACCCAATCATTTATTACCCTAATATTTAGCAGGTGCTAATGTTATGCCACTGTAATTCACAGGTAGGATATATGTTCCAGTAAGTTGACCACTGAAAAATAAAATTGGGTAATTTACTAAATGTTGAGCCGGAATTATTAATACGTGATAAGCTAAATAACATTTCTAGATAAGCTCTAGTTAAATCGCAATTACAATACTGTACTGCTTTTCATCCTGGGTACCATATTTACTGAAGGATGTAATTGTCTTAGCAAGAGGGTGCAGTGCAGATGAAGTTGGTCAGAGGGAATCTATTTCTCCTGGTGGATTAGTCCAGAACAAGAGACCATAACCCTCACAATGAGAGTGATGCCATTCAAGGATGATGATGACACACAAGGATGATACACTGCTTCACACAGAAGGAATAGAAGTCTGGAACTCTCCAAAAAGTTTGTTGCGTAATGTTCTCTATTTTTTTTTAAATGCACAAGCTGATTTGTTAAATGTGCAGCTTCTTTAAATCTTTTTGTCCTGCCACCCATACACATAACTTTAAGGAGTCAACTTGAGCATTACCTTCTCTGGAACATGTGGATTGCTACGCAGCAGCATAGCTTGGAGAAAATATTGCTGCTGGAGCAAAGTCAATTGAAAAATTTTAAATGGAGAGGAATAGATTTAGTATAGCAGAATATGGAAGATTATGCAACCAAAGCAGATAGATAGATAAGTTACAGATCAATGCAAGGGTCCTTCCTGTTGAATCCCTTATTTCCCATTTCTTTTACTTTGTGGTTATCATTTTTACCCATGGATGTTTTATGGACATATACCTTTAAGTCAAGCAGAGGAACTCAAAAGTTGCAAAATAGTACACTGAGCTATTGGAAATATAACATTTTGTACAGCAGAACTCAGACTTTTCAGCGATCAGAGACCAAAGAGATTCAGTTTGATTGGCTGGCTGGTGGCCAATGAATTCGCCAACGGCCGTATTCCGCCGACTGACAGGCAGTGATTGGATCCTACCCGAGTGGGATGGTTTTTTTAGAGGACGCAGCAAGTGAGAGTCTGATCGTGGACGCTGCGAGGAGCTGATGCATGAGCCTCTTTCTCTCCAGAAATATTGCCTACCGCTGATTTCTGAATCTGCAGAGAGGTTCTTGAGACTTGGACAAATCCATAGTGAAAAGCATTGCATACTGAAAGCACAAACCTCAAACTGAAAGCTTAGACTGAAGAAAGGAGTACTGGGGGACAGCCATCTGAAGCAAAGACCCTTATCCTTTTCTTTTCATCATTATTTTTACACCCCTTTTTTCCGTTCTGTGTTTGTTTGTCTGCCTTGTGTGTGTGTAGTGGGTGCAGGCGAGTTAAAGAAGGGGGGGGGGTGTTAGGAATTATATAATAGCCAACCAGTTGTGTTTGCTGCATATTTAATTATAGTTATTATTAAGCATTAATTGTGTTTAAATTTACAAATGTAACGGTAGTTATTAAGCAACCATAGATCAAAGACTTTGGATATTTTCTAAGAGTTATTTTCTATTGCAATGTGACGCCGGGTCAAGTGGGGTTGAAAGTAACCGTGCACTAGCTTGGGGGTTGTAACATCAGCTATGATGTAACTGAATGGAGGATCGAGTTTGCGATGCTGCTTGACTGTGATCCTATCTGACTGCCACTGATATTCTAATCTGGTTGAAGAAAAGATAGCCAAAGAATTGAGTTTCAAACTTAGCAATTAAATTAACGAAATGGGACATCTGATGGTGGGACTTGCTGAGCAGTCACAATAATTATGGCTCTCCATTTGGAAACCTCAACTTAGGTGTTTTGTGCAAACCAGAAAATTGACCAGAAAGTCGACCAAAACCCCCACCACACCCCTGCGACACTCACCCAAAACCAACACCCAAGGAAATGCCCAGACCAGCAAAAGGGCAGGAGAGAGACTAAGGGCAGGAGAGAGACTAAGGGCAGGAGAGAGACTAAGGGCAGGAGAGAGACTAAGGGCAGGAGAGAGACTAAGGGCAGGAGAGAGACTAAGGGCAGGAGAGAGACTAAGGGCAGGAGAGAGACTAAGGGCAGGAGAGAGACTAAGGGCAGGAGAGAGACTAAGGGCAGGAGAGAGACTAAGGGCAGGAGAGAGACTAAGGGCAGGAGAGAGACTAAGGGCAGGAGAGAGACTAAGGGCAGGAGAGAGACTAAGGGCAGGAGAGAGACTAAGGGCAGGAGAGAGACTAAGGGCAGGAGAGAGACTAAGGGCAGGAGAGAGACTAAGGGCAGGAGAGAGACTAAGGGCAGGAGAGAGACTAAGGGCAGGAGAGAGACTAAGGGCAGGAGAGAGACTAAGGGCAGGAGAGAGACTAAGGGCAGGAGAGAGACTAAGGGCAGGAGAGAGACTAAGGGCAGGAGAGAGACTAAGGGCAGGAGAGAGACTAAGGGCAGGAGAGAGACTAAGGGCAGGAGAAGCCAAGAAAGGAAGGCCGAGGCAGTGAACACGAGGTGAGAGTCAGAGCAAGACATGGCAGAGTCACCGACTGAAACACCAGCCCACCAGCTAGGACAATGGAGATCTCCTAAAACACAGGGACACCATCAAGGAAGACCTCAAGGGTGAAGTCAGTGGTGGCAGACGCCCTGGCCCCCTTCAAGGAAATGCTGGAGAAAATAAAAAGGCAGGTGGAGGCACAGGAGGCAATAGTGAGATGTGGAATGCCGCCACTGACCAGATCACCTCACTGGAGGCGAAGGTCACAAGGTTGGTGGCGGCCCAGAGAGCACTCAAGGAGAAGGTGGAGGACCAGGAAAACAGGTCCCGCTGCCAGAACCTGAGGATCTTGGGACTGCTAGACTGGACCGAAGGCAAGAACCCGACAGTACGCAGCGCAGATGCTGGGTAAGCTGGTCGGGGGTGAAAGCTCCCCCAAGCACCCAGAGGTGGACAGCGCCCACAGATCACTCCGGTAGAGGGTCAAGAGAGGGGAACCATTGTGGTCATCATCGCCAAGCTCCACCGGTTCCAGGACAAAGAGCAAATCTTGAACTGGGCACAAAACACATGGTCCTCCAAGTGGGAAGGGCACACGATCTGCATGCACAAAGACATTGGGCCAACCTGGCCAAGCGCCGGGCCACGTTTAATGGGACCACAGCTCTACTTAAGAGCAAGGTGCGGTTCGGTATGCTATGCTCAAACTGTGGATGACCTATTAGAACAAGAAAATTACTTCACCATGCCTGGAGAAGCGGAGGAATTCATCCGCAGGAATGGACTGAGAAAGCAGCAAAAGTAATCTTTGCTTTCTTGCAAATGCACATCCTAGGGGTGGGTGTGGGGGGGTGGGGTGTGGAAAGAGAGATGAGGAGCAGAATGGATGGGGGAAATGGAAGAGTCCAGGCTGGCGAACATGCTGATGCAAGCAAGTAGGTTGGGAGGGGGAAGGGCTGCCGCACCTGGCAGACAGTGGGGGGGGGGGGGAGGGGGGGGGGGGGGGGGGGGGGGGGGGAGTCCAGTTGGAAGGGGGGATGGGACAGGAGGAATAGACATGCCCGGGGGGGCAGGGGGAATCAGGTGATAGGAGGGGGAGGGGAGCTCGCTGGTTATAATGGGTCGCACATGGCGACGGCTGGAATAAAGAAATCAATGACGGCCATCTTGGATAAGTGTGACTGACACTGTCGGAATGGGGAGAGGAGACAGAACTCCCTCCATCAGGATAGTCACCCGGTGAAAATATCCAGAGTCTCTGCCCACGTGAAAACTTTGAAGACCGACATAGTCTTCCTCCAAGAGACACACCTGAGGGAGAAGGACCGACTGGGGTCAGAAAGAGTTGCATAGGATAGAAGTACCAAGCGTGCTATGGGACAAGGGCTCGGGGGGGGGGGGGGGGGGGGGGGGGGGGGGGGGGCCATACTGGGGGGGTATACTCCTAATTGGGACGACACAGCCTTTATAATGAGGACCATGACAGAAATCCCCAACCTAGACTCTCACCGACGTGTCTTCAACTGCATACAGGACCCATAGACAAATCCAGCCCCAAATTGGGGAAACGATCCAACCAGAGCCCCCTCGCCGTTAAGAATATGTTACAAGCCATCAACGGGTATGTATTCTGCAACCAGAATGGGGAAGTCTCACCCGCCGCATTCTGGGAGACACTGAAGGTGGCGATAAGGGGAGAAATAATAGCGCACAGGACTCTCAGGGACAGGAAGGAGAGGGGGGCTAGGCAGTAGCCGTTCAACTTCATATTGGATGTGGATTAGCAGTACGCCACAGCACCAATCGTGTGGCGCGAGGAATAAATTACAAATGGAATTTGACTTGCTCTCCACTGGGAAAGCAGTGAACCAGCTCCAGCAGACATGGTCGACCTTTTATGAGCATCGAGATAAACCAAACACCTGTTGGCTCACCAACTGAGAAAGCAGGAAGAGGGAAATAGCGCAGGTGAAAGATAGAAACGGCAGGCCAGTGACAACGCCGGATAGGATTGACCAAGCCTACACAACTTTCTACCGAGAGCTGAACAATAACATTCAGCGGGGGACTCGAAGTTGAAATGGTTGATGGGCTGGACATACCAATCGTGGGGGAGGGAAAGAGGCAGGGTCTGGAGCACCATTAGAACTGGGAGAAGTCATGCAGAGTCTTCAGCTCCATGCAGTTGGGGAAGGCGGTGGTTCCAGACAGATTCCCAGTGGACATCTACAATAAATATATTATGGGTGTTATTATGGGTCCAGCATCTGCGGGAGATATTCAATGATTCTCTGATGAGAGGGACTCTGCCACCCACGCAGGCATGGACCTCAATATCACAGATCTCAAAAAAAGAAAAAGTGCTGGTCATAGAGACCCATCTCACTACTAAACACGGATGCCAAAGTTCTGGCAAAGGCTCTGGCGAGGTGACTGAAGTGCTCCGTGCCGGAGGTAGTCATGGAGGACCATTTGGGCTTTGTGAAGGGCAGACAAGTAATGTGGTACATCAGGTGCCTGCTGAACGTAATCATGACCCCACCCAGGAAGGAGACGTCAGAAGTGATCATCTTTCTGGACGCAGAAAAGGCCTTCAACAGAGTCGAATGGGGGTACTGGAATGGTTTAGGCCAGGGGTCACCTAGTGGGTGAAGCTGCTGTGCAACACTCCCATGGCAAGCGTACAGACAAACACCACCAACTTTGAATACTTCCACTGCATAGAGGCATGAGGCAGGGATGCCCATTGTCCCCACTGTTATTTGCCCTGGCAATCAGGCTACTGGCTATCTCGCTCAGATCAGCGAAGGAGTGGAGAGGCATTCAAAGGGAGGACAGAGAATATAAAGTCTTATTCTACGTGTATGACCTGCTCTTCTACATCTCGAACCCCCTGGCCAGCATGGGAGGAATAATAGAACTCCTAAGGGAGTTCGGAGCATTCTCAGGTTACAAACTGTACCTGAGCAAGAGTGAAACATTTCCCGTGAACCCACCACAGGAGGGGAGAAGAATCAGGGGATCAGGAAAAATGTGCGGCAAAGAAGGAGGAATATGGGGGCCTGGCCTCCCCGAATCTACTTTCTACCTAGCACTCAGAAGTTACTGCAGAAAGAGTACAGCCGAGTAGCTGTAAATGAAGGAGAATTCCTGCACGGCAACATCCCTCAAGAGCACTGGCCACGGCCCCACTCACATTTCCCCCAGTCAGATACTCAAGAAGCCCAGTGGTGGTGGCCATGTTAAGAATGTGGAACCAACTGCAACACCACTTCGGTCTGACCATGATCTCCATCTTGGCCCCCATCTACAAGAACCACAAATTCATCTCCACGACTATGGATGCCTCCTTTAAAAGATGGAGACAGGATGAAGAGGCACTGACGGTAGGGGAACTATACACGGGCAGCTGAGAAGCTGCCCTGGGGAAACTCAAAACTCAAGCTCAAAACCCGACAGGGAACAAGCTACAATACATGCAAGTTAGAAACTTCCTCCGAAAGCAGATGCCGATATTCCCCCAGCTACAAGGACGCTCCCTTCTGGACAGACTCCTGAACTAGGGGACGGTAACTGCACTGACATGTATGAATGGCTACTAGAGGTACGTTCACCTCTTGCCAGATATAGGAGGAAGTAGGAGGAAGAATTAGGCATAGAGATAGGGAAAGGACTCTCGATCAAAGCACTGAATAGTGGGAACTCTACCTCTTCATGCACAGTTCTGAGCCGAACGCAGTTAAAGGTGGTGCACAGGGTGCACCTAACCAGAACACGAACCAGCGGGTTCTCCCCGGAGGTAGAGGACAAATGTGAACAGAGCCAGGGAGGCTTGACTAACCACACCCACATGTTCTGGTCCTGTCCCAGAGTTGTTGTGTACTGGACAGCCTTTTTCGAGGCTATGTCCAAGGTTGTGGGGGTGAGGGTGGAGCTACGCCAGCTTGTGGCGATCTTTGGGGTATCGGGAGCAGTCAGAGCTCTTTATAGGAAGAGGGGCAGATGCACTAGCCTTAGCTTTCCTTATCACCCACAGAAGACTCTGCTCAACTGAAATCAGCAGCGCCATCCAAGACTGCAGGCTGGCTGTCCGAATTGGCAGTTTCTCAAATTGGAGAAAGTAAAACACATCATTTGGGGATCAGAGAAAAGTTTCCATGACACATGGAGGCTATTCACCAGCCTATTCCAATAAAAATAAATAAATAATCTTTATTATTGTCACAAGTAGGCTTACATTAACACTGCAATGAAGTTACTGTGAAAATCCCCTAGTTGCCACACTCCGGCCCATGTTCGGGTACACGGAGGGAGAATTCAGAATGTCCCATTCATCTAACAAGCACGTCTTTTGGGACTTGTGGGAGGAAACCGGAGCACTCGGAGGAAACCCACCCAGACACGGGGAGAACGTGCAGATTCAGCCCAGATTGTGACCCATGCGGGAATCGAACCCGGGATTCTGGCACTGTGAAGCAACAATGCTAACCATTGTGCTACCGTCCTGTTCGTGACCAAGAAGCATTAAGCAATGGGCAAGGGAGGAACAAAACGGATAACAGAAGAAAGAGAGGAGATAGGTGGGATGTGGGGTAGGGAGCACAGGGAGAGGCGAAACACAGGGCAAGCAGGAATGGGGAACCAGAAGAGCCAAAGGGCGAGGGCACACAGGGAAGTGACCACAGCGGTAAGAACAAAGCATGCCCAGCAGTACCAGGATGCAGCAAAGGGACTGAAGCTATATGGCGGTGGCAGCCGACATCTGGCGGCTCGCAAGTAGGGGGCCCCCATACCTGTACATAGTTAGTTATGTCTCCCCGAGAGAGAACCTGTCTGCCTTACATGACTTGTTTCCCCGATTATTTTTCTTTTCTCATTGCTGTACACACTGTTGTAGACCCCGTTTGTGGGTTTTTTCTTTCCTCTTTTCTGATGGGCTGTATATCTACATTAGTGTTACTATGTATTATACACAATATGTTATTGCAAATAATTCCAAAACCAATAAAAATATATTTTTAAATTAACAAACTTGATATGGATAATGTTCATTCCTCATACTCACTGTCCTTTATACCCACTATATGCCCACTATATTTTTCAAAAGAAAACTTCAATGTTTATGCACAATTACATTTTTTCAACTTCAAAATTATTGCCTGCAATTTGTACCTTGATGTTCCCACCATACCGTACAGAATTAAAAATTAAAAGTAAACTATGTGCTTCTGAACTAATCATTATACTGTACAGTTTCTGCTTCCACAGCACCATCACTCACCTGTACCATACTAGCAGAGCCATCCTCTGCTATCCCCAGCTAACAGCAAAAACTATGATGTTATAATAAAATGAAACTTTCGTAGTGCTTTAATCTTTCAGTCTGTCGATGTTCATGTTTTATTCTTGTGGTTGATAATACCATTAAAATGGCAACAGACTTTGTACAGTATTACCTGAAATTCAATGTTTTCCTAAACAGATCCAGTTGACGCCTGTAATTTTACAAAAGTGAAAATGCTCCACATACAGAACATCATTTAAAACATTAGTTAACAAGCATACATGTTAGATTATAGTTTTAATGGCCAGTGCTGCCCCTCATTCCACTCAATATTGCATGTTGTCTTTTTCAAAGATCTCAATCTACCTACATGCGCAAACAATAACCGGCTTGCCTTTGAACCAAAGGGCAAGTCTACCGATCAGAGATGCCTGTTTGCAATCCAAACATGGCTCATCATTTAAATACATGTGACACGACAAAGACAAAAAATGTGTAGTTTTCTACTTGTTACCGTTTCCATAATTTTTAGGGTAGAGGAGAAAGTATAATACACATGGGCATATTATCCTTTTGGATGAGAGTAAGCAACGTAATCTACCATCAGTTATGTCTCTCCACAGGGACATACAAATCACATTTTCAATGTGTGGAAATATAGAATCAACCCTCATGCAACTTAAACTCCTTACTTCTAATCAATGTACAGATTGCACATATTTCGACAACTTAATTTTCTAAAAATTAATGAAGAAAAAAAAACACCAGAGGTTTCAAAATATAATACAAAAACACCAACGATTAGGTAAGATCGTTATTAATTCTAGTCACACAAGATGATAGGAGTGACATTCAAAGATATTTTTATCTTACTACTGTACAAAGTTTTTCCCCCCAGAAAACTGTTGAGTGCTGTTTTCACACAAGTGCGCTCTCATTGGGTCGCTGGCTTTTACTGTTACATTGCGTCCTAAAGGTCCTCCAATTCAGACTTCATTTGTTTTAAATTTACAGTCGGTCGACAGTTGGAATAACTAAGTCCTCTTATTGCTTAATTGACTCTCTGAATTTTATCATCTACGCTGCTGTCCGGAGCGAAAAAAATACTTGCTTCTCAAAAAGAACTCGAATTTGAACCTTCTCTTCCCCCACCCCCTGCGTCATTCCAAACGGAGCAAGATCTAAAATTAGTTAGAAACCAAATTACAGTTACGTCCGAGTTTACCCCAATCTTGACAAGCAGATGTACCTAAAAATCAATAATTTTCACTTGTTTAATAATTAAAGTTAACAAATGCCAAATCCTAAACATTGACGTTAGTTACTGAACGATATTTGAGCAAAAGGAAAGCGGCGGGGCTTTGGGCTGTCTCTTTACGCTCAATGTAACAAAAAACTTTCATGAATGAAGATCAAGAAATATTTACAACCCAAGCAAAACTCACTACCATTCGGTCGCTTCTGCAGTTACACTAATAAAAAAACGGATATATATCAATCACTTCAACCGTCTAGGCTATTTATGTTAATTCTGTTCAGTGAATAATTGTATAGACTCGTATCTTTAACAAGAAGCAGCTCGCTGGGGCTCTTTAGTCCAGAGTACCAAGGTACACAACTCAAACTAGAAAAATATAATGTTCAATCCAACGTCTACAATCCCCCCTCCCCCTCTTCCTCTTTAACATCTATCTCATCAGCCCTCCAGTAAAAGATAAAGTCGCCACAGTCCAGATAACGCTTTGAGGGGAGAGCTGACTGGTGGCGATTTAACCTGAGGATCACCACACCTCAGGCGAGGGACAAGATTGAGAAGGCAGGGTTGCCCTGCTGGCCTCACTCTGCATCACGAATCAATTATCTCGCCAAGTGAGCTAAACCGGCCCTCAAAACCCTCCAGTAAGCCAGAGGTCACGAGCTCCTTCAATCATTTCATGGTTAAATACACTTAAACGTGACACTCTTCAAAGACCAGTAAGGTCTTAGGTTAGATCCCTGATCGCCAAAGAATTGGCCGGTGTCAGAGAGCGGAGAATCACTCGAATTCAGGCCAGCCTTGGAAAAGAGAAGTACAACGGGCCAAATATCTCAAACTGGATTACTATCCAAAGACTCCTATTGGAAGTGTACTTATGTGAACACGGATGAGGGAAAGAAAGATCAGCTCAGCTGTCATAGTAACCAGGAAGAAATGATATTTGAACAAAGATACCACATGACAGCGAGCATCTAGGACTGCAGATCAGGGAGGAAACTCGGCGAAAAACTAAATCCACCTGGTTGTCACTCCATCCTTCAAGTCAGACAGCCTCCATTTAGGACTCTGCCCAGTTAGAAAGATTTTATCCCCAACGTGCGACAGTATTCATCCCATTCCCTTTAGACAGATGAGACCCCCCCCCCCCCCCCCCCCCACCCCCACCAAATGGTTGGATTCGCCCAGCCCACTACAATTAACTTCTGGGGGCGGGCCATTCTAGCCAGAGAGAAAAACCAATTCACATGTATAACATTCCATCCCGTTCCACACTTTGAATATCTCTGCTTGGTCAACTTGAAGTCAAATCGCTGATTCACCCATTTCAGCAGAGTTGCTGCTTCTCGGGGGATTCGAATTTGATTTGCGTCCATCCAGGGACTCGGTGAGGTTCAGCCTCACGGCGTTGGACGCTATGGGGGAGGTGGGGGAGTAAAGAATATTTTATTTCACGCGATTTGAAGAGACTGGCTTAAGCTGCACTGAGCAGCCCAGTTTAAAGCCACACGTTACACAGTGCGAGATGTCTTGAGTCTCAGTTCAGCCACTCCGCCTCAACCTACCTTGACTGGCCGGAAGTCCCCCCTCGTAGCGCCCATTGGAGAATGCCCATTAGCAACGTCCCAAACAAACCCGCGGCCGGCCTCCTGATTGGTGAAGAGGGCCGTCAATCAGCCGGCCACCTCCGTTCATCAAGTTTAGTTGGCGTGAACGGTAAATGCTTCAAATTGGTAAGCGAGAGACAAGACGTGGGGAGGGATAAAACAAAACTAAAACCCCATCACTCAACAGAGACCGTTTCCTTTTACGATCAAGCCGTTGTGCAAATCGTGAACAAAACCACTTAGCACTATTAACCATTTAAAGTAGGGAAAGGGAGGTGGAAGGACAATCGGAGGAGAGGGAGCCATTAAAATTGCCGAGCCTTACCCGAGCGCTGCAGCCAGTGAGCAGTAGACGAGAGATGGTGGTTGTTGTTGGGTGGGCGGGAGGAGGAGGAAGGGGTAGGCGGTGTGGTCGATTTTAACCGACAAAAAAGGGCGACCAAGCGACACGCTGAAGAAAATCAGTGCGGTTCGCTGAGGGATTCCGCCATGTTTGGTCGCCTTACTGACACTCGCTGAACAACAAGCCGGAGAGGAGACGGCAGCCCGGGGGAGCCGGCCGTTAGGCACGTGACAGCCACCCGCCAATCGCAGCGCCGGACCAGCCAGCTGCTGGTTCTATTTTTAGAACCTGGGTTTGAAAGGAGCGCGAGAGCCCGCCCCTCCGGCAGTAATGCGCAGGCGCGCCTCCTCCGAGGGCTTACTCGCCACTGCAGGTGGGACTCCCTCTTCTCACGCGCTCCTCCCATGTCACAATTCCCCTCCCCAAGTGTCCCTTACCAGAGCACCACCCAGGCTCCCCTGTCTACCCCCCCCCGTGCCCAACCCCACCATAGGGGTCACCTCTCCCTGCCCCCAACCACAAAATCAATCGTCCTTTTCCCATCTCATGTTTCCCCCCTTCGCCGTTTCTGCCAGACATGTCCTGGGATGTTCTCCCCCGCCTCCCAAACAACCCCCACCCTCTCCCCAGGGTACGCTCCTCCACCCTTGTCTCAACCACGCCCCCTCCCTGCCGATGCAGCCCGCGCCGGTTCCCACGCGCCGCCTTACTGCCGACCTCACCCCCCCCATCTCCCCGATTCTCTTATCTGCCCCCTCCCCCCACAGACGCCTCTCCCTTGGATTCCCCCTTTTAATACAAATCTCTGTATTTGCAATTGTAGAAAATATTGAGAATGCAAGCAAATATCACGAGGTGTTGCAAGCTTCTGTCCCTGCAGAACTGGGCTAATCCTGTATTAAAGTCCGTACGTAATTATCAACTTGCTTTCGCTTTTCCCCTTCCAATAGGGATTTTCTTTCCTGCAGGAATGTACTTTGTTTTTAATTTGTTACAGTATTTTTGGTAGTTTTCAGCTGGGTTGCCTTTGCACCCACTGTCAAAATTACAAATGAGTTATCATTTCGTCCTGCTCCCTTCAAGATGCTGGGCTGCTTTAAGGTTATATATTGCCAAAACGATGCTCAGAGGGAGTGGGCTGATACTTGATCTCATGTTCAGTAAAATCCTCAGCCTTTGCCTGAAGATAAGCAGTATCCCTTTTCGTATTCTAAACTGAGATAGATTAATATTTCTCATCAAGTGTAAATGTTGTATTTGGTGTATCACTTGCATCCTACAGTTACTCAGCCAGTGCCTCAGGTGGCCATGAAGATCACTACATTGAGAACCAAAGTAACTTTTGTTTGAAAGAAGTGTGCATCTAACAGTTGCTTCAAGAACTGTTATGATATTTGGTAGCATGCATAGCATTGAATGTATACATTCATCATGCTATTTTGCCTATGCAACCTGGTATTCGCACTTCCAGATGCCTGAGGATTACAACATTGTCCTTAAAGGCAAATACCATTATTTACATTAGTAAATAAATACATTAGTCTCAAGATCTCACAAACCTGTATAAGATAAATGGACAGTTAAAAATAATGCAAGTCAGATGACTACAACATCAGCTTGTGTTTTTAGATAGCAACATGAGATATGCTACACCGATCCAAAGAGGCAGGAATGAGAAGGGTTGATCAAGGTTTGCTGAAAGGTGAGCTACAAGGAGATTCTTTAAGAGTTGAGAGAGGGGGATAGGCAGAGAGGTTTAAGGAGGAAATTCCACAGGGTTAGAATTTAGATTTAAATCAGTAAGACGTCCACAATGTCGCCCAACAGAAACATCACTGTAGTAAGTGCCCTATGGCATTACCAATATCAATAAACAAAATCCAATGAAGCCACTGTGATGAATAAATCAACATGTGGGGAAAGGGGACAGTAGTGCGGAGAACAGTAGCATATTTGTTGTATCACCACAACTGTATAAATCTGATCCCATTTCCAGTTGTCTCCAGCTTTGATAAAGAGTCATCCAGTTAGCTCCCTTCTCTCCACAGATACTGTCAGACCTGCCATGATTGTCCTGTATTTTCCGTTTTGTTTCAGATTCCAGCATTCTTAGTAATCTGCTTTTATCAATTCTGGCGCCTTGACAAACTAACGTTAGGAGACGTTAACGGTGAGAGCCACTCAGGGATCTGCTTTTTTTAAAAAAAACATTTTATTAGGGTATTTATAGTTTTTATAATAATAACAATAACAACAATATAAACATAGTGGATAAAACATTTCCATCCCTGACACGTTCCTCACACCCCCATAAAGAAAAAATAGCCTAAACCGCCCCCCCCTAGATTTCTGCCTCTGCTGACATTTAATTTTCAATGGCTGCCACCTCCAGACGAACCCTAACATTGACCGTCTTGGGGTGAACTTTATTTTCTCAAGACTGAGAAACCCAGCCATGTCGCTAACCTAGGTCTCTGATTTTGGGGTTTCGAGTCCCTCCACATTAACAGTACCCGTCTATTGGCTACCAGGGAGGCAAAGGCCAAAACGTCAGCGTCTCTCGCCCCCTGGACTCCCGGCTCTTCCGACACTCCAAAGATCACCACCTCTGGACTCAGCACCTCCCTTGTTTTAAGTACCGTGGACATGACATCAGCAAAATCTTACCAAAATCCTCTAAGCTTCGGGCATGCCCAAAACATGTGGACATGATTTGCTGGCCCTCCCGCCTCTATCTCTACACACCTGTCCTCTATCCCAAAAAACGTGCTTATCCGGGCCACCGTCATGTGTGCCCGGTGGACTACATTAAATTGTATCAGGCTGAGTCTGGCACATGATGAGGATGTGTTAACTGTGCCTAAGGCATCTGCCCACAAACCCGCCTCTATCTCTCCTCCTAGCTTATCTTCCCACTTGCCCTTTAGCTCCTCTATCTGAGTTTCCTCTGACTCCATAAGCTCTTTGTAGATATTCAATACCTTCCCCTCCCCCATCCCCATTCTGGAAACTGCCCTGTCCTGTATCCCCTGTGATGGCAGGAGCGAATAGGTCGGAACCTGCCTTCTCAAAAACTCCCGTACCTGCAGATACCTAAACCTATTCCCTGCTGGCAGTTCAAATTTTTCCTCCAAATCCTTCAAACAAGGGAAGCTCCCAACTATAAATAAATCTCCCATCGTCTTGATCCCTGCTCTCTGCCATCTCCAAAACCCTCCATCCAGCCTTCATGGTACGAACCGATGGTTATTGTAAATCGAGGCCCAGACCGATGCTCCCTCTACTCTCCTATATTTCTTCCACTGCCCCCAGACTCTTGGGGCCGCCACCACCACCGGGCTTGTGGATTACCAGGCTGGCGAGAACGGCAGAGGTGCCGTTATCAGTGCCCCCGGACTTGTGTCCTTGCATGATGCCGCCTCTACACACTCCCACATCGCCGCCCCCACCTCCCCCCCCCCCCCCCACTTCCTAATCATGACTATATTTGCCGCCCAGTAGTAGAAATAAAAGTTTGCAGCGCCAGCCCCCCCCCCTCCCCCACCCACACAAAGCCAAAAATCATCCTATTTACCCGTTTAAAAAAGGCCCTCGGGATAAAGATGGGGAGGCACTGAAAAACATACAGAAATCTGGAGAGGACTGTCATTTTCACGGTCTGTACCCTCCCTGCCAGTGACAGTGGGAGCATGTCCCATCTTATAAAGTCCTCCTACACTTGCTCTACAAACTGGGACAAGTTTAGCTTGTGTAATGTCTCCCATTCCCGTGCCACCTGGATTCCCAGAAAGCGAAAGCTCCTTTCCGCCACTCTAAACGGCAGCTCTCCCAGTCTCTTCTGCCCCCTCAACTGGATCGCGAACATCTCACTTTTCCCAATATTCAATTTATACCCCGAAAACCGACCAAATTCCCCTGAGATCTGCATAATCTTCCCTATCCCCCCGAACGGGTCAGAAATATACAGGAGCAGGGCAGCACGGTGGTGCAGTGGTTAGCATTGCTGCCTACGGCGCTGAGGACCCGGGTTCGAATCCCGGCCCTGGGTCACTGTCCGTGTGGAATTTGCACATTCTCCCCGTGTCTGCGTGGGTTTCACCCCCACAACCCAAAGATGTGCAGGATAGGTAGATTAGCCACTCTAAATTGCCCCTTAATTGGAAAAAAAAAAAAAATTAGGTACTCTAAATTTATTTTTTAAAAAAAGAAATATACAGGAGCAGGTCGTCCATGTAAAGCGAGACCCGGTGTTCCACACACACACACCCCAGACCAGCCCATTCCAGTTCCTAGACGCTCTTAACGCCACCACCAATGGCTCTATGGCCAGAACAAACCACAGCAGGGAGAGGGGACACCCTTGTCTCGTCCCTTGGTGCAGCTTAAAATAGCCCAACATCAAACGATTCGTTCGCACGCTTGCTACTTGTGCCTGATTGGGTGCGGTTTCTCTATCAATGAAGCCCTGTCCAAACCCGAACCTTCCTAACACCTCCCACAAATAATTCCACTCCACCTGGTCAAAGGCCTTCTGCGCATCCAACGCAACCACCACCTCCATCGGCCTGTATGACCCGCATTGCTCAGGTTCCTTCTCCCGCTTCAAACTCAGTGAGATCGAGGCCAGTGATGTTGTTGGGGGAAGGACATCCCGCTCCCTTGTCTCATTAAATGCCCTCAACAGCAGCAGGCCCAACATCTCTGAGAACTTCTTGTAAAATTCCACTGGGTAGCTGTCCAGTCTCAGGGGCCTTACCTTACTCCAGCCCCTCCATTATTTCCTCAATTTCAATTGGGGCCGCTTCCAACAATCCTTCCTCCACCTTCGTGGTCTTCAACTAACCCAGGTACTGCCTCATCCCCTCCAACCCAGCCGGGGGTTCCAACTCGTATAGCTTGCTATCAAACTCCTTAAACACCCCATTCACCCCTACTGGGTCCAATACCGCAATCCCACTTCTGTCCTTTACTCTCCCTATCTCCCTGGCCACCTCTCTTTTCCTCAGCTGGTGTGCTAGCATCCTACTGGACTTCTCCCCATACTCATACCCCGCCCCCCCTCGCCTTCCTCCATCATTCCACCGCCCTCCCTCTAGATAACAGCCCAAACTCCATCTGTAGCCTCTGCCGCTCCTTCAGTAACCCCGTCTCTGGGGCCTCTGAATATCACCTACCACCTGGAGTATCTCCCCAACCAGCCTATCCATCTCTGCTCGTTCCATCCTTTCTCTATGGGCCCGGATCGAGATTAACTCCGCCCCCCCCTCCCTCCCCCATAACCACTTCCTTCAGAGCTTCCCACACTGTTGCTGCCGAGACTTAAACATAAGAACTAGGAGCAGGAGTAGGCCATCTGGCCCCTCGAGCCTGCTCTGCCATTCAATGAGATCATGGCTGATGTTTTGGGGACTCAGCTCCACTTTCTGGCCCGAACATCATAACCCTTTCTTCCAAAAACTATTTATCTTTATCCTAAAAACATTTTTTTTTAATAAACAATTTTATTGAGGTATTTTGGGCGCGATTCTCCCAAAACGGGGGAAATCGTAAAGCTGCCGTAAAACCCGGGCGGGTTTTACGGCAGCGCGCCCCTTCCCGACCGGGGACCGATTCTGGTCCCCGGTCGGGGCTAGCAGCCCGACGCCGTAGGCTCCGGCAAGACGGGCTTAATGAAAATCGTTAAGCCCGCTTGCCGGAGTTAGCGCCGGCTGACGCGTCATATGACGTCAGCCGCGCATGCGCAGTTTGGAAGACTACAACCCGCGCATGCGCGGGTGACGTCATCGCGTTTTTGCGTGAAACCCGCGCATGCGCGGGCCGGGTTGCCCCTCAGCCGCCCCGCGAATGGATACTGCGGGGCGGCGGAAGGACAAGTAGTGCGCGAGCATCGGGCCCACTGCCCGCGATCGGTGCCCACCGATCGCGGGCCCATGGCACCCTTGGCACGGCCGTGGTACTGCCGTGCCAATCGGTGCCATGGTTATTAATAGCGAGTTTGTGACGCCGTTTTTACGAACGGCAAGACCAGGTGTGTTTGCCGTTCGTAAAAACGGCGGAAAGGGCTGGGACTTCGGCCCATCTAACAGCTGAGAATCGCTGCCGGCCGTAAAAAAACGGCGGCAGCGATTCGGGTCGGGACTTCGGGGGGGGGGGGAATAGCGGGAGGGCGGCAAAAATGTCGGGAAGGCCCTCCCGCTATTCTCCCACCCGTCGTGGGGGGCGGAGAATTTCGCCCTTTATGTCCGAAAGCCATACTTCAGACTTCGGGGGCTTTGAGTCCCTCCATGCCAATAGTATTTGTCGCCAGCAAAGGCCAAGACATCGGCCTGTTTCTCCTCCTGGACTCCTGGTTCCTCCGAAACCCCAAAAATTGCCACCTCAGGACTCATTGCTACCCTAGTTTTCAATACCCGGGACATGACGTCCGCGAATCCCTGCCAGTACCCCCTTAGTTGAGGACACGCCCAGACCGTGAACATGGTTCACTGGTCCTCCGGCACATGTAGCACATTTGTCCTCCAGCGCAAGAATTTGCTCATCCGGGCCACTGTCATGTGGGCCCGATGTACGACCTTGAACTGGATCAGACTGGCGTATGTTGCGGTCGTGTTTACTCAAAGCGTCTGCTCATATGCCGTCCTCTATCTCTCCCCCCCCCCCCCCCCCCCCCCCCCAAGCTCCCCCTCCCACTTAAGCTTACGTTCTTCGGTCTGTGCCTCCTCTGCTCCTATTAGGTCTTCATAAATGTCGGAGACTCCTCTCTCCCACTTCTCCTCTGGAAACTAACATGTCCTGGTGGGTGGCGGAAGGATGGTACCAATCTGCATACAAAATCCCGCACCTGCAAGTTCCTGAAATCATTCCCTCTCGCCAGCCCGAACTTCTCCTCCAACACCCTCATGCTCTGGAAGCTCCCTTCCAGGAACAGATCGCTATTACTTTCCAATCCAGCGCTTGAAGCACAAAAAAGTCAGAGGAAAAGGCCCAAAGGTCCAACCGGAGCGGGAGCTACCAAATGTGTGACTTACTCCCTCATAGCCGCCACCGGAAGACCACCTTAAAAACATTTCATGAAGGAGCCTCAACTGCTTCACTGGGCAAGGAATTCCATAGATTCACCCTTTGGGTGAAGACATTCCTCCTAAACTCAATCCTAAATCTACTTCCCCTTATTTTGAGGCTATGCCCACTAGTTCTGCTTTCACCCGCCAGTGGAAACAACCTGCCCGCATCTATCCTATCTATTCCCTTCATAATTTTATATGTTTGTATAAGATCCCCCCCCCCCCCCCCCCCCCCGCATCCTTCTAAATTCAAACGAGCACAGTCCCAGTCTGCTCAACCTCTCCTCATAATCCAACCTCTTCAGCTCTGGGATTAACCTAGTGAATCTCCTCTGCACACCCTCCAGCGCCAGTCTGTCCTTTCTCAGGTAAGAAGACCAAAACTGAACACAATACTCCAGGTGTGGCTTCACTAACACCTTATACAATTGCAGCATAACCTCCCTAGTCTTCCAACCATCTAGCAATGAAGGACAAAACTCCATTTGACTTCTCAATCACCTGTAAACGAACTTTTTGCAACTCATGCACTAGCACACCCAGGTCTCTCTGCACAGCAGCATGGTTTAATATTTTATCATTTAACTAATAATCCCTTTTGCTGTTATTCCTACCAAAATGGATAACCTCACATTTATCAACATTGTATTCCATCTGCCAGACCCTAGCCCATTCACTTAACCTATCCAAATCCCTCTGCAGACTTCCGGTATCCTTCGCACTTTTTTGCTTTACCACTCATCTTAGTGTCGTCTGCAAACTTGGACACGTTGCACTTGGTCCCCAACTCCAAATCATCTATGTAAATTGTGAACAATTGTGAGCCCAACACTGATCCCTGAGGGACACCACTAGCTACTGATTGCCGACCAGAGAAACACCCATTAATCCCCACTCTTTGCTTTCTATTAAATAACCAATCCTCTGTCCATGCTACTACTTTACCCTTAATGCCATGCATCTTTATCTCATGCAGCAACTTTTTGTGTGGCACCTTGTCAAAGGCTTTCGGGAAATTCAGATATACCACACTCACTGGCTCCCCGTTATCTACCACACCGGTAATGTCCTCACTAAATTAGTTAGGCAAGACCTGCCCTTTATGAACCCATGCTGCGTCTGCCCAATGGGACAATTTCCATCCAGATGCCTCGCTATTTCTTCCTTGATGATAGATTCCAGCATCTTCCCTACTACCGGTTCCAGCACCTTCCCTACTTCTCCCGTGTCATTTATTTCCAAATAGTTCTGGACGGACTTGCTCACCCGCCTGCACACCCCCTCATATGCTAATAGTCCCACATCCAACCTCCATAGCGGGCGCTGCCCTCTATCCTTACCCGTAAATCCACCCAATGTGGGGCATGGTCCGACACAGCGATCGCCGAATACTCGGTATCAACCATCCCCGTCAGTAACGCCCTGCTCAGGATAAAAAAAGTCGATCCGAGCATATACTTTGTGCACATGGGAGAAAAAAGAAAACTCCTTCACTCTTAGCCGTCCACACCTCCATGGGTCTACCCCCCCATCTGCTCCATGAACCCCTTTAGTTCCTTCGCTACGGCTGGCACCCTTCCTGTCCTAGATTTTAACCGGTCCAACCCTGGGTCAATGACTGTATTAAAATCTCCCCCCATGATCAGCTTATGTGACTCTAGGTCTGGGATCTTACCTAACACCCGCCTCATAAATTCCACATCGTCCCAATTTGGTGCATATATATTCACAAGTACCACCCACATTCCATCAAGCTTCCCATTCACCCTGATATACCTGTGCCCCGTGTTGAACACAATTCTCCTTGCCTCAAACTCCACCCATTTGTTGATCATGATCGCGACCCCCCCCCCCCCCTCCCCCTGGTTGTAGAGTCCAGCCCTGAATGAAATACTTGGCCGACCCACCCCTTTCTCAGTCGGGCCTGGTCTATAACCTTCAGGTTTGTCTCTTGTAACATTGCCACGTCCGACTTCAGTCCCCCCAGATGTGCGAACATGCTCCTGACGTTCTAAGTGATCAGCCTAATCGGGGGGGCTTTCCCCCCCCCCCCCCCCCCCCCCCCCCCCCCCGCCGATCAGCCATCACTCTTCTGAGGCCAGCATCCAGCCCTCATCCGTCGCCTCCTCGGGCATCTGCCGGCCGTCCTCGACTTCCCTTTTGTCCCCGAGCAACAGTTCCACTCCTGTCAGCAGAACAGCTCCCCCCCCCCCCCCTATTAGCAGCACCACAATTCCAACCCCCCATAACAAGCTTATCACGTGCTCACCCCCCATCGCGCTTCCGTGAACAAGCTCACCTAGCTAGCCTGGAAGCTCCCACCCATGGCGCCAGGCATCCTATCTCCCTATTGTTTACCCTCCTTCCCCCCTGCTCAGACATACATATTCAGAGCATCACAGTCCCCAGTAAACAAACAGCAGAAAAAAATCCCTCCACCCATCAACCACCAGAACAGAGTTAAATTACATTTCTGAGCAACTGTTCAAACACCTTAACAAAACGAAAACCAAAGAAAAAAGAAGGGGCAAAAAAGAAGAATAATCCCTTGTTGCAGAGAGCACTGCACATCCAGAACATCACATAAATAACTTTAAACCAAATCGACCCCGCAATGCCCGTCCCTAAGGTTCAGTGTCCTTAGACCCCTACCAGCCTTTTGTCCTTGATGACGTTCATTGCTTCGTCTGGCAATTCAAAGTAAAGTTCCTGGCCCTCAAAAGTGACCCACAGATGAGCTGGATATAACAACCTGAACTTCACCCCCTTCTTGAAGAGGGCTGATTTTGCTCTATTAAATCCGCCTCGCCTTTTGGCCAGTTCCACGCCAAGTCCTGGTAGATGGGCAACTCACAATTCTCCGCCTTGCAGCTCCGTATCCGCTTGGCCCACTGCAAAATATGTCCCTTGTCCAGGAACTGGTGCATCCGCACCACCATCGCCCTCGGCGGTTTGTTCGCTTACGGCTTCCTCGTAAGTGCTCTATGTGCTCTATCCACCTCCAAGGGTCAAGTAAGCGTCCCCTCTCCCATCAACATTTCCAGCATACGTGCCACATGCGCCCTCGCGTCCGATCCCTCACTGCCCTCCAGGATCCTCGGGTTCTGTGTCCTGGATCTATTCTCCAAATCCTCCACCTTCCCCTGCAGCCTTTTCTTGTGGTCCTTCATCAGCCCCACCTCGGCCTCCAACGCGGTTAGATAGTCCTCGTGTTCGGACATCTTTTCCTCCACCTTGTGGATCGCCCATCCGTGGGCTTCTAACCTCTTTCCACACGATCAATTGATGCCTTAATCGGGTCTAGCGTATCCTTCGTCGGCTTGGCGAAGCTCTCCTCAAAGAACTTCATCAGCTGTACTGTCGATCACTGTGCCACCGCACCAGGATCTTGCGCCTCCGCCATGCTTTCCCGCTGCTGGTTCAGCACGTGCCTTCTTTGCTCGACTATGTCTCTTTGTAAGGCCACTTCTAGTCCACTGCTCCATATACTGGTGGGGAATTTCTCTCCACAGACTCGCTCTCCACCGATTATTCCAATAAAATTCCGAAGAAATCGGGAGAAAAGGTCCAAAAGTTTTGTCACAAGCTGGAGCTACCAAATGTGCGACCTCCTACTCCATGGTCGCCACCGGAAATCAGGGATCTGCTATTTTAAGAGCAGTGTTTTCAGTGACATTTTGAAGAGCTGTGTTTTCAGTGACATTTTAACAGAGTCAGTATCCCAAATTTGGCTTTCTCACCAATTATGGTGGGAAGACGTGATGATGATCCATATCTGAAAGTTGAAGTAAGGGTCAGAGTGGACCTATTGTACAATTGTCAGGGGAGAGAGGGTCACCTGTTTAAGTAATGATGTCTCGATGGCAGGCTGTCCTGTGGTTCCCTGATGCAACCCTGAACATCATGCTGAAGCTCTAAGGGCCTGTTCCCAAAGGATGGAAGGAAGAAGCCTGTCTTAGAGACCACTTACATGTGGCTGAAAGTGGCAGATGAGGTGAGCAGCAAGAGTATGGAGCCTCTCTCCTGGATATAGAGCCACAAGAGATACAATGGCCTCACCAGGGCATGGAAGCTGAGTGACACTCCTGTGTTCCAGTACAAACTGCCCCCCCCCAATACCATTCTGACTTGCACAGCATTTTGAATTGATTTCTCAAATGCGTACATCCTTCAGGACCACCTATACCTCTGTAGAGAGGGAGAGAGAGCACACTCTCAGAACAGGTCCTCTAGGTTAAAAAAACAGTTAAATTGAAAGACTTTTGTTATGGGAGTGCCCATTTAAGAAATGTGTGTTTATCAAATAGCTTCAGTGATGTCACTGTGTGGGTGGAGCTGTGGCTCTGTTTTTTTACTTCCGTTTTGAACTGGGAGCTGGGCTGTGGCTCGAGAGTTTTACTTTCGGTTTTGGACTTTTGGAAGCTGGATAAAGACAGAAGTCTTGGGTGTGTGTCTCTCTGCATGTTAAAAAGTGTCCAGATCACTTGATAATTTAAAAATGATAACTGCTTTCTGTAAAGAAATCATACCTACTGTTTTGGTAAAAAGGGTTTATCTGGTATCGGATGTTGTTATCAAGTTGAAACATCAGAAAGGGAAGTTATTAAGGGTTATATAAATATAGAGTACTAAAGTCTGTGTGGGGAATTTATATTTGTAGTTGATAAAAAATGCATACTGGGTGTGTTTATAAAATGTTAACTGAATTCGTAGAATAAACTTTGTTTTGTTTAAAAGTGCTTCAGGCCTCTGTTAAAATAACAACTGAAAAGTACCTTGTGCTCCTCATAACCAACATTATTAAACAGTTGTAGATCAGGTGAACTCCATTGTTATGGGCCAGGGTTTAGAGAGCCCCAAAGTGTATCATGGAGTTTACCTGACCCACAACTTTTAATAGATTGTGGTTATGAGGAGCACGCGGCCCTACTCCGCAGGTGTGATGCAATAGAAATCTACAGTACTTTTAAATTAAAATACTGTTTATTTATGAAACTAGTTAACACTTTATAAACCCACAGTAAACATCTTAACAACTATCAACATTAATAAATCTCCCAAAGAATACAGTATTCTCTAAGTAACTCTTAATCTTTCCTTGCAACATTCATAAGACAAAATGAACCCTCTTTACAGAAAGACATCAGGTTTAACTTCACTACTGAGAACAGTTACCACTTTGAAATTACCAAATGAACATCCATAAGCTTGCAGAGATTCATACACATCTTGCTGTGATTGCAGCTTTTCCAAATCTAAAACAAACTAAGCACACCCTGTAGCTGCAAGCCCAAAGTGAAAGTAAAAGCAGACAGACAGCCCAGCTCCACCCACACTCTGACATCACTGATAAACACTAATTTCTTAAAGGTACTCTCACATGACACCTCCCCCAAGAAAGAAAATAAACCATCAACTTCAAGATGGTTTCATTTTTCACCTTTTCACTTTCCTTTAAGAAATATGGACAGTGAATATACATTTTTTTTAACAAAACAAGACACACAAACATTTAATAATAACATAGTCCATTTTTGCTCTTCTTCCTCCAACTGGAATCCTTCTTGATTGACAGTCTCTTTGAACAATAAAGGTCTTTGCACAATCCATCCATTTCTCTGCCTCGGCATTTCTCTTTAAAGTCAGATACTTTCGTTCAATCTGATCACAGAGTCCCTTGTAATTCTCCAACACAGGAGCATTGGTTATCACAACTTTCAGGCAGTCAAATGCCTGTTAAAACTCAACTGTCCACTGAAATTTTTGACGTTTCTTCAGCAAGTCCATCAGTGAAGCAACCACGCTGCAAAAATTTGGCACAAATGTTTGATCAAATCCACTCATGCCAAGAAATCCCATTATTTCCCTTCGCCTGGATAGTATTGAAAACTTCTCAATAACTGTTAGTTTCACATCCCGTGGGACCATTCAACCCTGTCCGATTGTATGGCCAAGGAAAGTGACTTGGGCTTTTCCAAATTCACTTTTGGCTAGGTTTACCACCAAACCCTCCTCCTGAAGTCGATCGAATATCTCCATCAGATGCTTTAAATGTTCTTTCCATGTCTGGCTGAAAATTACCAGATCGTCGATGTATACACACAATTGGGTAATCCTGAAACAACTTTGTTAGTTAACTGTTGAAATGTGGCTGGGCATTTTTCATGCCAAATGGCATAACTTTGAATTGGTATATACCACCTGGAGTCACAAAATCTGAAATCTCCTTCGCCATGTCGGATAAAGGTACCTGCCAGTAACCTTTAAGTAAATCCAGTTTGGTAATAAAAGCTGATTGTCCCACTTTCTCAATTCAATCCTCCAAATGTGGGGTAGGATAACAGTCCATTCTTGTAACTGCATTAACCTTTCTATAGTCCACACACAACCACTGGGTACCGTCTGGTTTAGGTACCATCACTTAAATTATGCCATTTTTAAGCATACTCTCAATTTCTTTGTTAACCTGTGCCAATTTTAAAGGGTTAAGTCGATATGGATGTTGTTTGATTGGAATAGCATTTCCCACATCTACATCATGTATAGCTATTTTTGTGCTTCCCACCTTATCTCCACAAACTTGCACTTCTGATATCAATAACTCTTTCAGGTCAGTCAGTTTTTCCTCTCGAAGGTAACTCAACAATTTATCCCAATTTTTAAGAACACCCTCATTTTCCAATTTAATTTGATGTATGTCAAATTCAAAATCATCTCGATTTGGTTCGTCACTTAAGTTAGAATCATTAAAACCTCCCCCTTTTTGCTCTCCTTCCCTTTCAAAGTACCTTTTAAGCATATTCACATGACACATTCGGTGAGTTTTCCTTCTATCTGGCGTTCTTACCACATAATTCACCCCACTTAATTTACTTTCAATCTGATAAGGTCCACAAAACCGTGCTTTTAAAGGTTCACCTACCACTGGTAACAATACTAAAACTTTATCTCCACTGGCAAAACTACAAACTTTGGATTTCTTGTCCGCTACCCGTTTCATCACATTTTTTGCAACTTTTAAATGTTGTCTTGCCAATTTACCTGCTCTTCTTAATCGTTCCCTAAAATTTGACACGTAATCCAATAATGTAAGTTCTGATTTCTCACTCACCAATTTTTCCTTAATCAATTTAAGTGGTCCTCTTACCTCATGACCAAAAATTAGTTCAAAAGACTAAATTTGGTTGACTCATTAGGTGCATCCCGAATTGCAAACAGTACGAATGGAATTCCTTTATCCCAATCCTCTGGATAATTGTGACAATAAGCCCTCAACATTGTCTTTAATGTCTGATGCCACATTTCTGACACTCCCTGTGATTCTGGATGGTACGCAGTTGATTTAAATTGTTTTATTCATAAGCTATCCATAACTTCTTTGAACAACCTTAAGGTAAAATTCGATCCTTGATCCGATTGTATTTCTGAGGGTAGTCCCTATCTAGTAAAGAATTTAAGTAACTCCTCCGCAATCTTTTTAGCTGTAATATTGCGTACTGGAATGGCCTCTGGAAACCTAGTAGACACATCCATTATAGTCAAAAGGTATTGATTCCCACTTTTCGTTTTAGGAAGCGGTTCTACGCAATCAATTAAGACCCTTGTAAAAGGTTCCTCAAATGCTGGAATGGGTATTAAGGGCGCTGGTTTTATCACTACTTGAGGTTTCCCTATCACTTGACATGTGTGACATGATCGACAAAATTTAACTACATCTTTATGTAGTCCAGGCCAATAAAAATGTTTTTGTATTTTAGCTTGAGTTTTCCTTACTCCCAAATTATCTCCCACTGGTACCTCATGTGCAACTCGCAACACCTCCTTTCTATACCCTACTGGCAATACTACCTGATGAACTTCTGCCTGCTTTTCATCCGCCTGCATATGTAAAGGTCTCCATTTCCTCATCAAGACATAATTTTTACGGTAATAACACTCCAGTATACACTCAGATTCCTCTTCTGTGTATGCTTTCTGATACATCCGTTTTATTTCCATATCTTTCTGTTGTAACTCCACCAATTTTCCTGAACTAAAAATATCTGCCTCATCCTCCACCTGTTCTTTCTCTTTTTCAACCATCTGATCAAAAATCATTTCTGATAATTGCACTTCAACTTTATCTTCACTCTTTGATTTCTCCTCTTGTCTTAACCTGTGACTTTGCCACCTTGTTACTACACAATCTGGAAAATCCCTGGATACTCCTCCTTCAACACTTCAGTTGTCTGATTTTCCACTGGCTTATAAACCACAGTAGGCAACACTCACACCTGCGATCCAGCTATATCATTACCCAAGATAAAGGGTACTCCTGGACAAGATAGTTTGTCTGTTACTCCTACTACCACTTCACCACTCTTCACTGGACTTTCCAACCTTACTTTATATAATGGAACACTACTCTTCTCACCCTGAATTCTACATATTACCACCTTTTCTGGCAACATTCTTCCCAAACTACATAACTCCTCGTCTCTTACCATTAAAGATTGACTAGCTCCCATATCTCTTAAAATTGTGACTTCTTTAACTGCTTCTCCTGATACACATGAGTAAACTTTACCCACACAAGTAAATTTTTTAAAGAGATCTGGCACCTTCTTATCAATCACCTCTTGATCAGGCTGTACAATCTTTTGCACCTCCTTCGCTTCACTTGGGCTTTCCTTTACCACTTTCACAAACCCCACTGTCTTATCCTGTTTTACCACATCAGCCTTCCCAGTGCTTTTCTTCAACCACCAACACTGTGACTTTACATGGCCTAGTTTATTACCATGAAAACATTTGAAACTTTTCATGTCTCTTCCACCCTCCTCGATTTCCTTTTTAGTCTGAGGTGCACTCTCCTTATTATCTCCCATCAGATCTCCTTTACCTTTACCACTTGAGTATTTCTCATGTCCCCTGTTTCTATCCCTCACAGGCTGAAACTGATGTTGGAAACCAAACTTTGATGTATGAGCTAATTCATAATCATCTGCCATTTCTGCTGCTAATCTCGCAGTTTTAACCTTCTGCTCTTCCACATGAGTTCTCACTACATCAGGAATTGAATTTTTAAACTCCTCCAAAAGTATAATTTCTCTGAGAGCTTCATACGTTTGGTCTATTTTCAAAGCCCTTATTCACCTATCAAAATTACTCTGCTCCTTTCAAACTCCACGTATGTTTGACCAGGTTCTTTCCTTAAATTTCTAAACCTTTGTCTGTTGGTTTCAGGCACTAGTTCATATGTACCTAAGATGGATTTTTTCACCTCCTCATACGACCCAGACACCTCCTCCGGTAGTGATGCAAACACTTCACTAGCTTTACCTACCAGCTTTGTTTGAATCAGTAATACCCACATGTCCTGTGGCCATTTTATTTGGTTAGCCACCTTCTCAAATGAAATGAAAAAGTCTTCTACCTCCTCTCGTCAAACCTTGGCAATGTTTGGACATATTTAAATAGATCCCCACCAAGCCTTCGACTATGACGCTCTTTCTCACTATCCTCATCACTATCATCCAACTGTACGTTACCGTTTACGTCCGCCAATTTTAACTGACTGTCATGTTTCATGCCCATTTTCTGAAGTTCAAACTCTCTCTCTTTATCTTTTTCCCTGATCTGTATCTCCCTTTCTTTCTGTTTTGTTCTGCTGGGGCTATTCTTTCAGTTTTCCTTTCTTCGCTCTCTTTTTCCTCTCTCTCTCTTTTGTATTCAAGCTGCTTTAATTCTTTCTCATGTTCCATTTGTTTAATTTTTAACTGAATTTTTGCCATTTCCAATGAGTCAGACTGTATCTCGGGCAATTTTAAATGCTTAGCCACCGCCATAATTACCTCACCTTTTCGCATTTTGTCAGGTAATGTTAACTGCAATGTTTTTGCCAACTCTGAAATGCAACAGAAATATACAGTACTTTAAAATTAGAACACCATTTATGAAACCAGTTAACACTTTATAAACCCACAGTAAACATCTTAACAACTATCAACACTAATAAATCTCCCAAAGAATACAGTACTCTCTAAATAACTCTTAATCTTTCCTTGCAACATCCATAAGACAAAAAGAGCCCTCTTTACAAAATGACATCAGGTTTAACGTCACTACTGAGAACAGTTACCACTTTGAAATCGCCAAATGAACATTCATAAGCTTGCAGAGATTCATACACATCTTCCTGTGATTGCAGCTTTTCCAAATCTAAAACGAAACTAAACACACCTTGTAGCAGACAGCCCAAAGTGAAAGCAAAAGCTTGACAGACAGCCCAGCTCCACCCACACTCTGACATCACTGATAAACCCTCATTTATGAAAGGTACATCCACTACAGATATTTTTCTAAACACCCATTTCTTAAAGGTACTCTCACATGACACCATGATATACTTTAGTGTTCTCTAAACCCTAGCCCATAATACTTTCCAGTCTATTAATTGCTCAATGCCGTCAATCTCCAGTGTCTTCTCATCTGGTTCAACTTAGTGAGTTCTTCACAGAGGACCAGACGGGCTTCGTCAAAGGTAGACAGCTTACCTCGAACATCAGGCGCCTGCTGAACGTGATAATGACTCCCTCCAGGGAGAGAACACAAGAGGTGATCGTCTCCCTGGACGCAGAAAAGGCCTTCGACAGAGTCGAATGGAAATACCTCTTGGAGGTACTGGAGCGGTTCGGGCTTGGAACAGGGTTCACCGCTTGGGTAAAGCTCCTATACAACGTTCCCATGGCAAGTGTACGGACCAACAATACCATCTCCCAATACTTCCAGCTGTACAGGGGCACCAGACAAGGATGCCCACTGTCCCCGCTGCTGTTCGCACTAGCAATCGAACCGCTAGCAATCGCGCTCAGGGCAGCAAAAAATTGGAGGGGGATCCGAAGGGGAGGCAGAGAGCACAGAGTCTCACTCTATGCAGATGATCTGCTCCTCTACATCTCGGACCCACAAAGCAGCATGGACGGAATCATCACGCTCCTGAAAGAGTTTGGAGCCTTCTCGGGCTACAAACTCAACATGAGCAAAAGCGAGATCTTCCCAGTACACCCGCAAGAGGGGGGGGGGGGGGCAGCACTAAAGGGGCTGCCGTTCAAACAAGCCCGACACAAATTCCGCTACCTGGGGATCCAAATAGCCCATGACTGGAAAGGGATCCACAAATGGAACCTCACCAGCCTGACGGAGGAAGTAAAAATGGACCTGCAAAGATGGAATACACTCCCACTCTCCCTTGCGGGGAGAGTCCAGACGATCAAAATGAACATACTGCCCAGGTTCCTCTTCCTGTTTAGATCCATTCCGATCTACATCCCCAAGGCCTTTTTCAAAGTGCTGGACAAATTTATCATGGCGTTCGTATGCTAGGATCCCAAAGAAGGTCCTACAAAAAACAAAATCCAGGGGGGGGCTAGCCCTCCCGAATCTACAATTCTACCACTGGGCGGCAACAGCCGAGCGAGTAAGGGGATGGATCCAGGAGCCAGAAGCCGAGTGGGTGCGTGTGGAGGAGGCCTCCTGCATGGGGACCTCCCTCCGGGCCCTCGACACGGCAGCACTCCCATCCCCACCCAAAAAACACTCCAGCAGCCCAGTGGTGACAGCCACCCTCCAATCCTGGAACCAACTGCAGCAGCAATTTGGCCTGACCAAAATGTCGGACAAGGCTCCCATCTGCAACAACCATAGGTTCACACCAGCACTGACTGATGCCACCTTCAAAAGGTGGAGGCAGGACGGGGGGACACTGACAGTCAGGGACCTATACATGGACGACAGGATCGCAACACTGGACGAACTGACAGAGAAATTTCGGCTAGCTGGGGGGAACGAGCTACGGTACCTGCAGCTCAAAAACTTCCTACGAAAGGAGACAAGGACGTACCCACAACCGCCACGACAGACACTACTGGAAGACCTACTGGACGCAAGTATCCTAGAGAAAGGGAACTGCAGCGACATGTATGACCGACTGGTAGAAAGGGACGACACCGTACCAGACTTGTGGAGTACTGGACAGCCTTCTTCGAGGCTATGTCCAAAGTGGTGAGGGTGGAGCCATGCCCGATAGTGGCGGTCTTCGGGGTTTCAGACCAGCCAGATCTATTCCTGGGGAGGAGGGTGGACGCCCTTGCCTTTGCCTCCCTGATCGCCCGCCGTAGAATCCTGTTTGGCTGGTGGCCAGTAGCACCGCCCAGAGCTGCAGACTGGCTGTCCGACCTCTCGGAATCTCTCCAAATGGAGAAAATCAAATTCGCCATCCGAGGGTCGGACGACGGCTTCCACAGAACGTGGAAGCCATTCATGCAATTGTTCCGGGACCTGTTTGTGGCCAACGTACAAGAGGAAGAATAGTCGGGTGGCCAAGAATCAGGGGGAAATGGACGGGAATCGGGGGAAGGTAGCCGGGGGGGGGCTATGGGTTCGTTATGGGGGTTTGATGGCTAGCTAAAGCCCAAAACCAAACTGTAAATAAATGCCTATAAACATGTGCCTCGGCCATATTGGGGAATGTAAAATATGTATGCCGGCTAAAGCGGGCGGCCACAGTTGTCATTACGAAGATGCTTACCTGTAAATATACATGTTAATTTTTGCGTGTTTTTTTTTCTCTCTCTAATAATTTGTTATTTGTTCAATATAAAATATGAAAACTCAATAAAAAACATTTAAAAAAAAAAAAAACGTGGTGAGTTCTAGGAAGCTGAAGAAACCTGTGCGCTGGCAGTTAAAGGCAAAGCCCATGGTATCATGCAATCAATTGGCTTTTATCATATGTTAAGAGAAGGCTTGTCCAAAATAGATTTCCCATGCGCTCATGAATATGTTGCAGAAGTTAACAAGTTTCTGTCATCTTTCCAACACACTGGCAGGTTTTTATGTTTTAACCTTCCGCATGCACCAATGCCTGTTCATTCTAGCTGGTTCAAATTTCACCATAGCAGCTAGCGAATTTAAATTCAATTAATTAAATAAATCTCGAATAAAAACTACTCTCGGTAATGATGATCATGAAACTACGATCATCATAAAAACCCGCCGAAGGAAATCTGCTACCCTTACCTGGTCTGGCCTATATGTGACCTCAGACCCCCAGAAATGTGGTTGAATCTTCTCTGTGAAATACCGAGCAAGCTTCTTTCCATGAATAAATAAAAATAAACTATGAATTGTTGAGCAATTGGAATAGAAACATATAAAATCCTTAGGGCGCGATTCTCCGGACTCACGACGGTTCGGAGAATAGCGGGCATCGGAAATTTTTACGGCGACGCTGTTCCGACGCCCTCCCGCTATTCTCCGAACCCCGCAAAATGTCGGAGTCGCCATTCCCGACAAATGCCTCCTTCCCGCCCCTGACACGACCAGAATCGCCACTGATAGCCCCCCCCCGCTATTCACCGGCCCGGATGGGCCGAAGTCCCGACGTCATGGCGCCCTGTTTGCACGTCGTGAAACACACCTGCTTTTTAAATTCGTCAACCAGTCGGCCTGGCTGACGACAGCTTGGAGGAGGTCAGGGCACCACTCAGCGCACCGCTCAGCGCACCGTTCAGCGCACCGTTCAGCGCACCGCTCGAGTCTGGCCACAACGGGGAAGGCATCCCTGAGAACGGGAGGGGTTCCAGAGCGGGGGGAGTGGGGGCGACGGGGGAGGCAGTGGGGGAGACGGAGGAGGCAGTGGGGGCGACGGAGGGGGCAGTGGGGGCGACGGGGGAGGCAGTGGGGGCGACGGGGGAGGCAGTGGGGGCGACGGGGGAGGCAGTGGGGGAGACGGAGGGGGGGAGACGGAGGGGGGGGCGACGGGGGAGGCAGTGGGGGAGACGGAGGGGGGGAGACGGAGGGGGGGGCGACGGGGGAGGCAGTGGGGGAGACGGAGGGGGGGAGACGGAGGGGGGGGCGACGGGGGAGGCAGTGGGGGAGACGGAGGGGGCAGAGGGGGCAGTGGGATCGACGGGGGAGGCAGTGGGGGCGATGGGGGAGGCAGTGGGGGAGACGGAGGGGGCAGTGGGGGCGAGGGGGAGGCAGTGGGGGAGACGGAGGGGGCAGTGGGGGCGACGGAGGGGGCAGTGGGGGCGACGGGGGAGGCAGTGGGGGCGACGGGGGAGGCAGTGGGGGCGACGGGGGAGGCAGTGGGGGAGACGGAGGGGGGGGCGACGGGGGAGGCAGTGGGGGGAGACGGAGGGGGGGGGCGACGGGGGAGGCAGTGGGGGAGACGGAGGGGGGGCGACGGGGGGAGGCAGTGGGGGAGACGGGGGAGGCAGTGGGGGCGACGGAGGGGGCAGTGGGGGCGAGGGGGAGGCAGTGGGGGAGACGGAGGGGGCAGTGGGGGCGACGGAGGGGGCAGTGGGGGCGACGGGGGAGGCAGTGGGGGCGACGGGGGAGGCAGTGGGGGCGACGGGGGAGGCAGTGGTGGAGACGGAGGGGGGGGGCGACGGGGGAGGCAGTGGGGGAGACGGAGGGGGCAGTGGGGGCGACGGAGGGGGCAGTGGGGGCGACGGGGGAGGCAGTGGGGGAGACGGAGGGGGCAGTGGGGGCGACGGAGGGGGCAGTGGGGGCGACGGGGGAGGCAGTGGGGGCGACGGGGGAGGCAGTGGGGGCGACGGGGGAGGCAGTGGGGGCGACGGGGAGGCAGTGGGGGAGACGGAGGGGGGGGCGACGGGGGAGGCAGTGGGGGAGACAGAGGGGGGGCGACGGGGGAGGCAGTGGGGGAGACGGGGGAGGCAGAGGGGGAGACGGAGGGGCAGTGGGGGCGACAGTGGGGGCGACGGGGGAGGCAGTGGGGGAGACGGAGGGGGGGCGACGGGGTCGGCAGTGGGGGAGACGGAGGGGGCAGTGGGGGAGACGGAGGGGGCAGTGGGGGCGACGGGGGAGGCAGTGGGGGCAGTGGGGGCGACGGGGGAGGCAGTGGGGGCGACGGGGGAGACGGAGGGGGGGAGACGGAGGGGGGGAGACGGAGGGGGGGCGACGGGGGAGGCAGTGGGGGAGACGGAGGGGGCAGTGGGGGCGACGGAGGGGGCAGTGGGATCGACGGGGGAGGCTGTGGGGGCGATGGGGGAGGCAGTGCGGGCGATGGGGGAGGCAGTGGGGGAGACGGAGGGGGCAGTGGGATCGACGGGGGAGGCTGTGGGGGCGACGGAGGGGGCAGTGGGGTCGACGGAGGGGGCAGTGGGATCGACGGGGGAGGCTGTGGGGGCGACGGGGGAGGCAGTGCGGGCGATGGGGGAGGCAGTGCGGGCGATGGGGGAGGCAGTGGGGGAGACGGAGGGGGCAGTGGGGGAGGCAGTGGGGGAGACGGAGGGGGGGGCGACGGGGGAGGCAGTGGGGGCGACGGGGGAGGCAGTGGGGGCGACGGGGAGGCAGTGGGGGAGACGGAGGGGGGGCGACGGGGGCGGCAGTGGGGGAGACGGAGGGGGGGGGTTAGGTAGAGAGTGAGCCGTCCAACCCCGTTACAAAATGTCTGCCAGCATGCCATGGTGTGCCGGTCACGAGGACACGGCCGCTGGCTGCCCTGTGGCTTCCGGACACAGGCCACTGACGCACCCGTGAGGAGGCCATAGTTTACTGGCTGTTGGATGCAGAAAGTGACCAGGGGTTAGGCTAACCGCGTGTCAGCAGCACGACCAGGCCACCGGGACACACAGGTATCTCATGGCAGGCAGCTGCCGAGGTGTCGACTAACCTCCGTCTAACATGTCCCGTTTCTCTGCCTCCCACCACCCTTCTGTAGGTTAGCACGATGTATGGGAACAGAACGGCTATGTTCTGCTCAGTGGTTGGGGCCGCTCTACTGGATTTGGAGATGCAGCAGCATCCACACCCACAACCCGCAGTGGATGCAGGGCCAGCTGCAGCAGCAGAGGGAAGGGCCGAGGAGTTGCCAGTCGTCGAGCAGCATGGGGGGGAGGAGGAGGAGGAATAGGACGAGGAGAGAGTGAGGGTGCAGCCACGGCGCCAGAGGCGACGACCAAAGCCGAGGGTGTACCGTGTCCGGGTCTCTTTCCTAACAATGATGGACATCACCTGCAGGAGGAGACTCCGGCTGAGTAGGCAGACGGTGATACATATCTGCCAACTCCTGTCGCACCTCGCCCCACGTGGAACGGGGGGAGGACACGCGATCCCGGTTGCCATCAAGGTGACGGTCGCTCTTAACTTCTATGCTACCGGCTCCTTCCAGTCTCCGAGCGGGTCGTCTCTGGGATCTCCCAGTCATCGGTCCACAGGTGCATCCGGGATGTGACCGATGCCCTCTATGCCATCGCGGACCGCTACATCACCTTTCCCGAGGACCAAGCAAGTCAAGAGTCACGAGCTCGTGGATTGCCAGTGTGGCCGGGACACCGGGGGTTCAGGGGTCAATCGACTGTGTTCACGTCCCCATGCGCCCGCCTGCAGGGGACAAGGAAGTGTTCACAAACAGAAGGGGGAAATACTCCATTAATGTCCAGGTGGTATGCGACCCCCACATGAGGATCATGAATGTCTGTGCAAGGTTCCCAGGGAGTGTGCATGACTCCTACATACTGGCGCAGTCGTTCATCCCTGCGATGTTTGAGGGACGTCCCCCCCCGGCTGAGGGGCTGGTTGCTAGGCGACAGGGGTTATCCGCTGAGGTCTTGGCTGATGACGCCTATACGGAGGCCTCAGACCAATGCGGAAACACGATACAACGAGGCCCATGCAGCAACCAGGGGTGTGGTGGAGCGCTGCCTTGGCCTCCTGAAGATGAGATTCAGGTGATTGGACCGCTCCGGAGGGGCCCTGCAGTACCAGGCCGACAGGGTCGCTCGCATTGTAGTGGTCTGCTGTGCGCTGCACAACATCGCGATGCAGAGGGGAGATGACCTGCTGCAGGAGGCGGAGGGAGAAGCTAGTGGCAGTGGTGCCAGCACAGAGGAGGAGGAGGAGGAGGAGGAGGACGCGAGGGAGGAGGAGGAGGAGGAGGAGGAGGAGGCTGGCGGGCGCAGAACGCAGACACGACCCAGGTGCTGGTGATGTCCAGGAGGCGGCACGACGGACCCGGCAAGGACAGCGGGCACGCGACGCCTTGGTGGCAGCACGGTTCACGCATCGCATGTGACGTCCCCGATGAACACCAAACCACCACCTGCATCGCTAGTCATGCAGAGGGTCAACACACAACTGCCACCACCACAACCCCCCCCCCCCCCCCCCCCTCAGTGTACACTGCTCCACTTCGACATGACGCTTATCACTGGGTCCAGACGGAATGGCACAACATTGATGGCTGTGTCAGCGGGTGTGATCAGTGCCATGTGGAATGATGACAGCCCGCTCTGCGATGAGCTGTGAGCTCAGAATCGTTAGAGAGAGTCTGACCCATGGCAATAGCTGAACCATCCACCTTGGTGGCCGCTGAGATCGTCACTGACACTCCATCACGTGCCCGCGTGGGCTAGCTGTGGGAGGGGGTAGGGGCAGGGACTGCACACCCGGCACCGAGGTTTCACCGCTCGTCAACCCCAGCGACACTCGGTCACCATCACGATTCCTGTGGCTGTGGAACAATCACACGGTATTACAAGTAAGGTGGAACAGTGCGTTTAATGTTAACAATTATTTACAGGTGCCCTAGCCCCTACAACTAAACTGTGCCCTTCACCCGTGCCAACTTACTCAGTGTCTATCTTACTTGCCTTACGGGCCCTACCACTACGTCTAAGTGATTCCCCAGATGATACAGCAGGAGTGGAGGAGGATTGCTGCGAATCGCCCCCCTCGACTCATTTCTCCTTGGCTAAGCGTTTCCTGGGGCGACCAGGCCTTGATGGGCCAGGCTGCTCTGCGGGCGGCTCGGGTGACATTGTGCCACCCTGCTCTGCCTGCTGCCCACCCGATGCACCAGGGATGGGACGGGGGGAGGCCGAGAATTCCGGGACGTCCCGTGATGGCCTTAATGGGACGGACCCCGAAACCTCCTCCTCCCTCGGGGAGCCCGGTGGCCCCCGGGCCTCACTTTGGGACAGAGGTGCGAGCGGGGTGGTGCCCCGTCGCACCACCGACACCTGGCTCTGCCAGTCCTGGAGGCCTGCAACGGTATCCACCAGGATCCGAAGGTTTGCAGAGACGGAGTTCAGGGAGTTAGACATTCCCGTCAGGGACTGTGCGACCTCAACCTGTGTGTGCACGACGCCATCCAGCACATGTGTCAGGCGGTTGATGGTCTCCGCGACTGACTGCTGGGACTGTGCCAGCGACTGCTGGGACTGTGCCAGCGACTGCTGGGACTGTGCTATCGACTGCTGGGACTGTGCCATGGCGTGCTGCGACTGGCCAATGACCTGCTGAGACTCGGCCATGGCCCGCAGGGCGCTGGCAATGTCGTTTTGGCTCTGGCACATTGCTGCCTGTGAGAGGGCAACCCTGTCCAGGGCCGAGGATGACGCGTGCACATTAACCCCAACGCCTTGCATAACCTGACCCATTGCCTCCACCGCGGATGCCACCCGTGCGGTGTCGGACTGGGTCTCTGCCATGAGCGGCACCACTCCCTGCTCTTGGACGCGGTTCGACTCCTCTAACAGCGTCTGCAGAGCCAGGAAGGCAGCCCTCCTTTCGTCATTGTTTCCCCGGGTTTCTTGAGGCATCGGCTGTGCGGGTGGGTTGATAAACTCCAGGAACTCAGAAAACGTCTGGGAGCCAGCTGCATCCTGGGCCTGGTCTGTTCTCCGCGAGTCCGGGCCCTCTGTTGCTCCGACCTCCACCTGCTGTACCTGCTCAGCTGTGATGTGCCAACCAGACTGTGCCCCAGGAGACTCATCACTAAATAGGCCCGCCGGGGTGTGTGTCTCTGGGATGATGGATGTGGTGGGAGAAAGCAGTGCCGCAAGCCCGATGCTCTCAATGTTTAGGGCCTCCTCCAGGGTGTGGGGCTGCTCAGCGTCAGGAGGGTTGTCCATGGCCATTTCTGGTGGCTGTGGACTTCGAACCCTCTGTGCTTCCTGGTCCGCAGATTGGGTTGGGGCGGATGGGGCTGCCCGCCGATCGGGCACCCTCTGTTGTGAGGCCCCGGGTGAGGTGGCGGCAGATTCCTGTCTCCGTCTGGAGGCAGACGGCCCTGGTCGTTCGGCATCACGTCCTAGGGAAGAGAAGAGACGGGTTATTTAGATTTGCTCGGCAGGCCGCTGGACGGTCCCAGTGGGCAGGGTGTGTGAAGGGACAGAGGATGGGGGAGGTGTCCCAGTGGGCAGGGTGTGTGAAGGGACAGAGAATGGGGGAGGTGTCCCAGTGGGCAGGGTGTGTGAAGGGACAGAGGATGGGGGAGGTGTCCCAGTGGGCAGGGTGTGTGAAGGGACAGAGGATGGGGGAGGTGTCCCAGTGGGCAGGGTGTGTGAAGGGACAGAGGATGGGGGAGGTGTCCCAGTGGGCAGGGTGTGTGAAGGGACAGAGGATGGGGGAGGTGTCTCAGTGGGCAGGGTGTGTGAAGGGACAGAGGATGGGGGAGGTGTCCCAGTGGGCAGGGTGTGTGAAGGGACAGAGGATGGGGGAGGTGTCCCAGTGGGCAGGGTGTGTGAAGGGACAGAGGATGGGGGAGGGGTGAGTGTTTGTCAGGGAGGGTTGTCTCACTTGCTGCAGTTCCGCCAACCTCGCATAGCGCGATATCGCGGGTGGCAGACCCCCCAACAAGGTCCAGGGCCCTCTGTTCAAAGGTGCTGAGGGGGTGCAGGTTGGGCGAACCCCCTCCAGTCTTGTGCCGCTCACGGTGGTTGTGAGCGGACTTGGCCTGTTGGGGGAGGGAACATAGGTAGATCATTACAAAACGGAAGGTATCAGCAGTCCGTTCAGATACTGGCACAGTTTGGGGGGGTCAAGTTGTCATAAGACAACTCATAAGACGGGGGCCTCACGGTAGCATGGTGGTTAGCATCAATGCTTCACAGCTCCAGGGTCCCAGGTTCGATTCCCGGCTGGGTCACTGTCTGTGTGGAGTCTGCACGTCCTCCCCATGTGTGCATGGGTTTCCTCCGGGTGCTCCGGTTTCCTCCCACAGTCCAAAGATGTGCGGGTTAGGTGGATTGGCCATGCTAAATTGCCCGTAGTGTAAGGTTAATGGGGGGATTGTTGGGTTACGGGTATACAGGTTACGTGGGTTTAAGTAGGGCGGTCATTGCTCGGCACAACATCGAGGACCGAAGGGCCTGTTCTGTGCTGTACTGTTCTATGTTCTATGTTCTATAAGACGATTGCATCTCTCCTCGGGGCCAGAGCGCTGGGTCTGCGACAACTTTGTGAACCATCCTCAAATAACTCTGCCCCAATCCCCCTCCACCCCCCTCAGGGTGCTTAGGTTAAGGGGGAGGGATGGTTGTGACTCGGGGGCACCCTCATGGCACTTACCCTGGCAGCCCTGGTGAGGCCGTGTAGCTTCTTCCTACATTGCTCAGCTGAGCGAGGGGTCTGCCCCACAGCACTGACGGCAGCAGCCACGTCACGCCAGGCCTGGCGTACCGCGCTGGCAGGTTGGCGATGCCCTCTCCGCGGGCGGATGATGCCCCTCCTCTGCTCCGCGGCATCGAGCAGCGCCTCGACGTCCGCATCAACAAAGCGAGGAGCAGCTCTCCTCGGCTCCGAAATCCTGCCCGACAGATTCTGTGGTCGCCCGCGCCTTTTTACGGCGTCGGGCGGCGTCACGTGGGCGTGATCGTGTCGTCGCCGCGTTCCGTCGTCATCACGCACGTAATTGACGCGGCCGCGTTACTAGCCCATTTCCCGGAAGTGAATCCGTCGGGAAATGAAGCCTTCGCGACCGTCGTAAAACGCGCCCGATTTTTACGACGGTTTTACGATTTTCCGCGGGTGCGGAGAATCGCGCCCTTAATGTTTCATGTGGCGTCCACTGTGGGCATTATTGAGGGTGGATGGCAGGCAGCAGAACATTGGAGTAAATTTAATCTGGAAGTCACCAAGGTTTTGATGAGAGTTCAGTGACTGATAGGATGAGATAATTGTGGAACATAGTAATATTATGGGGGTGGGGGCAAAGTAGAAAAAAATGAGCCTTTTTATCTACTTCAGCCTGTGAAATGGGGAAACTGGTTCATGCTTTTTTATTTAGAGTACCCAATTCTTTTTTTCCCCAATTAAGGGGCAATTTAGCGTGGCCAATCCACCTACCCTGCACATCTTTTTGGGTTGTGAAGGTGAGACCCACGCAAATACAAGGAGAAGGTGCAAAACTCCACACGATCAGTGACCCGGGGCAGGGATCGAACCCAGGTCCCAGGCGGCGTGAGGCAGCAGTGCTAACCATTGCGCCACCATGCTGCCCATGGTTCATGATAATTAACAGAGGATGCCATATGTTTAATGGAGTGGCACCACATTTAAGTATTTATTTATTTGAGGGCGGCATGGTAGCACAGTGGTTAGCACAGTTGCTTCACAGCTCCAGGGTCCCAGGTTCGATTCCCAGCTTGGGTCACTGCACGTTCTCCCCGTGTCTGCGTTGGTTTCCTCCGGGTGCTCTGGTTTACTCCCACAGCCCAAAGATGTGTAAGTTAGGTGGATTTGCCATGCTAAACTGCCCTTAGTGTCCAAAAAGGTTAGGTGGGGTTACGGGGTTAGCGTGGCGGTGTGGGCTTGGGTGGGGTGCTCTTTCCCAAGGGCCGGTGCAGACTCGATGGGCCGAATGGTCTCCTTCTGCACTGTAGATTCTATGAAGTAACAAGTGGGTTTGGCCATATGTTAAAGTCATGAGTTTTCACTGACTGGTTGGGGCATATTGCCGAGACATCGTTTTGAGCATTGGAGCTTCTTCAAATGGATTTTCTTGTGCCCAACGCAAAAATCAGATCCCTGGCAGGTCCATACTTCTAATGAACTAAAGCACAAGCAAAACTGGATAGTGTGTTAAGAAAAGGACTTCATTCATTTATTGGGTTGAAACTGCGGATTGAGTTTTAAAAAGACTGAACAGCAACAATCTTTTAAAAATGGCTTGTAACAGCAACTTGCAAATTACAAAGTTATTGCAATAGAACCAAGACGTGTAAAAGAACCATCAGAGGCGATCACCTTGGAGAAATGTGAAGGACCCATCATCTAAACCATTCACAAAACATCAAAACCATCAACTGTATTCAACAGGGTGTGTACCAAGCCTTCATACATAATCACTTTGGTGTTCGGAAACCGGGCGAGAAACCCCCCAAAATTTGCAATTTATAAAAACAAATTACTGCGGATGCTGGAATCTGAATCAAAAACAGAAAATACTGGACAACCTCAGCAGGTCTGATAGCATCTGTGGAGAGAGAGAGAGCTAATGTTTTGAGTCTGGATGACTCTTTGTCAAAGCTTTACTGAGATTTTTTTATTTGATTTGATTTATTATTGTCACATGTATTAGTATACAGTGAAAAGTGTTGTTTCTTGCATGCTATACAGACAACGCATACCGTACATAGGGAAGGAAGGAGTGACTACAGAATGTAATGTTACAGTCATAACTAGGATGTAGAGAAAAGATCAACTTATTACGAGGTAGGTCCATTCAAAAATCTGATGGCAGCAGGGAAGAAGCTATTCTTGAGTCGGTACGTGACCTCAAACTTTGTATCTTTTTCCTGATGGAAGGAGGTGGAAGAGACTATGTCCGGGGTGCGTGGGGTCCTTAATTATGCTGGTTGCCTTTCCGAGGCAGCGAGAATTATAAACAGAGTCAATGGATGGGAGGCTGGTTTGCGTGATGGACTGGGCTACTTTAACGACCTTTTGTAGTTTCCTGTGGTCTTGGGCAGAGCAGGAACCACACCAAGCTGTGATACAACCAGAAAGAATGCTTTTTCTGGTGCCTCTGTAAACGTTGGTGCGAGTCGCAGCTGACATGCCAAATTTCCTTAGTCTTCTGAGAAAGTAGAGTCGTTGGTGGGATTTCTTAACTATAGTGTCGGCACGGGGGGACCAGGACAGGTTGTTGGTAATCTGGACACCTAAAAGCTTGAAGCTCTCGACCCTTTCAACTTCGTTCCCATTGATGCAGACAGGGGCATGTTCTCCTCTACGTTTCCTGAAGTCGATGGCAATCTCCCTCGTTTGACATTGAGGGAGACATTTTTGTCGTCGCACCAGTTCCCCAGATTCTCTATCTCATTCCTGTACTCTGTCTCGTCATAGTTTGAAATCCGGCCCATTACGGTGATGTCATCAGCAAATTTGAGAATCGAGTTGGAGGGGAATTTAGCCACACAGTCATAGGTGTATAAGGAGTGCAGTAGGGGGCTGAGGACACAGCCTTGTGGGGTACCGGTGTTGAGGATGATCGTGGAGGAGGTGTTGTTGCCTATCTTTACTGATTGTGGCCTGTGGGTTAGGAAGTTCAGGATCCAGTCGCAGAGGCCCAGGCCACGGAGTTTGGAGATGAGTTTCGTAAAAAATAATAGTTTTGAAGGCTGAGCTGTAGTCAATAAATACGAGTCTGACGAGTCATTGTTATCTAGGTGTTCTAGTGTTGAGTGCAGGGCAAGGGAGATAGCGTCTGCTGTGGACCTGTTGCAGCGGTAGGCGAATTGTAGTGGATCAAGGCAATCCGGGAGGCTGGAATTGATTTGTGCCATGACTAACCTTTCAAAGCACTTCTTAATAATGGATGTCAGAGCCACTGGACTATAGTCATTAAGGCACACTGCTTGGCTTTTCTTTGGTACAGGGATGATGGTCATCTTCTTGAAGCAGATAGGGACCTCAGATTGTTGTAAAGAGAGGTTGAAGATGTCTGTGAATACCCCTGCCAGCTGATCCGCAAAAGACTTGAGTGCTCGTCCGGATACCCCATCCGGGCCAGTGGCTTTCCGTGGGTTGACCTTCGAGAAGGCTGCTCTGACATCTGCAATGGTGACCTCAGATATAAGTTAATCCGAGGCTTCCAAGGTGGAGTGCGTTCTCTCGTTGACCTCTTGCTCAAAGAGGGCATAGAATGCATTGAGCTCATCAGGGAGGGGTGCGTTGGAGCCGACGATTTACCATGCCTTCATCTCGTAGCCCGTTATGTCTTGCAGACCTTGCCATAGTCGGCTGGGATCCGTGTGGCTAGCCTGGGACTCGAGCTTGGTACGGTACTGTCTTTTGGCATCTTTGATGGATTTCCTTAGATCATATCTGGCTTTCTTGTATCGGTCAGGGTCACCTGACTTAAAAGCCTCCGACCTAGACTTCAACAAGCAGTGGATATCCCTGTTCATCCAGTGTTTCCGGTTGGGAAACACGTGGATTTGCTTGTTTGGCACACAGTCTTCTACACACTTTCTAATGAAGTCAGTTACTGTATTGGCGTACTCACTCAGGCTGGTCACAGAGTTTTTAAATACTGACCAGTCTACTGACTCTAAGCAGTCCCTTAGAAGATCATCCGATTCGTCAGACCAACATTGCACGATTTTCTTTGACTGATTCTCCCGCTTCAGTTTTTGCTTAGAAGCCGGGAGAGGAGCACAGCCTTGTGGTCAGATTTGCCAAAGTGTGGGCGGGCGATAGACCAGTACGCACGTTTGATATTTGTGTAGCAATGGTCCAGGATGTTTGGGCCTCTAGTGGAACAGGTGACGCGTTGGTGGTAACTTGGTAGTACGCTCTTGAGCTTGGCCTGATTGACATCCCCGGCTAAGATGAACAAGGCCTCGGGATGTTTTGCTTCAAGGCTATTTGTGGTGGTAGAAATTTTGTCCAGTGCAATTTTCACGTTCGCATGGGGTGGGATGTAAGCTGCCGTCAGGATAACGGAGCTGAACTCTCACGGAAGGTTGTAGGGGTGGCATTTTAGCGGCAGGTATTCTAGGCCTGGGCAGCAGAAACTCGCCAGTGTTGCTACATCTAGGCACCAGGAGGTGTTGATGAGGAGGCAGACCCCACCTCCCCGAGCCTTAGCTGAGGCCGCTGTGCGGTCCATTCGGTGGATTGAGAAGACCTCTGGTTGTAGGGCACAGTCCGGTGAAGCAGGAGTGAGCCATGTCTCCGTGAAACAGAGCACACACAGTCCCTTAGTTCTCTTTGAAAATTGAGTTTGGCTTTAAATTCATCCAGCTTGTTTTCCAGAGATTGGACATTTGCTTGGAGTAAGCTTGGCAGAGGGGCTTTGGGGCTGCTTTGTTTCACTCTCACCTGCAGGCCTGCACATTTTCCACGCTTCCTGGAGTGACTGCTTCTTTTCGAGCCTGGGAGACGGTGAGAGTATGCGCTGTTTAGGGTATGGTTGCTTCCAATGAAGTTCTTCACTCTGGTCGCTGTATGGATGGAGGATTTGTTGTCTTGCTGTACAATTCACAGTTAAACAGTTCTTAAATACAAGGAAAAACTTTAACTTATGCCCTATACCTTCACCATAAATATTCCAACCAAGCAACCCAATACAGTTCAAATGCCATTCATAAATAAAGCTAACATAACTGGTTTACTTGCTTGCAAGTGAAACCACCCAAGTCATCAATCTAACATCTGTATATTTCTCTTTTGGACTTTTGAACTATTTATCTTCCCACTTTGTAACTTCTGTGCATGTGTGAACTCTTGAATCTGAATTCTTGAGTCAGAGCATTTTATTATTTTTATTTGTTAAGTACAGTAAATCGTATTCCCTTTCCTTTTTAAGAACTTACAGAGAACCTGTAAATCTGTGAGTGTCTTTTACAGTCACAGCACGTAAACAGTTAATTACCCACTGAATTGGCAAGCATATTTTTTTAAAAACCTGTTGCAGTCAGTTGAAGGATGTAAAGGGGGGGGGGGGGGTGGAATTGTACCACTTAACACCTGACCATAACAATGTCCTAAGCAAATAATGGATCCATTTATTGTTTGAGAATTACATATCAACTTTCTAATATGCCACTCCAGAAAACAATTAATATTAGACACAGCAGATACTTTCACAATCGACAAAAACAACAAATAGGTTTATATACAGATTGAATCATTCACAGCAGCAAGCAGTCACACCAAGTTATTGAAATGAATCCAAGTAACATCGTTATTCAAATATTTAATGAAGCATTTGACAGACAAAACTATAATCTGAGTTCCTTTGAACCCCTTTCTTTGATGAACTATCAATCAAAAGCTGAATAAACAGTTTTAGAAATGCAGAATACATAGAACATAGAACAGTACAGCACAGAACAGGCCCTTCGGCCCTCAATGTTGTGCCGAGCCATGATCACCCTACTCAAACCCACGTATCCACCCTATACCTGTAACCCAACCCTTAACCTTACTTTTATTAGCACACTACGGGCAATTTATCATGGCCAATCCACCTAACCCGCACATCTTTGGACTGTGGGAGGAAACCGGAGCACCCGGAGGAAACCCACGCACACAGGGGGAGGACGTGCAGACTCCACACAGACAGTGACCCAGCCAGGAATCGAACCTGGGACCCTGGAGCTGTGAAGCATTTATGCTAACCACCATGCTACCCTGCTGCCCAATACCTATCTGTTACAGCCTGTTACAGTCAATGCATTAATTAACTGGTCTTTAAAAATGCCCAATCCTTCTGTTTAGAAACTCTTTGAGATACACTCTGACCTTTGAGAAGGCAGCCTGTCAGTAAGCAGCACTTTACTTGATCAATACTGGCAATATTAGAAAGGTTAGGGAAAGAAGAAGGAGTGAAACTTGAGGCCAAACTGGTCCTCTGCCACTTGTTCACACAGGGGGTGACTCTGCCTGATCACGTCAAATAGTACTTTAAATGCATGTTAGATGTACATTTCTGTGTGCCTGCTATCTTGGGCATTTTTACCATCTCAGATGTAGTTCACTTGCAGAACTATTCATCAAACTCCATGCGGAAGAGCTCGCAGATGGCCACCTATATTATCTAACAGCTGCTGGCTACACTCAGCCTTTCCTGGTTAGATTATGTTATTATCTAATATCCTTGTGATGCACATTAGTCTTGAACCTGAGTATGCTGAATGACTGCTTTCCCAGCTGCATCTGTGTCTGATAGTAGTTACATGCTATCACGTGCTTGTTGTTGGACTACTAAGGACCCCACAAGCAATGTATAAAACTAACTGCAAAAGTAGTGGACTCGCCAACGTTAAGGATATTTAAACGGTCATTGGATAAACATATGGATGATAAGGGAATAGTGGTGGTTTCACAGGTCGGCGCAACATCGAGGGTCGAAAGGCTTGTACTGCACTGTAATGTTCTATGTTCTAAAATTACTGATGGTTGGTTTATTATAGTCCTAAATTGCACCCTGTGATGGGAGTAACAGTCAAACGTAAAATAATGATTTTTTGTTAAATCAATTAATCTACAGCAGAAGCACATCTTCAAAACAAGAATAACACAATGTCATTAATGGTTGTTTTATTCAGACCTTTGATGGTTCTATAGTGGTTTGTTAAAGTCAACTCCAATCAATTTTAAGTTACAAAAAAAGCTCAGGTGAAAATTTGCCAGCAGCATTGCAGCTAAAAGCACCAAAATGGATTCGCCAGGCAGCCATAACTTCCTTGAGATTGTCAATCACTTGAACCCCTGTTCTTTGATGCAGAATACCTTCCTGGCAGTTCACTTTCTGAATGCAGCTGCACTCTTGCTACACACTGCACAGAGGGCCAAAATCGATAATCCTTTTCAGAGTGCCTTCGCAAGCCAAGCTGTTGGTGTCAAACTGGGTGGGGGGTGGGAATGAAGAAGTAGCTGCCACTCAACCCTGTGAGATTTGTCGTGTGTAGGCATAGTTCTCAATAGCTACCCAGTGCCTGGGGCCATGGTCGTCAGGGAAAATTCTAAGCAAGAAAGGGATGCAGCGCAATTTAGGATCCTTCCATCCTCCAACAAAAAATATGTGCAGAAGGTGCATCAGGAAGTCAATGGTAAAGGCATTGCATGATATTATGTTGAGCAATTAGACCATGGAAGTCTGAAGTTCAAGGGCTTAACCTCAGATAGTTCATCTGGTGCAGTGATTGGTGTCCTACATGTATTCTTGCTCTTGATACCCATTTAGAACATCTGTCTATCAATCTGCTACACTCTTGCTTATTCAAGGCCAACTGAATCATTTGACAAGAGATTCTGACATTTTCAACAGTTCAGGTAGACAGTATTCAATCATCTAACCCTATGGTTATCCTTATAATCCGCAATTCCAATCGTAATCAATTACTCCACATTTTTAAGTAGTATCAATTGACAGTGATAACTACTTTAGTCAAGTTTACTCTACCAAGCTATGACCTTCTGGGGAGAAACATTTGAAATTGCATATCTTGTTTTAGTTATTTTCTATTCTGTTCTGTGTTCAATCCAGATTACACAATCTACTTGCAACAACATTCATTATCCTTCTTAACATTTTAAAAATCCCCTCCCAATTATCTTTCCCTAAGGAAACCATTTCAATACACAACCTTTCTTCATATCCTGAAATCTTAAATCCTAGATCACCCTGGCTTCTCTCTAAACCCTCTGCAACAACTAAATGGCATTTGGAAGATAGATTTCCAAAGAGCACACAGTGGGCAGAATTTAATCCAGGTGATGATGGTCTCGCACTTTGGCTAGAGGGCTGTCAAAGGACCTGGTCCCTTGGAGAAGGCCCACTACATTAATTGTCAGTCAAGCATTTAAGTGGCTCATAGCAGGCATCAACAGGATCAAGGAAATCTCGCTCCTTAGAACTGTCGGTCAATCAGAGGATGTCAGCTCATTAATACCATCAGTACTACCCCTCTGGTGGTAGCTACCAACAATGCTGCCACCAGAGACTCAAGATCAGCAAGAGACCCAGGCCACAAATGAGTGAGGTTGGTTCGGGACCTCGGGAGGGGAGGTGGGGTGGTTTGGAGGCAATGTCAAAAGGGGTGGTTTTCACCAGTTCCTCCCATTCCTGATGACAGCCCCTCAACCCGGGACCCTGCAAACAAACAAACCAGTGTTGGGATGTGGCCCTTAAACAGACATTAATTACTCACTTAAAGGCCTCAGCCTCAATTTATGACAGGAAAGGAAGGCTATCCACAGACCTCCCCGCCCCCATGGACTGAATCAATCCTACTCTGAGGAAATTAAATTCACCCAGTATTCCAAATGTGGTTTTACCAACAATTTGAACAAATATAAAATAACCTGTTTATTATCAAATATATTTCGGGTGTATTCTAATACTTAATGAACCTTGCCAATAATAGTTTCACCCTGAATGAAAACTACTCAGTTTCTGCCTTTGTTAGTGGGCACTATGTCAGCCTACGTGAACTTCATTCCAATGTGCATAATATCACATTTAACAACATTAAAATACATCTGCCATTTATTAGCCCTTCTACTTAATTAGTCTAAATATTTTTGAATGCTATTGATCTTATAATTATCAGCTGGTCATATGCCTTCAGGGTCATATCTACCAATCTTGCAGACGGAAAGAGCTGCTGGGCTGAATAGGATGTTCAGAGGCACATCAGAACTGTAATCAGAGCAGCACTGACAGACCTGGAGAAAAAACATTGCAGCACAGACTAGAAAATGGCATTAAAACATTATTTTAGCACTGCAACAGTAAGAACACATTCAGAAGTGAAAACCATAGATATGCACACACACTTGTAATTAAAGATGAGCACAAAATAATAAATATTCTAATTAATTGTTTGTTCTAAGTATTTTCAAGTGAAGACGTGAAATTTGCAAACCCAGGAAAAGGATAAAGAGCGTAAACACTTTTTTGAAGGATCTACATCTGTCCCACTGAAAAAGGAGAACCCACACAGCAATTCACGCCCGAGGGCTTTTTATTCTGGAACAAATGCACCACTCAGAATATTACTCTAAATTGTGAAGATAAGTTAAGGGTACACTGGTTCAAACTAGTTGAATGCAAATTTGGAACTTGTAGCAGGACACTGAGGAGGTCTCCTGGCACAGTGGGTAGCATCTATGCCTCCCACCCAGAAGCTCCACGACTTGATTGTCAAGGAAGGTTGGGTCCTAACATGGTCAAACAAGTTGAATATAAACTTTCAAATCCTTCCAACATATGCCAATGGCAGGTGGTAGGAGCAGGAGAGATTCCTGGTCAGCCATATCCATATGATGGAAATAAATTGCAACATCACTATCCATAACTTCAGGCTACAACATGCATGTAAAAGTATGTATGACGGGGCAGCATGGTGGCGCAGTGGGTAGCACTGCTGCCTCACGGCGCTGAGGTCCCAGGTTCAATCCCGGCTCTGGGTCACTGTCCGTGTGGAGTTTGCACATTCTCCCCGTGTTTGCGTGGGTTTCACCCCCACAACCCAAAGATGTGCAGGATAGGTGGATTGGCCACACTAAATTGCTCCTTAATTGGAAAATAAATTGGGTACTCTACTTTTTTTAAAAAAAGTATGTATTACCACAGCAACTCCGGCTCCTTATGTGGGCTTATTGGCTCAGTTGGCTGGACGGCCAGTGTGGATCAGATTGGTGCCAAAAGCATGGAGCTCAATCCCTGTTCCAGCTGGAGTGCATTAGGGATTATGCCTCCTTGCCCGATCCGTGGTGAAGGTTGTGTTCCTGTGGGCAAGAACTGCCTTTGGGCAGAGAACTCAAAAAGACAAGACAACTCTTCTTTGCTCAGTGATCAATATGTGGAATAGACCTTATATTCGGTAATGGAATCAGTTATCAGAATCAATTCTGTGCTTCACTATTCCATGATTCTATGAGCAACTGGGCAATTGAGCAAATCGTAACATATTACTCGATGGATGAATTAAGATGGACCGATTGGCCTTCCTCATCTATGATTATTATAAGAAGTTCCCTCCTCCATCTTATCAAAGAATAATTCTGGCAACAGAGAATTTAGAAGAAATTCTTCCAACTAGTTGCTGTTGGCATCCAGAGATAATAATGATAATCGCTTATTGTCACAAGTAGGCTTCAATGAAGTTACTGTGAAAAGCCCATAGTCGGCATATTCTGGCGCCTGTTCGGGGAGACCTGTACGGGAATTGAACCCGTGCTGCTAGCCTTGTTCTGCCTTACAAGCCAGCTGTTTAGCCCACTGTGCTAAACCAACCCCTCTATACATTTAATTTTCAATATTTTTTAAAAGCCTCATACCTATATATAATAGTGACAAATGCTTTCTGAAAATGTACCAACATCATATCATTGGTAACTTCATTAATCAAATTAGGTATTTTCATATATTGTACTATTTCTTACAGTTTCTGGCCTGTTTAGGTGCAAATCGTAAAATACTAAGGAGACCTTCATCAACTACTGCTCTCATTTTGAGATATTTGGCATCTGTCCCCATGCCTCTTAAAAATTCACTCCTTGTGCTCCTATTTAATTCACTGGTTAACTTCAAAGTTAGTAAGAACTCGTTTTTATTCAGCATCTTACAGAACCTCCAGGCATTGGGAAAAATTCACAGCCAATGTGGTACATCTTGAAGTGAAATCATTGTTGCAATGTCAACTTAGCCATGAGTAATCTGCACAGAGAGCAATGAGAGAATTACCAGGTCAATTGGTTTGGTAGATTTGGTTCAGAGTCAAGAATTGACCAGGACACCACGAGAAAAAGTGTCATAGAATCTTTCACAGCCACTTGAAAAGGTAGGTGGGACCTCGGTTCAGCGTCTCATCCGAAAGTGGGATGAATATTGACCAGGACACCAGGAGAACTCTCCTGCTCTTCTTCAAATTGTGCTATGGGATTTTCTATATCCACCTGAGAGAACAGATGGGAGCTAATTTTTTATTAAAAAAAAAATGAATTTAGAGTATCCAATTATATTTTTCCAATTAAGGGGCAATTTAGCATTGCCAATCCACCTAACCTGCACATCTTTGGGTTGTGGGGGTGAAATCCTTGCAAATACGGAGAGAATGTGCAAACTCCACACGGACAGTGACCCACCCGGGTCCTCAGTGTCATAGTCCCAGTGCTAACCACTGCGCCACGTGCTGCCCTCCCTGGGAGCCCAATTTAACATTTCATCTGAGGACAGCACCTTTGACGGTGCAGCACTCCTTCATTACTAGGAGGGCCTAGATGTGGTCTGATCTTCCATAATATTTCTGCTCTGCATATGCCTTAATGGTTGTACCAGATATTTTAATTTCTGTCTACAATGTACACAACTGAAAAGAGAAATTGTAAAATTAAATAGGAGATGAGCATGAAAGAACAACAAAAACGCTGATGTCGTACTAGACTGTGATTTGAAGTATACAAAATCCACATTTTCCTTTCATTTAGGAAACTGATGACAACCAGAATGATTGACAAACTCATATCTCAAATTAACCATGTCCTCAAGTGAATACACAACTTACACACACATCCCCTTTGGGTTGCTTATTTTTCACATCAGTGAACTAAATTAGCACTTAGCTTGGCTGTACTTCTCTCAACAGCATGGAGTACTTTCTAATAACACTTACACAGTATTTTGGCCTTGAAGTACGAACAGATATCTTTCAAAATAGGGTGAGTTTATTACAGATTCATTTTAAATCTTACCCAGCATGGAGACAGATCAAAAGAAAGTGCATCTGTGAAAAAAGTTTTATATTGAATCATAACATTATCCTTGGAATTCCTATAATAGAAATACTGGGTCAGAGCATTGTTTATTTCTGCACATCAAAGGCTAACAACATTGAGAGAGCTTGAATGAATCGTCGGGCCTAGCAGTTTATGTAGTGTGTAGCAGAAACCTTGGCCTAGGTGGTCTAGTGACACAGCGCTATGTCAGGTATGACTGAATGACAGTACAAATATTCACATCAATGATTCTTGACATGACAATTTATAAATTGAGCACTTCACTCCTCATCAAGGTGTGCAAGGTACTGCATGTTCCTATCAGATACATCCAGTTCAACCATAGCATGGCTAGATAAACGTTCCAACAATATGCCTGAATTGTTGCATCAGAAAAGCACCTCAAATTAGAGGCACCAATGTCATGCAAGAATCTGATCTAGATCATCCAAACACACCTTACATTGAACTCTTACAGTTACCAGATGGGCAAAAATTTCAGCCCAGTAATTTGGTTTGAAACCTACAAACTGAGCATGATCCATCTTTGCATACCTGCAAATAGCCAGTTATAACGTAGCGTTGATAGAGGCTTGCCTGCAGGAATTCTGCTAATTTAAGCAGCCTGAGTAGGAATATAATTTAGGAGACCTAAGGAACGAAAAAAGGAAAATAAAAATTTGTGTGAAATTGAATAGGTGAGAGAATGGATTGGAAGTATAAACATTTAATTAAAACATTAATTGCAAGTGCAGCCATGTATTAAAATAAAACAGTGACAGGATAGCAGACATGCTGGGCTGGTTTAGCTCAGTGGGCTGCGTTTTCAATTAAAGATGAAGAATTCTGAATTATCCCTCTGTACCCAAACAGGCGCCGGAATGTGGCGAGTAGGGGCTTTTCACAGTAACTTCATTGCAATGTTAATGTGAGCCTACTTGTGACACTAAAGATTTATTTATTTCATAATCCTTCTTTGCAGAGTATTAAAAGTAAAAACTTGCTGCTGTTGAATTACAGATGAAGCAGCTACACAGACCTCACAAAATGTTTACATAACCGGCCAAGAATGTTTTATGAAGACCTTGAGCTGTATTTGACATAACCATGCATAATGCACAGATATTTTCATCTAAATAAAGTTAAAGAATGGCCACAGTAGATTTTCTGTGTAGTTAATGTAAAACCGTGTTCCTTCTGCAGCCAAAGTGCCCTCAACCTCAAAATGCCATTTTGAGTCAGAATTCATTATAACTTCAATAATGTTAATTGAATCATACAGTACAGAGGAGGCCCTTCGGCCCATCATGCCTGCATTAACAAAAAAAGCGACTCATCTACACTAACCCCACTTCCCAGCACTTGACCCATAGCCTTGAATGTTATGACATTTCAAATGCTCACCCAAGTACTTTTTTAAAGATTGTGATGCAGTGGGTTAGCACTGCGGCTTCACGGCGCCGAGGTCCCAGGTTCTATCCCGGCTCTGGGTCATTGTTCGTGTGGAGTTTGCACTTTCTCCCCGTGTTTGCGTGGGTTTCGCCCCCACAACCACAAGAATTCCCTCCCAAGCAGTGCATTCCAGATTCCCACCACCCTCTGGGTGAAAAAGCTTTTTCTCAAATCCCCTCTAAACCTCCTGGGCTGGATTCTCCGTGGGCGGGATCCTCCACTTTTCCGGCAGCGCACTCACCCCCACGGATTTCCCAACGGCGTGGGAATGCCCACAATGGGAAACCCCATTGGCCGGCTGCTGGGACAGAGGTTCCCGCTGCTGGCAGGGGCACATGCACCAGAAAATGGGTGTGGCGGGATAGAGAATCCTGCCGCCTGTCTTTCATCTGAAAATTATGTCCCCTTGTTATTGACTCTTCAACTAAGGGAAACAGCTGCTTTCTATCCACCCTGTCCATGCCCCTCACACCTCAATCAGGTCCCCTCCCAGCCTTCCCTGCTCCAAAGAAAACAATCAAGCTTATACTACCTTGCTTTTTAACTAAAATTCTCCACCACAGGCAACATCCTGATGAATCTCCTCTTCACCCTCTCCATTGCAATCACATCATTCCTTTTTTAAAATAAATTTAGAGTACCCAATTAAGTGGCAATTTAGCGTGGTCAATCCACCTAGCCTGCACATCTTTGGGATGTGGGGGCGAAACCCACGCAAACATGGGGAGAAAGTGCAAACTCCACACGGACAATGACCCAGAGCCGGGATCGAACCTGGGACCTCGGCGCCGTGAGGCTGCAGTGCTAACCCACTGCACCACCGTATTGCCCAATCACATCCTTCCTATAGTGCGTCACCATAACTGAACTCAGTACCCTAGCTGTGGCCTCATCAAATCCAGTACAACTCCATCATAATCTCCCTGCTCTCATAATCTATATCATGTCTGATAATAGCAAGTGTCCCATATGCCTTACCTACCCTATTAACCTGTCTTGCTGCCTTCAGGGATCTGTGGATAAGCACCCCAAGATCCCTCTGTTCCTCTGAGCTTCCTGCCATTCAGTGAGTACTTCCTTCTCATGTTACTCCTTCCAAAGTGCATCATCTCACGCTTTTCAGGGCTACATTCCATCTGCCACTGACCTGCCCATCTGAGCAATCTGTCTATAGCCTCCTGTAACCTAAGATCTTTGTCTTCACTGCCAACAACCTGCCAATCTTCGTGTCATCTGCAAACTTACTTATCACCACCCCCCCCCCCCCCCCCACATTTTCTTCTATGTCATTCATATATATATCACAAACAAAAAGGCACCCAACGCTGATCCCTGTGGTAAGCCACTGGTCACCGGCCTCCAGTCACATCAACAGCCTTCTACCACCATCCTCGTCTCCTATCACTGAGCCAATTTTAGAACAAACTTGCCACATTACCCTGGATCCCATGCACTTTTACCTTCTTTATCAGTCTCCCATGTGGGACTGATGCGACAATCAAATCACATGAGGCAGAGAGTTGAAGTGAACAGTGGCTTTAATCAGTGCCTGCCTGCCACTGCTCTGCACTGAACAGTGCCTGCCTGCCACTGCTCTGCACTGAGAGCCGCCTACAGGGCAGCTGCTCTATATACCTCCCCTCAAAGGGGCGGAGCCCACAAGGGCACCAACATGGTATAATCGGTGTAGTACAGTACAATGGTCCATAGGTGGAGCCCAGATGGGCAACAGATAGTACAATGTAGTACAGTGGTGAATGGTTACCATAATATGTTCACCACATTCACCCCCTGTTAAAAAATTGAAGTCCGGCGGCGGTGAACGGCTCACAGGTTGAGTCTGCCCAGAGCTCTGATTGTGCGCTGTGATCACCTGAGCTCTGGTTTCGCAATGGGCACAGGTGTCAAACTCGTCAGTGCGGGCACAGGTTTGGACTCTGGGAGCGTGTCTTCTGGAGCTTCATCCCTGTAGGTCGGCGATAGGGGGGAGGGGTTATAGGAGGGGGTGTGGAGGCCATGTAAGGACGGGGGCGCTGTTCGGTGTAGGTTGGGGGGGTAGGTGATGGTACGGGATCCTGCCAGGTCTCGGAGGAAGACCGTATCCTGTCGGCTGTTGGGGTGCGCTACGTATGCATACTGGGGGTTGGCATGAAGGAGCTGGACCCTCTCGACTAGGGGTCGGACTTATGGCTCCTTGCGTGTTTGCGGAGTAGGACGGGCCCCAATGTCTTCAGCCAGGACGGAAGCGAGATCCCGGAGGTGGATTTCCTAGGGGAAACAATTAGGCGGTCATGAGGGGTCTAATTCATGGCTGTGCAAGAAGTGACCTAATGGAGTGGAGCGCGTCGGGGAAGACCTCCTGCCAGTGGGAAGCTGGGAGATTCCTAGACCGTAGGGTTAGGAGGACGGCCTTCTATACCGTTGCGTTCTCCCTCTCCACCTGTCCGTTTCCCCGGGGGTTGTAACTGGTAGTCCAGCTCGAGGCGATGCCCTTACCGAGCAGGTACTGACGCAGTTCGTCGTTCATAAACGAGGAGCCCCGGTCACTGTGGACGTAAGTGGAGAAACTGAACAAGGTGAAGATACTATATAGGGCCTTAATGATGGTGGCCGCGGTTATGTCGGGGCAAGAGATTGCAAAGGGGAAGCGGGAGAACCCGTCAACGACGTTGAGGAACTACGTGTTGCGGTTGGTAGAGGGGAGGGGCCCTTTGAAGTCGATACTGAGGCGCTCAAAGGGCATGGATGCCTTCAGCAGTCGATAGAAGTGCGGCTTACACTCCACGCAGATTTGGCAGTCCCTGGTTATGGCCCTGACCTCCTCGGTGGAGTAGGGCAGGTTGCGGGCCTTGATGTAGTGGATATGCCGGGTGACCCCCGGGTGGCAGAGGTCATCGTGGATGGCCCAGAGTCAGTCATCTTACGCGCTGGCGCATGTGCCACGGGACAGGGCATCTGGGGCCTTGTTGAGCTTCCAAGGACGATACACTACATCGTAATTATAGGTGGAGAGTTCGATCCTCCACCTCAAGATTTTATCGTTCTTGATCTGGCCCCGCTGTGTATTGTCGAACATGAAGGCTACCAACCGTTGGTTGGTGACGAGGGTAAACCTCCCACCAGCGAGCTAGTGCCTCTAGTGCCGCACGGCTTCCACGATGGCTGGAGCTTCTTTTTCGACTGAGGAGTGTCGAATTTTGGAGGCGTTGAGGGCATGGGAGAAAAATGCTACAGGCCTGCCTGCCTGGTTAAGGATGGTGACGAGGACGACCTCTGACGCGTCACTCTCCAGCTGGAAGGGATTCGAACACGTGCATCGTGGCTTTGGCAATATCTGCCTTGATGCGGCTGAAGGCCAGGCGGGCCTCAGCCGCCAGTGGGAAGATGGTAGCTTTGATTAGTGGGCGGGCTTTGTCCGCATAGTTGGGGACCCACTGGGCATAATAGGAAAAGAACCCGAGGCACCTCTTCAAGGCCTTGGGCAGTGGGGAAGAGGGAGTTGCAGGTCGGAGTCGGGCCCTAGAACTCCGTTTTCCACGACATAGCCGAGGATGGCTAGTCTGGTTATGTGGAAAACGCATTTCTCCTTGTTATAAGTCAGGTTGAGGGCTTGGGCGGTTTGGAGAAACTTCTGGAGGTTGGCGTCGTGGCCCTGCTGGCCTTGGCCGTGGTTGGTGTGTTGCCTCCCAGGTGCCAGGGTCCGCGATGTCTCAGATCGTGTTTTCGGGATCCTTAAGGGGGAGGGGGAGCAGCCCCAAGTCGTGGTCCACATAGGTACCAACGACATAGGTAGGAAAAGGGATAGGGATGTAAGGCAGGAATTCAGGGAGCTAGGGTGGAAACTTAGAGCTAGAACAAACAGAGTTATTATCTCTGGCTTGTTACCCGTGCCACGTGCTAGCGAGTCGAGGAATAGGGAGAGAGCAGTTGAACACGTGGCTGCAGGGGTGGTGCAGGAGGGAGGGTTTCAGATTCCTGGACAATTGGGGCTCATTCTGGGGTAGGTGGGACCTCTACAAACGGGATGGTCTACACCTGGACCAGAGGGGTACTAATATCCTCGCGGGGAGGTTTGCTAATGCTCTTCGGGAGGGTTTAAACTAGTTCAGCAGGGGATTGGGAACCTGAATTGTAGCTCCAGTACACAAGAAGCTGAGAGTAGGGAGGTCATGAGTAAGGTTTCAAAGTTGCAGGAGTGTACCGGCAGGAAGGAAGGTGGTCTAAAGTGCGTCTACTTCAATGCCAGGAGCATCCGGAATAAGGTGGGTGAGCTTGCGGCATGGGTTAGTACCTGGGACTTCGATGTTGTGGCCATTTCGGAGACATGGATAGAGCAGGGCGAGGAATGGTTGTTGCAGGTGCCGGGGTTTAGATATTTCAGTAAGTTCAGGGAAGGTGGTAAGAGAGGGGTAGGGGTGGCATTGTTAGTCAAGGACAGTATTACGGTGGCTGAGAGGACATTTGATGAGGACTCGAATACTGAGGTAGTATGGGCTGAGTTAAGAAACAGGAAAGGAGAGGTCACCCTGTTAGGGCTTTTCTATAGGCCTCCGAAAAGTTCTAGAGATGTAGAGGAAAGGATTGCAAAGATGATTCTGGATAGGAGCGAAAATAACAGGGTAGTTGTTATGGGGGACTTTAACTTTCCAAATATTGACTGGAAACACTATAGTTCGAGTATTTTAGATGGATCCGTTTTTGTCCAATGTGTGCAGGAGGGTTTCCTGATGCAGTATGTAGATAGGCCAACAAGAGGCGAGGCCATATTGGATTTGGTACTGGGTAATGAACCAGGACAGGTGTTAGATTTGGAGGTAGGTGAGCATTTTGGTGATAGTGACCACAATTCGATTACGTTTACTTTAGCGATGGAAAGGGATAGGTATACACCGCAGGGCAAGAGTTATTGCTGGGGGAAAGGCAATTATGATGCGATGAGGCAAGACTTAGGATGCATCGCCTGGAGAGGAAAACTGCAGGGGATGGACACAATGGAAATGTGGAGCATGTTCAAGGAACAGCTACTGCGTGTCCTTGATAAGTATGTACCTGTTAGGCAGGGAGGAAGTGGTCGAGTGAGGGAACCATGGGTTACTAAAGCAGTTGAATCACTTGTCAAGAAGAAGAAGGAGGCTTATGTGAAGATGAGACGTGATGGTTCAGTTGGGTCGCTTGAGAGTTACAAGTTAGCTAGGAAGGATCTAAAGAGAGAGCTAAGAAGAGCCAAGCGAGGACATGAGAAGTTTTTGGCAGGTAGGATCAAGGATAACCCTAAAGCTTTCTATAGGTATGTCAGGAATAAAAGAATGACTAAGGTAAGAGTAGGGCCAGTCAAGGACAGTAGTGGGAAGTTGTGCATAGAGTCCGAGGAGATAGGAGAGGTGCTAAATGAGTATTTTTCGTCAGTATTCACACAGGAAAAAGACAAAGTTGTCGAGGAGAATACTGAGATACAGGCTACTAGACTAGACGGGCTTGAGGTTCATAAGGAGGAAGTGTTAGCGATTCTGGAAAGTGTGAAAATAGATAAGTCCCCTGGGCCGGATGGGATTTATCCTAGGATTCTCTGGGAAGCTAGGGAGGAGATTGCTGAGCCTTTGGCTTTGATCTTTAAGTCATCTTTGTCTACAGGAATAGTGCCAGAGGACTGGAGGATAGCAAATGTTGTCCCCTTGTACAAGAAGGGGAGTAGAGATAACCCGGTAACTATAGGCCAGTGAGCCTTACTTCTGTTGTGGGAAAAGTCTTGGAAAGGTTTATAAGAGATAGGATGTATAATCATCTGGAAAGGAATAATTTGATTAGAGATAGTCAACATGGTTTTGTGAAGGGTAGGTCGTGCCTCACAAACCTCATTGAGTTCTTCGAGAAGGTGACCAAACAGGTGGATGAGGGTAAAGCAGTTGATGTGGTGTATATGGATTTCAGTAAAGCGTTTGATAAGGTTCCCCACGGTAGGCTATTGCAGAAAATACAGAGGCATGGGATTCAGGGTGATTTAGCAGTTTGGATCAGAAATTGGCTAGCTGATAGAAGACAAAGAGTGATGGTTGATGGGAAATGCTCCGACTGGTGTCCAGTTACTAGTGGTGTGCCACAAGGATCTGTTTTGGGGCCGTTGCTGTTTGTCATTTTTATAAATGACCTGGAGGAGGGCGTAGAAGGATGGGTGAGTAAATTTGCAGATGATACTAAAGTCGGTGAGTTGCGGACAGTGCAGAAGGATGTTACAAGTTACAGAGGGACATAGATAAGCTGCAGAGCTGGGCTGACAGGTGGCAAATGGAGTTTAATGCAGAAAAGTGTGAGGTGATTCATTTTGGAAGGAATAACAGAAAGGCAGAGTACTGGGCTAATGGTAAGATTCATGGTAGTGTGGACGAGCAGAGAGATCTCGGTGTCCATGTCCATAGATCCCTGAAAGTTGCCACCCAGGTTGAGAGGGTTGTTAAGAAGGCGTACGGTGTGTTAGCTTTTATTGGTAGAGGAATTGAGTTTCGGAGTCATGAGGTCATGTTGCAGTTGTACAAAACTCTGGTGCGGCCGCATTTGGAGTATTGTGTGCAGTTCTGGTCGCCACATTATAGGAAGGATGTGGAAGCATTGGAAAGGGTACAGAGGAGATTTACAAGAATGTTGCCTGGTATGGAGGGAAGATCATATGAGGAAAGGCTGAAGGACTTGAGGCTGTTTTCGTTAGAGAGAAGGTTAAGAGGTGACTTAATTGAGGCATACAAGATGATCAGAGGATTAGATAGGGTGGACATCGAGAGCCTTTTTCCTCGGATGGTGATGTCCAGCACGAGGGGACATAGCTTTTAATTGAGGGGAGATAGATATAGGACAGATGTCGGAGGTGGGTTCTTTACTCAGAGTGTAGTAAGGGCGTGGAATGCCCTGCCTGCAACAGTAGTGGACTCTCCAACACTAAACGCATTTAAATGGTCATTGGATAGGCATATGGACGATAAGGGAATAGTGTAGAGGGACTTTAGAGGGGTTTCACAGGATGGCGCAACATCGTGGGCCGAAGGGCCTGTACTGCGCTGTAATGTTCTATGTTCTATGTTCTATGGTGACGTTGTCCAAGTACGGAAATGTGGCCCGCAGCCCGTACTGATCCACCATTCGGTCCATTGCTCTTTGGAAGACTGAGACCCCATTGGTGACGCCGAAGGGGACCCGGAGGAAGTGGAAGAGGCGGCCGTCTGCCGGTAGTGGGCAATCTGATTAACAATGTCCGCTATCCGGGGAAGGGGGTACGCATCAAGGTGAGTATACCGGTTATGGTTTGGCTGTATTCTACAACCATCCGGTTCTTTTCCCCGGTCCTGACGACCACCACCTGGGCTCTCCAGGGGCTGTTACTGGCCTCAATGATCCCCTCCCGCAAGAGCCGCTGGACTTTGGACTTGATAAAAGTCCTTTACTGGATACTGTACCACCTGCTCCTGGTGGTGACGGTTTACAGTCGGCGGTGAGATTCACGAATAGCGGGGGAGGGTCGACCTTCAGGGTCGCGAGGCGACAAACAGTGAGGGGGGCAGGGGCCCGCCAAACTTTAGGGTCAGGCTCCTGAGGTTACACTGGAAGTCCAGTCCCAACAGGAGAGGAGCTCAGAGATCGGGGAGTACATATAGTTTAAAGTTAGCGTATTCGACACCCTGTATCGCGAGATTCGCGATGGTGTACCACCGGATCTGCACTGCGTGCGATCCGGAAGTGAGGGAGATTGTTTGAAATGCAGGGGAGATTTGGAGCGAACAGCGCCTTACCGTGTCTGGGTGAACAAAGCTCTCCGTGCTCCCGGAGTCAAACAGGCAGGGCGTTTCGTGCCCATTGACCCGGAAGGTCGTCATGGAGTTCCTGAGGTGTTTTGGGCGTGACTGCTCAAGGGTGACTGCGCCGAGTTGCGGGTAGCTGGCGTGGTCAGAGGTGGTGGGGTGGTCCCAAGATGGCTGCCCCCGTCGGTCGTACGTGTTGGGTGGCGTTGAAAATGGCGGCGAAGACGACGGCCCCCATCGGTCGCACGTGTCAGCCAGCGATGAAGAAGGCGGCCAAGATGCCGGCCCCCATGAGTCGCACATGGCGGGCTGCGTGGGAGACGGTGGCTAAGATAGCGGCCCCCGTGAGTTGCACATGTTGTGTAGAGCCGAAGATGGCTGCCCCCACTGACAACACGGGGCAGGTGACGCATCCGAAGGGGGCGGAGCCAGCAGGCAAGCAGTCACGCTGCGGGGTCTGCGGGCCTGTGAGTCTGAGAGTCGGGCCTGTGGTTTGGAGGACTTGGACCTGGCCAGGCAAGCTTTGGCAAAGTGTCCTTTCTTGCCGCAGTCGCTACAGTTTGCGTTCCGAGCTGGGAAATGCTGGCTGGGGTGCTGACTCTGGCCGCAAAAGTAGCAGGGCAGCCCCCCCCAATGGGCGGGCAGCCGCGCGGCACAGGCCTGGGGTACCCTCTGGTCGGGAGTCCATGAATGGGTCGCGTGATCGTAGTGGAAAGCATTGAAGCTCTGGAAAACTACTTCTAGGGAGTTGGCTAATGTGGTAGTTTGGCTAGAGAGATCATATTACCGGAGAACCAGGCTGCTATTGGTACAGCAGCCTCGCTGCCCATTGGCCCAGGCAAGTCATGTGCCTCTCTGCCAATTGTTTGTGGCTGGTCATGTGACTCCCCGCCGATTGGCTGAGAGGTTGGTAGCTCCGCCTACAAGGCAGGGTATAAGAGCTCGTGTTGGCTGGCAGTCGGCCTTTCTCTGTACGACTACTGCCTGGCTCACATCTAGCGTATTAAAACCTGTTGTTTGGAACTTCACTACAACTCGAGTCCAATTGATGGTGCATCAGCTAGTTTTACCGTTTCTTCTAGGTCGAGGGCACCATTCTCGAGCAGGCGCTGTCTGACGTAGTTGGACCGGACTCCAGCCATGTAGGCGTCCCGGACGGCGAGTTCCATGTGTTGGGAGGCCGTGACGGCCTTGTAGTTGCAGCTTTGCGCGAGGCCTTTGAGGTCGCATAGGAACTCCTCCAGCGATTCCCCGGGGCCTTGGCGGCTAGTGGTGAGGAAATGCCACGCGAACACTTCGTTCACCGACCTCACGTATTGGCGCTTCAGCATCACGAGCGCGTCTGTGTATGTGGTCGTATCCTCGAGTTGCACGGAGATTCGATGGCTCACCCGGGTGTGGAGGAGGCTCAGCTTCTGTTCATCGGTGACGGAGGGCGAGGAGGAGGCGGAGAGGTAGGCCTCGAAACATCGGAGCCAGTGTGAAAAAATCCCTTTGGCTTCCGCAGCCTGTGGGTCGAGTTCCAGTCGGTCAGGTTTGAGGGCTGATTCCATTGCGATGTTGCAGTTGATTAAATTGATGCGACCATCAATTCATACGAGACAGAGAACAGTGGCTTTAATCAACTAGAACAGTGCCTGCCTGCGACTGCTCTACACTGAGAGCCACCTACAGGGCAGCTGCTCTCTATACCTCCCCTCAAGGGGGCGGAGCCCACAAGGGCACCAACATGGTATAATCGGTGTAGTACAGTACAATGGTCCATAGGTGGAGCCCACATGGGCAACAGCAATGTACAATATAGTACAGTGGTGAATGGTTACCATAATACGTTCACCACAGGGACCTTGTCAAATGCTTTGCTGAAATCCATATAACATCATCACTGCCCTCATCTAGACAAATTTATATTGTTCTCCTTTTCGTTTGTTCCCTTTACCCTCTTCTTTTGAAGCCAATGACTGAGAACCGTCGATATAGTCATTCTTTAATCAAGAACCTGGAAAGTGAATGGTCCACAACTGTAAATAAATCTAGATACTCAAAATTTAATTTTTAAAAAATCACTTGCATACTGTGCTCACTGTAACAAGTTCAAGGAAGCAATTTCAAATTCTTACATGTGACTTTCCATAGCCATTTAATTCTCTGTAACTCTTCTTTATTAACTATATGTTACAATTATAGTTGTAATTAGTGGATCAATATAATTGATATGTATATCGGAAAGACTGCATTTTTATTTTTAAAATATTATGGTATAAAACTAAATGTTTCTAGAAAATGCAGAGCTAGTAGAAACTGCTCATACATAGGTATCTTTCTAACTTTTGATAACTGCAGGATTTCATAGCCTTGCAAGGCCTGGCTCTAGAATAAGACTCATTATTTACAATCTGATCAAGATTAGTAAGTAAAGAAGCTATTGGGTGGAATTTAATGGAATAATTTCTAGGTCCATTTGTGCCGGCTTTTTCAGGGAGTTTCCCGCCGGCTCTGCCGGCGAGTTCCCCACCAGTATCAAACGACACTTAGGGCGTGATTCTCCGGAACGATTTCTAAGTGTGGTACTGCCGCGAGCTTCCCAACGCTCAGCCAGGAGACTGGCAAAGCAAAATAAGGTTAATTGGTCCATTTAACAATGCCCTGCAGGCTTCATGCCGCAAATGAAAGCTCGTCAGCCGATTCGCCGGGACCGGGCTCGCCAGCCCCCCGCTAACAAGCTCAAGAAGCACTTAAACAGAACTGGCACAGCCAACCCCACTCAGCTCACAGCCATGGTTCCAAGACGACTGGCCCCAAGGTTTGGAGATTCAGAACTGGGGAGGTTCCTAGATGTGGTCGAGGCCAGGAGGTATGTCCTGTTCCCCTGCGGGTCCTGGAGTATGAGCCATAGGTCAGCCCAGTGCCACCTGGGAGGAAGAGGCAGCGGCTGTCAGCTCGGGTAGCGTGACCAAGAGGACAGGCCTCCAGTGCTGCAAAAAGGTTAATGATCCATACAGTGCCGCCCACGTGATTTGAACCCCCCCCCCCCCCCCCCCCCCCCCCCGCTGAGACCTTCCTGTCCTCATGGGACCAGCCCCTAACCCTCCATTGCCCCCCTAACACTCCTTTCACTCCCCCTGCATTCAACCACCCACAACCCTTCCTTCACAGCCCCACCACTTGAACTGCACATGCGACTAACGATGCCTTTTCGGTGTCTCCACTAGAGAATCTGTCCCACAATCTCCGGGAGAAGGCCCAGACTGGTAGAGGGTGTCGGACATAAGAATCCTCACCACCTTTGAGGAATGGCCCCTGGAGGTGACGGGTGGCCGAGGACAGAGCGGTCACCAATGTGGAGGTCGGCACAAGCTGCAGAGGTGAGGAATGGTGGCACAGTGCCAGCGACTCAGTGGAGCAGGGAAGGCTAAGCACGTCAAGGATCACTGAGGGCACTGGGAGAGAGGGGGATAGGGGGCAACAGCATCGAGACAGTGGGGCATTATTGGACAGATGTGAAACATTAAAAACCCTTCACCACAACCAGTGACGCCTTTATCACTTTCTTTCACTATGCGTGCCGACCTCCAAACCATTGGCCCATCTCTCCAGGCATGCCCCCCCCACCTCCCCGAGGCACAGCGCGTGCAGATGATGGGTGTGAGCGAGCACTCAGCAGACAGGCTGGGTTCAGACTATGGCATAGATTGAGGAGCACTGGCTCTCAGCTGTTTGTGGGTTATCATTACCTCACTGCCCTCAGCAGTGACCCGCTGACAGTACCGACACAGTCCCAGCACCCTGGAGTGATGTTACACAGACCCTGGGAGAGTGGCAAATGGGGGTAGGAGGGGAGATGGTAGTGTTGACAGACGAGTCCACACCTTATGTGAAGCGAGCAAATATGAGGGCATTTCTGATCCTCCAGGTTTGCCGGACCCTCGCCGCTGCCCTCTGTACTCCAGCCTCTGGCTGGGCCTCCAGTTCCTCCCTGCGATCGCCCTCAGGCCCTCTGATCTGGAGCCTCCTCATCATCCTCATCCTCCTCTTCCTCAGAGGTGGCCACGTGATCCTCATCCCCCACCTCCAGTATATCACCCCACTGCTGTGCCGGATTGCAGAGGGCACAGCAGACCACCACAAAATGGGCGACCCTCCAGAGGGCACCACGGAGTGGTCGATCCATCAGAACTGCATTTTGAGGAGTCCGTGCACCACTCAATGGCAGCTCGGGTGTCCACATGGGCCTTGTTGTGTTGAGTCTCCGCATCGATCAACGGCCTTCGTACTGGCGTCATTCACCAGGTCCTCAGCGAGGTGTAAAGGTTCAGGGCTGCGGTGACCTTGATGGCTACTGAGAGCGGGTGTCCTCCTTCTCCCCATGGTGCCAAATCCTTGAGGACATGGCACAGATCCTGCACTGTCTGCTTGTTGAGGCGGAGCCTCCTGCAGCACACGATGTCCGTCCTCTACTCGAATGACCAGCAAAGCTTGTATACCCTCGGCTGTCGTGCCTCCCCCCCCCCCCCCCCCCCCCCCCTCTGGGTCTCACCCTGGCCTGATGGGCGGCCAGGTCCTCAGAGTGTGGGGCAGGGCCTGGATCATGGGCCTCTGTCGACGCTGCTGCAGCTATCTCCGGTGTCTGGTTGCAGGGCCTACCAGCAGCACCACTCGCGCTTGTTCTGCAGGGTCCAAAATACAGTCCATACCGTCCAATATTTGTGAGGAATTGGGAGAGAATGTTAGACTGACAAACACTGGGACCCTCCACTCTCCCACTTACTTCCCTCCCCTGCCCCCACGTCCAGAATGCCCTGCCCACGCACCTCCACCCCCCTCCCCAGCACACCGGATCCCAGACCCTGTACCCATGACACCAGGACATAGCGTTACCTGGACCAGGCAGTGGCACAGTGATATTGTCGCTGGACAATTAATCCAGAGACCCAGAGTCATGCTCTGGGGACCCGGGTTCAAAATTTGAATTCAATAAAAAAAATCTGGAATTAAAAGTCTAAAGGTGACCGTGAAATCATTGCCGATTGTCATAAAAGCAGATCTGGTTCATTAATGTCCTTTAGGGAAAGAAATCTGTCGTCCTTACCCGCTCCAGCCTATCTGTGACTCCAGGTCCACAGCAATGTGAATGACTCTTAAATACCCTCCGGGATGGACAATAAATGCTGGTCCAGTGACGCCTATATCCCATGAACAAACTAAAAAAACTCACCCACCCTCCAGCAGTGGACATGTCCCCGGTGCTGGGGCCCATCCCATGGGTGTTTGGATCTCCATAAGACATTGGAGCAGAATTAGGCCACTCGACTCATCAAATCTGCTCTGCCATTCAATCATGGCTGATATTTTCTCACCCCCATTTTCCTGCCTTCTCCCCGTAACCCCTGATCCCCTTATTAATCAAGAACCTATTTACCCCTGTCTTAAAGACACTCAGTGATTTGGCCTCCACAACCTTCTGCGGCAAAGAGTTCCACAGATTCACCACCCTCTGGCTGAAGAAATTCTTCCTCATCTCTGTTTTAAAGGATCATCCCTTTAGTCTGAGATTGTGTCCTCTGGTTCTAGTTTTTCACACAAGTGGAAACATCCTCTCCACGTCCACTCTATCCAGGCCTCGCAGTATCCTGTAAGTTTCAATAAGATCCCATATCTCGATGGTGCGTGTGTGGTGTTGCCACCTTCAGTACTCAGACATCATGATCTGATTGGGATTCTAGACAATGGCTCCCACTGGAATCCACTTAGGATGTGTGATACTCATTAAAAAAAAAAATGTATTTTATAGCAAACATGTATCAAAGCAGGTTACAGCAAATAAACACCCCGGGAAACATACTTCTTAACAATCAACTATACAATCTGTACAGATTTCCCCCCATTTTTCACCCCCCCCACCCCACTTCCACTCCTCACCCACCCCCACCACCTTGCGACGAACAGCTCCTCAAACACATTCACAAACATCACCCTCATTTTCTCAAACACCCCTGCTGAGCTCTTTAACTCATATTTTATCTTCTCCAACCGCAGGAAGTACAGGCCACCCAACCAAGCCGCTACTCCCGATGGCGATGCCGACCGCCACTCCAGCAAAATTCGCTGCCGTACAATCAGAGAGGCAAAGGCCACGACGTCGGCCTTCCTCCTATCCATGAACTCTGGCTTCTCTGAAACGCCAGATATCGCCACCAAAGGGTCCGGGTCCATTCCCTCCTCCACTATCCTGGCTAAGACTGTGAACACTCTCACCCAGAATCTTACCAATGTTTTGCAACTCCAAAACATGTGCGTGTAATTCGCTGGCCCCTGCCCACATCTCTCACGCTCATCTGATACCCCCTGAAAGAACCCACTCATACTCGCCCAAGTCATATGCACCCTGTGCACCACCTTAAACTGTATCTGGCTGATCCTAACATAAGAGGAGGTCCCGTTTACCCTTCGCAGTGCCTCACTCCATACTCCCCAATTGATCTCCCCTCTCAACTCCGCTTCCCATTTCTCCTTGATCTTCACCACCCGCTCGGCTCCCTGCTCCCCCAGCCACTTGTATATATTCCCAATTCTTTCCTCCCCTTCCACATCCGGAAGCATCGTAAAGGTGCCCACATTCCAGGGGGAGGGCCAGGGAACCACCCTTCACTGACCCTGACCACCCAGAGGCCTCAGATGGCCCGGGCACCTCCCCGGTGCCATTCCACATGGTCCACGTTTGTGAGGACCGGTACTGCCGACCGGCTGCGGCCTCGCCCGGGCCATCGGAGGACTCTGGGTAGGCTTAAACCCTACTTAAGCGTGTGCTATTCGGTCATGCCCCTTTTAGGTGGGATTTTGATTCCGTGCCGTTCAGGACTTGGATATTTCCCACAAGGTGTGAAGGCTGTCAGGAAGCCCGTGAGAGGCCTCGAAGGAGAGCGCAACCCGGCTGGTAGTTCGCGCCCACCATCTTCCATAAATTGAAAAATGTAATTAAACTAATAACAGCTAGAACCAATCAATAAGCTGGCAGCTGCCTGATTCAACGTGACATGGTATCCGCTAAAGCGTTAAAAGTGGAGGCTCCGGGGCCTTCCTTTGCTATTTATACTCGTATTCTTTCCTGCTCTTTTTGAAACCAGGGGCGGAATTCTCCGACGCTCCGCAGGGTCGGGGAATTGCCCGGGGCCAGCGTAAATCCCGCCCCTGCCATGGCCGGAATTCTCTGCCATCCGGGAATCGGAGGGAGCAGGAATTACGCTCCGACGATCGGCGTGCCCCCCTGCGGCGATTCTCCGGCCTGCGATGGGCCGAAGTCCCGCCGCTGACAGGCCAATCCCGCCGACGTGGTTTAAACCACCTCTGTGCCGGCGGGATTGGCGGCGCGAGCAGGCCCCCGGGGTCCTGGGGGGGGACACGGGGCGATCGGACCCCAGGGGGTGCCCCTACGGTGGCCTGGCCTGCGATCGGGGCCCACCGATCGGCGGGCGGGCCAGTGCCGTGGGGGCACTCTTTTTCTTCCACCGCTGCCACGGCCTCCACCATGGCGGAGGCAGAAGAGACCCCCCCCTACCGCGCATGCGCTGGTGGTGACGTCTGCGGCCGCTGACGCCCCGGCGCATGCGCGGACTGACGCCGGCCGGCAAATGCCTTTCGGCCAGCCCCGACGCCGGCCGCCGGGCGCCAAAGGCTGTTGGCGCGGTTTCGGCACCAGTCGGCGTAGCGGGAGCCACTCTGGCGCGGGCCTAGCCCCTAAAGGTGCGGAATTCTCCGCACCTTTTGGGGAGGCCCGACGCCGGAGTGGTTGGCGCCACTCCGCTACGCCCGGACCCCCCGCCCCGTCGGGTAGGGGAGAATTTCGCCCCAGGTCTCTGTTTTTGCCACAACATCATATTTCCCCATGGCTACCTGAGCCTTCAGCTCATCAAATGTATTTGCAACATTTTCTGTGCTCACATAGATGATCGTAAACCCAATTTAGGCCTTATTGCATTTCTTCTTACTATCACCCCCACCTGATACCTTACTATTGTTTACATTCCTGCTACCTGCCCCTTCCAATTCTTTGTGCACCTGGTTTTTCCTCTCTACTGTTACCTCCTTGTTCCAATTTCCCAGTCAAGTTAGTTTAAATACTCCCCAACAGCATTAGCCTGAGTTCACTTGGACAAGGTATTTAGAAACCAACAAGAGATTCCAAGTCATCCAACGACTGCTGCTGGGTTGTATGTATGCATATGTGTATATTTTTACATTGGATGAGGATATGGTCAGCTAGTCTAAGATTTATGGTAAGATATATGTTATCTGATCTTGTCATTTGTAACTTCATTGATTTCAATCATCCCAGCTTGCCATTTAACATATTCACTTTGGTTTGGACAAGAAATTAACCAATTCAGGCAAAAGCAGAACTTTGGATAGTAATTTTAAAAGAACTTTATATTGGGATCAGCCCTTGGAAGCGTTCTCTGACAGGCAATTCTTGTTAAGGAATCCTGCCTTGAGAGCCTTCAGTATAAGATGTTCAGAAAAGATATGGAAGGAAGAAAGGAGGAGGAGTAGCAGTATTGATTAAGGATAATATTACAATGCAGGAGAAAGAGGATGTTCCGGAGGTGTCAAGGACATAATCTAATTTTGGTTCGAGAAACAATAGAGATATGACTACACTACTGGATGCATTCTATAAGGCACCAACTAGCATGAAAAATACAGAGGAACACATTTGCAAGAAAGTTACACAGAGGTGCATAAACCATAGAGTAGTTATATTGGGGGCTTTAATTATTCTAATATAGACTTGGATGTTATTAGTAGAAAGGACAAAGATCAGGAAAAGTTTCTAAAATGTGTGCAGTCCAATGAGGAAGGAAGAATCTGGTTCTGGGGAATAAAGTGGGTCAAATGGATAAAGTGTCAGTAGGGGAATAGTTAGGGCACAATGATCATAGTAACATAATGTTTAGGATAGCTATGGAAAAGGACAAGGAAAAATTCAGAGTGCGGTAGGGCCAATTTCAATGGCTGGGAATAAACCTGGCGCAGATAAACTGGAATCAAAGATTGGCAGGCAAAACTAGTATGGAAGAATTGGCTGCCTTTAAAGAGGAGATAATTTGTGTATAGTCGAGGTGCATTCCCATGAGAGGTAAAGGTAGGATAAACAAATCCAGAACTCCCTGGATGATGAAGGATGTTGAGAGTAAGATGATGCAGAAAAAGAATGCGTATGACAGATGTCAGATTGATAGTACATGTAGAAATGAGGCTGAATAGCGTTTACAGGGGACACGGCTTAAAAGTACGGGGTCTCCTATTTAAGACTAAGAGAAGAATTTCTTCCCCACAATTTGGGCATGCCGACCTGGCCAGAATGTTGGACATGGTTGAGACTAGAGAGGATGCCCTGTACCCCTGATGGGCTCGGAGGGTCAGCCACAGAGCAGGAAGGAGCCTGGGAGGAAGGAGCAGCAACCATCAGCTCTGGGAGCGTCACCAGGAGGACCGGCAGTAAGAAGATCAACGATGCCCACTAGGCAGCAAGGCTAGGTTGGCACCGGCGTCTGGCAGCACCAGCCCTGCCTCCCTCCCTCAAGACCATGCACCTGGCACCGCCGCCACCCAGCACTGTACCATGTCGCTGCTCACCCATATCCAGCCGTGCTGCCCATGCTGCCCCCCCTCCATACTCCCCATACAACCCCCCCCCCCCCCCCCCCCCCCCATGATGAACGAAGCATGCGGCTCATGATGCACCCTCTGTGTCCCCACAGGAGACGTTGGCCCACAAAATGTGGGAGAGAGCCCAGACAGGTGGCGGAGTCTTCACCCCCTTTGAGGAATGGGCCCTGGAGGTCGGGGGGGGGGGGGGTGTCGAGCGGAGGACAGATCGGTCACCGATGCAGAGGTTGGCATACAGCGCAGAGGTGAGGATCCACCATCCCCACCCTGCTGACCTGTCACACATGAGTTATTAATGCCATACAGACAAACCCAACCCTTCACACTGACCACATGCCCATTCTCCCGGATCTCCATCCGACGGTGCTGGCCCATACGGGGTGGTTCTTCCCCCCCCATGCTTCCCATGTGAACACCTCGGAGGGGAGCTCCGTGGAAACCATCGTATTCAGGGCACAGCTGTCATCCCCACCCTTCACCAGCGCAGAGACACACACCTCGGTGGGCAACAGTCATACTCAGGATTCTGGGGCACAGTCTGACCACCACATAGTTGCTGATGCGCATCAGTTGGAGGCAGGAACACCTTAGCAACACAGCAGTTGGAGGTCTGCTGGATCCCAGGACTGAGCTGGGTCCCAACAGATGCTGAGCCTCTAGACCAGGTTTACCCGGAGTTGATGCAGTCGATAGGATGTGGCCATGATATTCATGATAGAGGGGCAGCATGGTAGCACAGTGGTTAGCACTGTTGCTTCACAGCGCCAGGGACCTGAGTTCGATTCCTGGCTTGGGTCACTGTCTGTGCGGAGTCTACATGTTTTCCCCGTGTCTGCATGGGTTTCCGCCGGGTACTCTGGTTTCCTCTCACAAGTCCCGAAAGACGTGCTTGTTAGGTGAATTGGACATTCTGAATTCTCTCTCGGTGTACCCGAACAGGCGCCAGAGTGTGGTGACTAGAGGATTTACACAGTAACGTCATTGCAATGTTTATGCAGTGGAGATCCTGGTGCACGACGTCAGCAGCATGTGTGGTGGTGTCCAAGGCTTAGCTCAGCCAGTGTCAGCATGGCTGAGCGCCTCGACTGCATGTCCCAGTCGCTGGGGGGGCGTATCCCAGACCCACGTGGACCTTGATGAGGCACTGCGGAGCATGTCCCAGTCGCTTGGGGAGTTGCCGCAGTTGCAGATGGACATTGCCGGGGTGCTTCAAAGCATGTCCCAGTCACTGAGGAGCATCGCCGAGGGCATCGATACCAGGCTGCAAAAATGGGCAAGCCACCTGGGCTCAACCCAGATGCCCCTCCAGCCCGAGGTGAACCCCAGGGCCCTATGGGCACCGACCAGGAGGTCGGGGCACTGGGTGCTAACCCGGAGCCAACCTATGGAGTTGCTACGGTGGCCACCAGCTCCCCCGCGTTCCACCCCCCTGACAACGGCGCACCTCAGAGTCAGCCCCCGGAACAGGGTGGCATGGCGGGGTGTGTGCCGCCGGCAGTGTGGCTGGGCCCTCTGGCCCCAGGGTCCCCAGAGGATGCTGCCAGGGTATCGAAGGCCATGGGAAGTGGTAGGCAGCAGGCTGCCTTCACTTCTGATATGCATCCTGGGGACACACCGAGATGCAGCGGGAGAACGCAGTGGGCAGCACGGTAGCCTCGTGGATAGCACAATTGCTTCACAGCTCCAGGGTCCCAGGTTCGATTCCGACTTGGGTCACTGTCTGTGTGGAGTCTGCACATCCTCCCCGTGTGTGCATGGGTTTCCTCCGGGTGCTCCGGTTTCCTCCCACAGTCCAAAGATGTGCAGGTTAGGTGGATTGGCCATGATAAATTGCCCTTAGTGTCCAAAATTGCCCTTAGTGTTGGGTGGGGTTACTGGGTTATGGGGATAAGGTGGAGGTGTTGACCAGCGCCGGCCCTAGGGTTTCTGGCGCCCCAGGCAAGCTGAACTTCGGCGCCCTTCGGGGGGGGGGGGTAGGGGGCAGAGCGGGGCCGGGGGGCGGGGCTGAGGGGCCGAGGGGGTGAGGGGCCGAGGGGGGGGCGGGGCGGGGGGGGGGCCGATCCCGAGGCGGGGGGGGGGCCGAGGCGGGGGCGGGGGGGCCCGGGGCGGGGCCGAGGCGGGGGGGCGGGGCCGAGGGGGGGGAAGGGCGGATGGAGGGGGCCGTCCTGGGGGAGGGCGGCCACCGCACATGCGCTGGTTGGCACCGGCCCAACTGCGCATGCGCGGGACCCGAGTCTCTGGCGCCCCCTAGCGCATGGCGCCCCGGGCGACTGCCCGAGTTGCCGGTACCTTGGGCCGGCCCTGGTGTTGACCTTGGGTAGGGTGCTCGGTCCAAGACCCGGTGCAGACTCGATGGGCCAAATGGCCTCCTTCTGCATTGTAAATTCTATGACATAACACGGAAGGCTAAGCAGGTCCAGGATCACTGAGAGAGCACAGGGAGGGAAAGGGGTTGGGGGGTTGGAGTGAGGGGTTGGAGGGAGAGATTTGGAGGGTGGGGAAGGTGGGGCAGCACCATCGGGGGCTAGGGGCAGTTGGGGACACATATGTACAGCATTAAAAAACATTGCACATCAGAAATATGACGCCTGCTGCAATGCGGGTACACCACCAATCCCCTGCCCCAGTACCCTCAGGCATGGAGGTCATGGATTCCCTTCCACCCAGGCGCACGTGCAACTGATGGGTGTGAGTGAGCACCCAGCAGACAGGCTGGAGTCAGACTACAGCATAGATTGAGTAGCTCAGCGCTCAGCGCTCAGCTGGTTATCATCCCCCCCCCCCCCCCTTCAACAGTTCCCCGCTGAAAACGCTGACACAGTCCATTGACCCCCGGAGTGATGTTATACAGACCCTGGGAGGGGGGAGCAGGGTGGCTGTGGGGGGGGGGGGGGGGGGGGCGTTGAAGGGGGGGGAATGGAGCAGTGAGGGGGGGAGCAGTGAGCGGTGGGGGGGGGGTGGAGTGGTGTGATGCCGGAGGAAGCCACATCCTATGTGAAGCGGGGAGGATGAGGGCATCCTGGCCCTCCGGGCTTGCCAGACATTCGCTGCTGCTGTATGTCCTCCATCCTCCAACTGGTCCTGCGGGATCTCCCTGGGCCTGTCCTCCAGCTCCTCCTGGTCTGGCATTTCCTCAGCTTCCTCCTCGGTGGCGGCCACATGTTCCTCCCTCTCCACCTCCAGCATGTGGCCTCGCTGCTGTGTCAGGTTGTGGAGGCACAGCAGAGAACCGCAAAGCCCGCAACCCTCTGGGGGTGCACTGCAGTCCACCCTGATCAAAGCTACCCATCACCTTGGGTTCCTGCAGCGGCCATTCCACTGGCTTCATGTTTTTAAAAAGGTGTACTAATCGGCGCCCGCGTGACAACTTGATGGCGATGCGGTTAGATCGCGGGAGGCCATTAGATAGGGAGTCTTTCCTGTAAATTGTATGGAGATTGGCCTTACTTGGTAATTATTGGTTTCTCACCATGCCATGGCGGGATCCTGATTTCGGCAACGAGAGCAGGCCGGTTAGATCGCAAACCAATCGCCGCCCGGCGCATTTGCCAATTTTGGCCTCTCCCAGCTGCGCTATGCTCTCACTCAAGCGCAACGCCGGAATTAAATCACAACCATAGAGTCCAAAAACAAGTAAGTTATGTTGAATCTTTAGGTTTGGCCTCAACTGTGTCCAATTGTGGGCACTATAGTGTAGTAAGGATGCGAAAATATTGCAAAGGTGCAGAAGTGATTTACAAGAATGGTTGCAGAGATAAAAGACTACAGTAATATGGATAGATTGTTGAAGCTGGCACTGACTGAACTGTGGCGGAGGCAAATTCCATTATGGATCTCTAAAGGAACTGGATAATAATCTGTGGGGAGGCTGTGGCATAGTGGTATTGTCACTGGAATAACAATCTTGAGAGTCAAGATAATACTCTGGGGACCCGGGTTTGAATCCCACCAAGGCAGATGGTGAAATTTAAATGAAAATGAAAATCTGTAATTCAAAGTCCAATGATGATCGTGGAAACCATTGTCATTGTTGTAAAAACCCATTTGGGTCACTAATGTCCTTCATAGCATCACATAATTTGCAGTACAGAAGGAGGCCATTTGGCCCATCGAGTCTTCACTGGCCCTTTGAAAGAGCACCCCATCCAAGCCACACCTCCACCCTATCCTCTTAACCCAGTAACCCCACCTAACCTTTTAGAGACTGGGGGGCAATTTAGAATGGCCAATCCACCTAACCTGCACATCTTTGGACTGTGGGAGGAAACCTGAGCACCCGGAGGAAACCCACGCAGACACGGGGAGAACGTGCAAACTCCAGACAGACAGTAAGCCATCCTTACCTGGTCTGGTCTGGTCTACATGTGACTCCAGAACCACAGCAATGGCAAACCACTCTGTTCAAGGGATTAGGGATGGGCAATAAATGCTGGCCCAGCCAGTGATGCCCACATCCCCTGAATGAATAAAGAAAAAAATAATAATCCGAAGGGAAGAGATTTGCAGAGCTTCAGAGAAAAGGCAGGGGAGAGGGGAAAACTGCGTTGTTCTTGCAAAGATCCTATACATCAGGGATTTTCAAACTCAGGGTCGTGACCCGTGGGTGGGCTGCAGGCAGGTTTCAAGTCACGGGAGGACCGCCCAACGGATGTGGCCGGGTTTTAAAAATATCGGCTACAACAGACTTTTGAGATTGCCAGCCTTGGAACTTCCGGTGGCGCCCTCGAGGAGACAGGTCGCAGGTCGGATCGCTCCCGCCCGCGATGGGCAAACGGACCTTTTTTAACTGACTTTTTTGGGACCTGGCAGCCTGAATCGGTGGAGGAGACGATAGGGAAGAGGCTTCCTTTCCGGGGTATGGGCGGCTGGACTAGAAGTGGTTGAGTGGAGCGGCAAGGATCGAAGCGGGAGCAGCGGGGATCCCAGGCCGGGCGGCCAAGCATGGCGGACGGCGGGGACCGGGGAGCGGAGGCTCACTGGCCAAGGGAGGAGCAGATGGAGTTCTTCAAGACTGCTTCGCCAAGCTGAGGAGGGACACGCTGGACCCGATGAGAGTGGTGATGGACCGAATGGTCGAGACACAGGCGGTCCAAGGGAAGGCGCTCAGGGAGGTCGAGGTGAAGCTCTCCAGCCAGGCGGGCACGGTAACGGAGCTGGAGCATGAGGTGGAAGAGCTGAACGCCCGTCAGAGGAGGATGCAGGAGCAGCTTGAAAAGCTGGGGAACAGAGCCGGGAGGCAGAATTTAAGGATCATTGGCCTCCCCGAGGGCTGCGAGGGGCCGGATGTGGGTGCATACGTGACGGGTATGCTTGAGGCGCTGATGGGACCGGAGGCCTTCCCTCAACCCCTGGAGTTGGATGGGGCACATAGAGCCCCCGCAAGGAAGCCCAGGACGGGCGACCGACCGAGGGCCTTGGTGGTCCACTTTCACCGGCTTGCTGACAGGGAACATGTGCTGCGATGGGCCAAGGCAGAGAGGAGCAGCAGATGGGAGAACTGCGAGGTGCGCCTTTACCAGGACTTGGGAACAGAGCTGGCCAAGAGGCGTGCAGGATTCATCAGATAAAGGCAGCCCTCTACAAAAAGGAGGTGAGGTTTGGAATGCTGTATCCTGCAAAGCTCTGGGTTACGTTTGAGGAACTCCACTACTATTTTGAGACACCAGAAAGGTTTGGACCTTTATTAAAGATAAGAAACTGGACTTGAACTAATGGGCACTTAGTGGCGGCGGTCTGTTAACCTAATTTGCTCTGATTAGGTGTGCACTTTTATTAAAAGAAGTAGCTGGACTGGAACTAAAGGACTTTGGGCTCTCAGAGCTTTTGTGTGGCAGCGGTTTGTTAAACTATCCTGTACTGTAATGTTTTATCCAAGATTGTTTTCAGCCTGGACAGAGAGTGGGGGCTGGAGGGCGCACTGTTTAAGGTGTTTTGGGGGGATTGCAACAAGGGGGGGAAGAGAGGGGCCCTGCAAAGGGGGCCCTGCACTTGGTACCTTTTGGCGGGAGATCGGGGCCTCTGATAGGGGGATGGGCTAGGGGCTGGTTACGGGACTTGAAAGGGCACCGTGGGATACAATTAGGTTAATGGGTCCCTGGCGTGTGGGGGGAGGGCCCGAGCACTGGGACAGGAGACAGGCAGGCGCCAAGGGCAGGGGTTAGCGTAGCTAGCGTAGGTCAGGGGGCACCAGGGAGAGTCGGAGGTGGGGCGGGGCGGGCTGGGGCCAAGTGCAGGGCTGACCTGGCAGGTCAGGCCTCGGGGTGGCAGAGGAGGTCCGGGGGGGGGGGGGGGGGGGGGGGGGGGAAAGAGGGTTAGGGCCACATTAGTTTAGTTGAACATGTGTGGCATGGGCAAACAGAGCTGGCAGGGGAAGTGCGTTATTAACATGTTTACTTTTTCCCATTGTTCGTTTTCACTATGTTAAGGCTCTTTGGAGAGGGCAATTTTTCTCTCTGTAACTGTTACAAATTTGTGTTAAATAAAAAACTCAAAAAATTTAAAAAAATAAAAAATAAAAAAAAAAGAGATTGCCAGCATTCCAGTGCATGCATGCCGGGTCAAGCAGTGCACAGGCCTGGAGCCCAGCTTAGTGGATTACGTCCTCTTGATGTCAGCTCGCTGTCTGGGGCCAGTTTTTTCAGGAAACAACGGAGTCCTCCCACCAGAAGCAGCGGCAGAGAGCAGGTCACGAGCCGTTGCGTTGACGTCACATGTTCTGGGGGCGAGAGAGATTCCTCCATTTTGCAGCTGTCAGTAGTGCTGGTGTGAACCAGTAGTGCCAGGGCTTCTGATGAACAACCCATGAAGAAGAAGCTGAAAACAGGAACAAAGCAGCAAAAAGATTACTTGAGGTATGGGTTATTAATTGTACCACTGCAAATCAGGATTCAAAGTTCATGTGTAATGTATGCAGGGACGCACTGGCAAATGAAAAATTTAAACCATCAAAACTTCAAAGACATTTGAAGATTAAAGTGCTAAATTGCCCTTAGTTCCAAAAAGGATAGGTGGGGTTATGGGGATAGGGCAAGGTGTGGGCTGAAGTAACAGCACTTTCCAAGGGCCCGTGCAGACTCGATGGGCCAAATGGCCTTCTGCATTGTAATTTCTATGATTCTTGACTAAATACGGCGAGTTCGAGGACAAACCTCTTTATATCTTTCAATGGTGCAGTGAAATCTTAACTCATCAGCCGAAGTCATTATCAGAAATGTAACATCGAATAACAAAACAAGTGAGATCGTGAGGACCAAGCAGGCTCACCTGTCGAAATAAAGGTAAGTGAAAATGGTGGGTCGCGAAGGACGGCTGGCGTGGGTCACAAGGGTCAGCCGGCATGGGTCACAAATGTCGGCTGGTGTGCGTCCCGAAGGATGGCTAGTTGGTAAAAATGGGTCCCGGGCAAAAAAGTTTGAAAAACACTGCTATACATGGTGTCATGTAAGAGTACCTTGAAGAAATGTATGTTTAAGCAATGTACCTTTAAGAAATGGAGCAGCTCATATTACTGAAGTAATGTCAGAGGGTAGGGGGAGCTGAGCTGAGCTCACGTCTGTTTTTGTTTTCAGTTTTGAGAAAAAGAGCTTGGGTGTGTCTGTGTTTGCAGCGAGCTGGATCTGCTGTGATCTCTGCCATGAAAGACTGTCTCTGAATCATTTGGGTGATTTAAACTCATAATAGTAATGTATTTAACCTGATGTGTTTCTGTTAAAGGTGAAGTCTTTTGGAGGTTTGAAGGAACATTTTGAGGGATTATTTAGCATTGTATTATTTTTGGGGTTATCTTTGAAGTAAGGGGTGTTAAGTGATCCAATGTTTATTTAAAAGGTTAAGTTGAATTCATGGAATATACATTGTTTTGTGTTTAAAAACCCACGTGTCTATAATTGTAATACCACACCTGGAGAACAAGCCGTGTGCTTCAAAAGCAACAATCCATTAAAGGAAGAGGTTGGTTGAACTCCATCATACAAAGCAATTGAGATCGTGAGGACCAAGCAGGCTCACCTGTCGCAATAAAGGTAAGTGAAAATGGTGGGTTTCGAAGGATGGCTGGCGTGGATCGCAAGGGTCAGCCGGCATGGGTCACAAAGGTCGGCCGGTGTGGGTCCCGAAGGATGGCTAGTTGGTAAAAATGGGTCCCGGGCAAAAAAGTTTGAAAAACACTGCTATACATGGACATGACGGACGAAGGCTGTATTCATTCTGATTCTATAATTGTAATGCCTTCACTGCTGCCCAATTAACAACTCATTATTAAGCAAAGGTCGAGGATTAAACCTATACAACATCATGGAATGTTACTCACAGAATGATCAAGAGTCTTTGACTCCTCTTCTCATGAACACAGTATTAATTGTCTTTCTTTTGTAGAAAATAAACCTAAATCAAGGTAACAGCTGCACATGATTATACTTCTGACATTATCCAGCACTTCACATCAGTCACAAACGATAACTAGTCATTAAAATACAGCTGTAATAATATTTCTTTGACACTTCTTATGCAACTAAGTTGCCACTCAACCACATATTAAATAGCAAACAATTTGTTAATCTTTTCACAAAAAATATGAAGAAAACACAGCAGACGGTGAAGCACAGGACACTTCAGATGAAGAATCGGAAATGGAGATGGATCACAAGAGGAATTTAAGCATAGGGCAGTGGTCCTGCTAACTGAATGTTCATAATTGTGCTCCATAACAATGGATTAATGCGTCTAACATTAAGCAGTCACCCTGCTCACCGATGGTCAGTTTGAGTTCTGTCATACCTCGCTCCTGACCTCATGGCATCCTTGGTCTGAACAGTGACAAAGGATCTGCATTCCAGAGAGGGGTGAGAGTGATTATTCCCTTAACATCAACGGAATATTCGACCTAGTATGGCATCAAGGAACCATAGCAAAATTGAAGTGAGTGGAAATCAAGGGAAATCTCTCCTCTGGTTCACATGAAATAAAATGTGTGTGGTTGTTGGAGGTCAATCATCTCAGTCTCAGGATATCGATGCAGTAGCTCCTCATGCTATGAGGACCCAACCATCTTCAGCCTTTCATTAATGACCTTTCCTCCAATAGAAGGTCAAAAATGGGGATATTTGCTGATGGTCGCGCAATGTTCAGTACCATTTGCAATTCCTTATATGACGAGGTAGTCCATGCCCGCATGCAGCAAGACCTGGACAATATTCAGACTTGGGCTGATAATTGGCAAGTAACATTCAATCATACAAGTGCCAGGCAATGACCATCTCCAACAAGAGATAATCTAACCATTGACACTTTACATTCAACTATGTTATAATCACTGAACCTACATTATTCATAACCTGGGGATTACCATTGACCAGAAACAGAACTGGACCAGCCATATAGGGGCTGGTTTAGCTCACAAGGCTAAATCGCTGGCTTTTAAAGCAGACCAAGCAGGCCAGCAGCACGGTTCGATTCCCGTACCAGCCTCCCCGGACAGGCGCCGGAATGTGGCGACTAGGGGCTTTTCACAGTAACTTCACTGAAGCCTACTCGTGACAATAAGGTATTTTCATTTTCATATTAGGAAGTTTAATGGTATGTTGACCTTTACCACAATTCATTATCAATTGTATAGACCACACCTGCAGTACTGTGTACAGTTCTGTGCAGTTTTCCTTACCTTAGGAAGGATATTATTGCCAAAGAAGGAGTGCAACAAAGGTTCACCAGACTTGTTCCCGAGATGGCAGGACTGTCCTCTGAAGAGAGGGTGGGGAAGCTGGGCCTGTATTCTCTGGAGTTTTAAAGATTGAGAGGTGATCTCTTTGAAAACTACATAGAAATATTTAAAGGGATAGACAGGGTAACATGTATCCTGGTTGACAGTCTAGAACAGGGGTGGGCAAACTTTTCTGTGCAAGGGCCACATTCAGAAATTCACAATTCACAAAGGGCCGCATAGTATATTAAGTAAAATAATTACTTCACCCGGTTATGCTTCTGGGCGCCTCATATAGAACACAGAACAGTACAGCACAGAACAGGCCCTTCGGCCCTCGACGTTGTGCCGAGCAATGATCACCCTACTCAAGTCAACGTATCCACCCTATACCAGTAAGTAACCCAACAGCCCCCCCCCCAGTAACCTTAAAAAAAATTTTTTTTAAAAAAAAGTCATTTTTTTTAATGACTTGATGGGCCGCAGAAATACCTTTGGCGGGCCGCATGCGGCCCGCGGGCCGTAGTTTGCCCACCCCTGGTCTAGAATCAGGGGGCACAATTTCAAAGTAAGGAGGAAAACATTTAGGATCAAGATGAGGAAAAATCTTTTTACTCAGGGGGTGCTGAATATTTGGAATTTTCAACCCCAGAGAGCTGTGGGAGCTCGTCATTGCATGTGTTTAAAGTAGATATTGTTGGATTTTTCATTTTCAGGTGGGGATAGTGTGGGAAAAAAGGCATTGACGTGGGTGATCAGCCATGATTGTATTGAATTCTGGACTTGATGGACTGAATGGCCTACTCCTGCTTCTATGTTCCTATATAAATTGACTTCAGGAAGCAAAGTATCGTCCACATCCCTATCTGAATCAATGGTGCCGAGGTGGAGATGGTTGACAGCTTCAAATTCATAGGTGTGCACATCACCAACAATCTGTCCTGGTCCACCCACATCGAAGCAATGACCAAGAAAACGCAACAACGCCTTACTTCCTCAGGAAACTAAGGAAATTCGGCAATTACTGACTATTACCAATTTTTACAGATGCACCATAGAAAGCATCCTATCTGGCTGCATCCTTGTAAGGCAATTGCTTGGTACAAGAACATAAGAAACTACAGAGTCGTGAACACAGCCCAGTCCATCATGCAAAACCGCCTCCCATCCATTCACTCTGTCTACACCTCCTGCTGCCATGGGAAAGCGGGCAGCATAATCAAACACCTCTCCCATCCAGGCTATTCTCTCTTCCAACTTCTTCAAAGTTGGTCTTTTCACAGTAACTTCATTGAAGCCGACTCGTGACAATAAGCGATTTTCATTTTGTTTAATTTCATCTCAATGGGCAGGAGATACCAAAGCCTGAGAACATGCGCTAATAGGTTCAAAAGCAGCTTCTTCCCCGCTGTTACCAGATTCCTGAATGACCTTCTTATGGACTGATCTGATCTCCTCACACATCTTCTCCACTGAGTAGTACTACACTCCACATGCTTCACTCAATGTCTGTGCCTATGTATTTACATTGTGTATTTATGTATGTTCTATGTTTTTTTCATGTATGGGACGATGTCTGGACTGTACGCAGAACAATTCTTTTCACTGTACCTCGGTACAGGTGAAACTCATTTTCCCTTAACAGCCTCTTGCCTAACTTGTCATTCCAAATCCCGAACACGATTTGATCACGGATCATCGACGCTTATAAGGTAGCAAAATGACAAGACCGAGCCTTCAATCGCAAATCGGTCAGAAAACTATCAAACGATTCACCTGTCTCTGGGTGTGCGTGCGAAAAATATAGTGCTTGGACGTCTCATTTTTTTCGGTGTGCAATGCCGATCGAATTGCTTTAGAACTGCATTGAAGTTCTTGCTATCCGCCTCGCTATTGAAAATGAACATATTAAATATTTCTATCACTTGTGGACCTACTACAGTGAACAGCAACGCTGTCTGCAGATCAAGGCCTGCAACGTAGAGTGTGAATTGCTGTTTATAAACGCACCAATTCTCATTTACATTGCCAGTGACTCGAAGCTGGTGTGGTGCCTTCAGACCTTCCATCCTGAACTTTGAAGTCTAGAAGTGCATTGAATACAAGTTGCCAGTCGGTCACGAGGTTAGTAGAAATTTTTTTATTCTCAGGAGTTAACTTTAGCTGTTCAATCTTCAAAGAATCTTGTTTTCTTATTAGATCTTCAAACCTGGTACCATGTTACGTTCTGGTGCTTGGCGGTAGGAATTATGCACAATAGAACATATAATTTTTGACTTGGTAAAATGTTTTATTACAAAATAAATGCGAACTATGAGAACTATATTATAAACTACTAATTATGATAAATTATCCTGGAGCTACTACAAGTATGACTATCCACAAACATAAATATCTCCAGACTCCTCGAGGTACAGAGTCATGTGGTAGATTTATACTGCCACCTGCTGGTTGGAGGTCATTCACATGATTGCTTATGCATATCATCACAGCCATCAGAATCACTTCATCCCAGCAAGTGGCCAGCCCGGCTGGTGTGGTTACACGCTGACTTTGCCGGGCCTTTCTTCGGGTCAATATTTTTACTACTCATTGATGCCCAGCAAAATGGATTGGCGATTACCGGATGCCATCCACCAGTTCACGGGCCACCATTGAGAAGCTATGCCAGTTGTTTAGTGTCCATGGTATCTCGGGGATGCTCTCTTCTGATAACGGCACCCCTTTCACCAGCGAGGAATTCTTGAAGTTCATGCAGGCGAATGGAGTGCAACACATTCGGGCTGCCCATACCACATTTCTTCAAATGCCTGGCTGAGTAGGTGGCACAGACCTTTAGGAGAGGCAAAAGAGACAAACCACAGGATCCATTGAGAATTTTGTACCATGCTGCATATAACTACCGGGGTAGCACCAGCAGAATTACTGATGGGCCGAAGACTATGAACCCGTTTAAGCCTAACATTTTCCAATCTTGGTAAGAAGGTGGAAAAGAAACAAGATCTCCTGAAAAAGTACCACAACCACCGGAAGCAGAACAAAGGGTTCAGGCCAAGGGATACTGTTACGGACCAGGGTTTAAAGAACCCCAAAGTATATCATAGAGTTCACCTGACCCATAACTTTAAATAGATTTTAGCTATGGGGAGCACAAGGACCCACTTTACAGGTGTGATGCAACAGAGAGCTAAAGTATGTTTAAACAAAAACAAAGTTTATTCTATGAATCCAGTTAACATTTTTAAACACACACAGTAAACATCTTCGTAACTATCAACTCAAATTCTCCCCCCAAAGAATACAATACTCTATAACTGACCCTTAATCTTTCCTTGCAACATCCATAAGACAAAATACCCTTTTTACAGAAAGACAGCAGGTTTAAATTCTCTACTGAGAACAGTTATCACTGTTAAATTAGCAAGTAACCTGAAGGCATTCTTTTCATCCAGAGAAAGACCAGAATTACACCTTGTTTCTCCGGATGCAGCTCCCAATCTGCAAAACGAAACCAAACACACCCTGTAGCTGCTAGCTCAAAGCGAAAGTAAAGCAGACAGACAGCCCAGCTCCACCCACACTCTCACATCACTGCAGCTATTTGGTAAACCCCATTTCTTAAAGGTATATCCACTACAGTTATGTGCTAAACATCCATTTCTTAACGGTATTCTCACATGACAATACTGTGTATGTTCGGAATTTTGTTCAGTGGATACTGGGGACCATAGAACCACAGAATCACTATAGTGCAGAAGCATGCCACTCGGTCGACTGAGTCTGCACCAATCCTCTGAAAGAGCACTCCATTTTAGGCCCAATCCCCACCCTATCTCCGTAACCCCACATAGCATTCACATCTTTGGACACTAAGGGGCAATTTTAGCATGACCAGTATACCTAATCCACACATCTTTGGACTGTGGGTGGAAACCAGAGCACCTGAGGTAACCCACGCAGACACGGTGAGAAAATGCAAACTCCACACAGACAGTCACCCAAGGCCGGAAGTGACTCCAGGTCCATGGAGCTGTGAGGCAGCACTGTACTATCATGTGCCCAACTTTATATATTTGCCAAAATATTTGTATGGAAAACTGCAAACTTACTATAGATTGCTCAGTATCTCTGTCAGACATGGTTTTGGAACTAAATTTTAATTGTACGCCAGAATAAATGCCACCTGTCTCAAAGGATTTGTTTAATTTGAGTCCTTTGAACCCAGTTTAGACTTCACCTTACCAGAAATAAATTTGCAGGGATTATTTCCATTAGTACGAGTATATTACTTGAGTAACTTCTAGCATAAACATAAACTAAGAAATGTTGCTTTTTCTTCTCTTTGGCCCAATGACAGTGAGGCCAATGTATTCATTGTTCCATGATGTGGAGATGCCGGCATTGGACTGTGGTGAGCACAGTAAAAAGTTTTACAACACCAGGTTAAAATCCAACATGTTTGTTTCATACACTAGCTTTCGAAGCACTGCTCCTTCCTCGGGTGAATTCACCTGAGGAAGGAGCAGTGCTCCGAAAGCTAGTGTTTGAAACAAACATGGTGGACTTTAACCTGGTGTTGTAAGACTTATTTCATTATTCCAGGTATATAAATTCTCTGAACCCTTTGATTAAATTCCAGCCTGTAATATGCTGTGGTTACAGTATTCAACGCATATAAACCATCAGATTAGATTTCATCCTGCAACTTGCTCGAGTGCCCATCATTTTTCCAATGAACCATTGGAACTGGGGAATCCTAATTTGCAGCACCAAGAACAAGTTATTGGGCTGACTCACACAGATTGTGCCGAAAGTCATCAGTTATATCGTTCAGAATTGATTTTCTGCAGCATTATTCAGCTATGTTGCCAATGAAGGATTGCAGTTGTTTTGATTTGGTGATTGATAGTGAATGGTACTGCATTTACACTGGATGTCTCACCTTGGTACAAGGCATCAATATCAGATTTGTGGAATGTAAATAGGATGTGAAGATTTCAACAGAGGCAAAACAAAGCAAAATTCCCTTCTCCAGGAGCATTGATTCAGGAATCAAGCTGTATTTGCACCACATCTAAAGTTGGATCTGTAGTTCAATGCAGTGTGAATGAACCCTGACTAGCTGTTCACCTCTGGAGAGAAGCGGCCACTAAGTCAGTGAATGCTCATACCTAAGCTTTTGACTGTGGCAGCTTTTTCTTTACAAAAAAGGCAGATAAAATCTCAGCCCATTGCAGTAGTTAGCCTTCAAGAAGCAATGGCAGCATGAGGAAAAACCTTTTGATGCAGTGGATGGTTAGGATCTGGAATGAACTGGCTGACAGTGTGGGGAGACAGATTGAATTGAGGCCTTCAAAAGAGAATTGGATGTTTATCTGTAAAGGGTTTGTTTGCAGAGTATAAGAGAAAAGGCAAGGGAGTGGGACTAGGTGAGTTACTCTTGCAGCCAGTCAGCATTGATACAAGGGGCCGAATGACCTCCTCCTGTGCTTTAACCATTCTATGATCCTATGATTCAATTAGCAATAGGAGCCATCAAAATCATTAATTTCTCTCCTTTCAAGGATGTATTAGTGCTTCAAAATCTTAGTTACCCATTATTTTCAACAGAATCACTTTGGGACATTTATTATTCCCTCCTTCGCCATATCTTTTCCAATGGAATTATTGTATGCTCATTATTCTCGACATGACTATTTCTGGTATCCATTATTTTCAAAGGGATTATACCTTTCCATTGTTACCTGTGTGATCATTCTAGCTATCCATCATTTATTGCTGAAAACCCTAACCTAAGGATGAAAGGTGTTTAAAATAAAGTGATGTTGCTGAAAGTTTGATCATATTGTTCTCAAACATTAAAGGCTGTGACAATGCAATAAACAATTACAATTGGTTATTACAAAAGGTGCATAAATCAAAGTAACAATTGTTCCCTCATTTAACTGTGAAAATTCTTGGAAGCAAAGTTTTAAATTTGAAGAATAATTATAGCAGTTGATTTAAAAAATATATAAATACCATCAAAATATGCTTTTAGCAACACTATTTTGGAGATCAGTGAAAACACATTTTAGCAGAGGTCATGCCTTCAGTACATTCAAACTGTTGTATGTCCTGTTATTGGGTATCTAAAATTATGGTGAAGAAATTGGCTTCTGTAGCATTAAAAAAAAAATGTACATCCCTCTAACAGTCAAAAACGACATCCAAGATGTGTATCTGGATACCAACTTAGTTAAAAGGGGTTGTGCCTTGCACCGAATGACTGTTACCAGCACACAGAGCAGGGATATTATAACATCATCTTGGGCCAGCATTTATTGCCCTTCCTGAGGGTAGTTAAGAGTCAATCACATTGCTGTGGGTCTTGAGTCACACATCAGCCAGACCAGGTAAGGATGGCAGATTTTCTTCCCTAAAGAACATTAGTGAACCTGATGGGTTTTATGACAATCGGCAATGGTTTCATTGTCATCCAATTTCCAGATTTTTGTTGAATTCAAATTCCATCAACTTCCCTGGTGGGTTTCGAACCCATGTCCCCAGATCATTACCCTGGGTCTCTGGATTACTAGCCCAGTGACAATGCCACTATGCCACTGCCTTCCCGAAAGCTGATTTAACACCAACCGTACTATTTTCAAATGCCACTCTCTGTATTAACCTCGCACAACTTAACATGATGTCAAATTGGAGAAAGGATCCCTGTTCCCTCAACCCCCAAACCAATGCAACTTAAAGAGATCATTAACTACTTCCAGGTTAGTTGCTAGATTGATTATTCTGGCTACCGATGCAATTTGAGTTTTTTTAGAGCTTTCCTACAGTTGCCTAAAGTTTCGTATGTCTACAAGGAGTGCCCTGCCTGGTGCTGATGTACTTAATTATTGATTTAAAAGCTTTTAGTGAAATACACTGTTTATAGACATGTCCGGTGGACATTCTTCTTAGAATTGAACACGGTTGGAAGAATGAGCAGAGGTCACATAGAGCAGGACAGGCTGCTGGAAGAAGGAGGAGAGAACTCCTGTTGGGTCTTTAGGGAACAATTGTCTTACTAAAGTGAGGAGTAATGCTTGAGACATTTCCACTTCATTAAGGAGGTTGTGACAGAAATCTGCCAACTTCTGCAGTCACAACCATAACATTAAAACAGGGCAAGGACAGCATTGCCTGTGGCAGTCAAGGCTCTTAACTTTTATGCATCTGGTTCCATATGGACTGCCAATGGAGATAAAAGAGATTTTGTGGCTCAGTAGCCTCCTTGCCTCTGAACCAGAAGCTCCAGGTTCAAGTTCCTCTCCAGGACTTGTTGGTCCTGGGAGCAGGATTCATGACATGGTTCAAATAAGTTGATAATCAGCCTTCCAACACTTCCCCATATTCCCCAAAGGGAAAAAGTGTGTGACAAGAAACAAATAGGAGATATAAGCAACATCGCATATACTGTTGCATCAGGGAAATCACTGAGGTTTTCTATACATAGCTTCGTCTAATTTCCTCTTGGCAGAGCCAAGCAGGCATAGGGAGACAAGGATTTTCCTGGATTGCAGATCATAATGCAAGCAAAAAACAAGCAAATCACCAGTATGCATTTTGTAAGCACATGTTTTTTGTGTGTCTTTACCTGTCGTAGTGCTCCTCACAAGATTCTTCCCCAGTGGCTGCAGCATGGAAGGTGGAAAACTGCTTCTTGTCCCATGAGGAAATTGAACAAGGGATTGAACAATTGAATTGCAGGCAACCTTGAGCAATTTTGGGGTAGTAGGTCCAATCAAAATGCACTGTTTTGGCTTAGGCTGCAGCAGACTGTGCTGGCTGACAGGCAGTAACAAGGACACTGGCAGAGTGGGAGGAATGAGAGCAGGAATGCTGCTATCCTGAGAGAAGATGGCAGGTTCATGTACCATAGTGCAACTGCTACTCCTCCAGGGTGGCACTTCAGCAATCCTAAGGATCCATTGAAGAACAGGTTGATTGATTGTCGCGAAGCTAAGGAAGTCCTTTTGAACAGTGGTACCAGTGGTATCTGGTGCCCAGTGTAAACTATGAAGCACTCAGACATTTTTGTGCTGCAATGGAAGCTGTGACATCAGTCATTGGGCACTGATTAGACTTGTAGCAAAGACTTTATGGTGGGAAAATTGAGGATTAGCGAAGGACTTTCAAAGCGATTTTCAGAGTGCTCAGCAAAAGTATATACCAGTGAAGAGGAAGGACTGTAGGCAAAGGGATAATCAGCCATGGATATCTAAGGAAATAAAAGAGGGTATCAAATTGAAAGAAAATGCATATAAAGTGGCAAAGATTAGTGGGAAACTGGAAGATTTGGAAATCTTTAAAGGTCAACAGAAAGTCATGAGAACAGCTATTAAGAAAAGTAAGATAGATTATGAGAGTAAACTAGCTTAGAATATAAAAACAGACAGCAAAAGTTTCCACAAATATATAAAATGAAAAAGAATGGCTAAGGTAAACATTGGTCCTTTAGAGGATGAGAAGGGGGATTTAATAACCAAAAATGAGGAAATGGCCGAGACGTTGATCAGGTATCTTGTGTCGGTCTTCAGACTGGAAGACACAAATAACATACCAATAATTGATGGCAAGGAGACTATGGCAGATGAGGACCTCGCAATGATCATTATCACTAAAGAGGTAGTGTTGGGCAAGCTAATGGGGCTAAAGGTAGACAAGTCTCCTGGCCCTGAAGGAATGCATCCCAGGGTACTAAAAGAGATGGCGGGGGAAATAGCAAATACGCTTGTGGTAATTAACCAAAATTCACTGGACTCCGGGGCTCTTCCGGCAGATTGGAAAACAGCAAATGTGACACCAATGTTTAAAAATGGAGGTGGACGAAAGGCAGGTAACTATAGGCCGATTAGCTGAACTTCTGTAGTGGGAAAAATACTTGAATCTATCTTCAAGGAAAAAATAGCGAGACATCTGGATAGAAATTGTCCCATTGGGCAGATGCAGCATGGGTTCATGAAAGGCAGGTCCTGTTTAACTAATTTAATTCTTTAAGGACATTATGAGCACAGTGGACAATGGATAACCGGTGGATGTGGTGTATCTGAATTTCCAGAAGTCATTCGACAAGGTCTGGCACAAAAGGTTGCTGCATACGATAAGGGTGCACGGCGTTCCGGGTAATGTATTATCCTCGACAGAGAATTGGTTAACTAACAGAAAGCAAAGAGTGGGGATAAATGGGCATTTTCCTGGTTGGTCATCAGTGGCTAGTGGTGTGCCTCAGGGATCAGTGTTGGGACCGCAATTATTCACAACTTACAAAGATGATTTGGAGTTGGTGACCAAGTGTAATGTGTCAAAGTTCGCAGATGACACTAAGATGAGTGGTAGAGCAAAGTGTTCAGACGACACTGAAAGTCTGCAGAGGGATATAGATAGTTTGAGTGGGCAAGGGTCTGGCAGATGGAGTACAATGTTGTTAAATGTGAGGTCATCCATTTTGGTAGGAATAACGGCAACATGGACTTTTATTTAAATGGTAAAAAATTGCAGCATGCTGCTGTGCAGAGGGACCTGGGTGACCTTGTGCATGAATTACCAAAAGTTGGTTTGCAGGTGCAGCAGGTAATTGAGAAGGGAAATGGAATGTTGTCCTTCATTGCTAGAGGGATGGAGTTTAAAAACAGAGAGGTTATGTTGCAGTTGTATAGGGTGCTGGTGAGGCCACACCTGGAGTACTGTGTACAGTTTTGGTCTCATTACTTGAGAAAGGACATACTGGCACTGGAGGGGGTGCACTAGGTTGATTCTGGAGTTGAGAGGATTGGTTTATCAGGAGAGTCTGAGTTGACTGGGACTATACTCATTGGAATTTAGAAGAATGAGCCAGAGATGAAGAAGTCATCCCGATCTTGGAAAACCTAGCCTCGGAGGTATGTGGTGACCCATTCTAGGTCTTTGAAATGGCTCCTGTAATTCACTCCCAAACCATCGACCACACGGATGACAAATGGGAGGACATAGATGACGATGGTGATGACAGTGACGTGGAGATTGTAGTAGTGGCAACTCTGAGACCTACCCTGAGGAAGAGCTGATGACAATTGCATTATGCAGCTCCACAGATCACTCACCCATTTGTGAGTTTGATCAAGATGACCCAGTGCCTGGATCAGCCCAGCCAGAGAGCATTGTAATCTGAAGTGATAAAAGCAAGTCAGCGTTGCTCCAGCTAGCCAAGAATGGGTGAGACCGGAAACCCCAGTTCCAACCATCACACAGGCACCAGAAATCGAGATGTTTCAACATGTCGGTGAGGCCACACCAGGTGGGCGTGGTCAAACCACCCAAAGATGAAGCATAAAAGCGAGAGACACACCAAAATCCATCACCGTGTTCTCAAAGTTAAGAGGAAAAAGGGGACTGGGAGAGCTAGTTCATCCCACCAGCAAACCAGCAATGAAAACAGTTGCAAGTAGCAAACAACGTCAGACAAGGAAGCGAAAGAGAAAGCGACCAGCAACAAATGTATGAACACAGGCCTTTCAATGGCACAGAGCGAAGAGCATTAGAAGCCAGATGCCAGCATGTAAACCAGTCTCTGAGGCTGGCAACAGCTTGAAGGATCACAGAGGTGATCGGGTGAGGGAGGCACATTGAGATCTGTGCAAAGGAAACGGACGCTTGTCAGGCACAGCATGTTTATGGACACCTTGGTAAAACCCGTTCACTTTGTTCGCCAAATATTATGAATGTATAAATTTTAATGATCAATGGTGCTTGTAAAATTAACTTAATGTTTTGTGAGGAAGAAGGATGTGGTGATATGCCTATGGGCTGTGTCATAGATGGATGGTGTGCAACTTCCAACCAGCAATTGGCAGTGCAGACGCACCATGTGGTCTCAAGATCAAGGTCATGTGACCAGTGACTCCCATATAAAAGGAGACACATTCGGCCATCTGGAGAAGAAGATTGACAAGGTAATGAGACATACATGTGAATGGTCAGTGCTAGGTGCAAGTTCCAGAGGAGTAGTAAGCAGATTCCATGATAATGTGCTCTGGAACAGATTACTATCTTACCACATGTGATTCTATAAAAGATTGTAGTTTGGCAAGTCGAGGTGTTTGCTGGATTCCTTTGTAAGGTATAAAAGGCCAAACGCAACGTGGGGCATGTCGGACACGCAGGCGCTGAGCACCCCGTCTACCCAGCCCTGGGGCGACCACCCACTGCTGGCAGCCAACACCCCTGATCGGGCCCAACTACCCCCGAGGGCTCCCCCTTCTCCAAGCTCTGACGCAGTAGCCCAAGTGCCCCCTGGCTGACTGCTACTCACCTCCCCCGATCTCCAGAGCAGCCATTTCCCTAACTTCACCTTTTTGACTAGCTGTGTTAAACGCGTAACTGCTTGCTGGGGAACCAGTTAGATCATGGGAGGATGTTAGGTAGGGGTTCCTTCCTATTATTAGGATGGAAACTGGCCTTAATTGGTGATAATTGGTTTGTTGCCATACCATGGAAGGATCCTGATCTGGTCAACGGGAGCAGGCTGGTTAGATTGGAAACTTCATCGTTCAGGTCTTCTTCATCTATATGCTGCAGCCTTCGTGATGGCTACTGTGATGGTGATGATGCCGAGACTAATGAACTGCCAGCTCTCTCATTAGGCCAGCAACTCTGGTGAGGGGAAGTGGGATGCGGGTCATCTGCCTCAATTGGACGGTGGCCCAGGGCAGCTTGTTAATTGGCTCATGCTTATAAAATGACAGCCCAGGTCCCAACTACTGTAGACAACTTCCCCTTTCGAACCCGGCAGCGAGGGTTGAACCTCATAGAAAAGATTGAACTCGTAATATTCGTTTCTGGGCTGGTGGCCGTGGCTTTAAGAGACAGTAAGAAGTCTTACAACACCAGGTTAAAATCCAACAGGTTTATTTGGAATCACTAGCTTCCGGAGCGCAGCTCCTTCCACAGCAGATAAAGACATAGATAATTATGCAAGATGGAAAGGATGTCCCGAGACGTCGTACATTGGTGAGACCATGCAGATGCTGCGACAATGGATGAATGGACATTGCAAAATAATCACCAGGCAGGAATGTTCCCTTCCAGTCGGGGAACACTTCAGCAGTCAAGGGCATTCAGCCTCTGATCTTCGGGTAAGCGTTCTCAAAGGCGGCCTTCAGGATTCACGATAACGCAGAATCGCCGAGCAGAAACTGATAGCCAAGTTCCGCACGCATGAGTACGGCCTCAATTGGGACCTTGGATGCATGTCTCACTACATTTAACCTCCCACCATTTGTCCTGCACTTGTAAAATCCTAACAACTGTCCCGGCTTGGGACAATTCACACCTTTTTAACCTGTGATTATCCTTCTCTCCAGTCGCACTGTCTAAACCTGTAAAGACTTAATTACCTGCAAAGACACGCATTCAAAGTATCATCTTGCATCATTGGTTTTGTCTTTATATGCTGTGTTTGTGTAAACTACCTCTTCACTCACCTGATGAAGGAGCTACACTCCGAAAGCTAGTGATTCCAAATAAATCTGATGGACTTTAACCTGGTGTTGTGAGATTTCTTACTGTGCCCACCCCAGTCCAACACTGGCATCTTCACTATAAGTGACAATGTTTGTTCAACTTCATCTTCCTGATTCTCGGACAGGAAAGGTTCCATTGGGGCAGAGTTTACTGTAAAATCCATGTTTCGCTGCAGCGAGAGGTGGTTCAGCTATAGCCTGAGATGACAAGGAGTGGATTGGAGGGCTAACCCGATTTGAACTTTGGTCCGTTGGAGTGGAGGCTGCATAAGTCCCACAGCACAGTACTGTCCAGACAGATCATGGTGTGTGGCACCCCCTGCACTCCTCAATCCCAGGTGCAGTATTGATCCGAGTCGGTGAAACAGGAAGGTCCTTGAGTCCAACGGCACGGTGTTGCCCTTAAAAACCAGCTGGGCCTGCAGGTGGAGGCCACAAATCGGACTGCCCTTCCTGGTGTTCAGTGAACAGGACCGGCGGAGCGCTGTAGCAGGTAGGTTATATCTGTTGCACTCACCTCCAAGTGACTTGCAAACTGAGGCCTGCCTACTACACGCCACTCCTTTTGAAATGGATTTGAGGCTGATACAATTTCCAGCCAGCTTGACGCTAAATTGGAGGGCATGAGGAGACTTTGATGAGCAGCTGTTTTAATGAGCATTCATGAGATTCAAATACATGCCAATGGGGTTTATACCACCATATTGCAGGATAACCGACCAGCAATTAACCCACCATTAGGAGAATTTCAAACTATTTTCTGACCTTTTGGATCCTGCGAGATTATCTACACCTGCCTGCCACCCAACCTGCCATGGGCAAGATGGGAGAATTCCACACTTACAGTTTGTTCTGAAATGTGGTGCTCAGAATTTGACACAAAATGGCAGAATTGGCTGAACTAATGTTTTACATAGAAACTAGGAGCAGGAGTAGGCCATTCGGCCCTTCGTGCCTGCTCCACCATTCAATATGATCATAGCTGATCCTCCATCTCAATGCCATATTTCTCCCATAGTTCTGGATTCCATTAAAATCTAAAACAAATTTCCATCTCTTTCATTTAAAAAAAAATGTATTTTGTTCCAAATATATTCAAAGATACAAAAACATAAATTAATCATAAAAATTCTCCTCACCTCACAGTTCACGGTTTGTGCAGGTTTTCCCCCATTCCCCCCCCCCCCCCCCCCCCCCCCCCCGATGAACAAGTCCTCAAACATGGTCATGAACAGTCCCCCCGTACCCCAAACCAGGCCTCCACCTCGGTGGCTAGGTCGACCGCCATTCTGGCAGAATCCTTTGCCGGGCAACAAGAGAGGCAAAGGCCAAAACATCGGCCTTCATCCTCTCCATTAGCTCCGGCATTGCCGACACCCCAAAAATTGCCACCTAAGTCTGATGCGAACAGTATCGTCTACTTCAAGAGGTTTCAGATTCTTGGCATGTTGATCATAGTACTGTTTCTGTTTTTGACTTTGGTGATGAAGTTTTTGTACAACATCATGTTTCATAGAATTTACAGTGCAGAAGGAGGCCATTCAGCCCATCGAGTCTGCACCGGCTCTTGGAAAGAGCACCCTACCCAAGCCCATACCTCCACCCTATCCCCATAACCCAGTAACCCCACCTGGTGTATATGGTGTATATGGATTTCAGTAAGGCGTTTGATAAGGTTCCCCACAGTAGGCTATTGCAGAAAATAAGGAAGTATGGGATTGAAGGTGATTTAGCGGTTTGGATCAGTAATTGGCTAGCTGAAAGAAGACAGAGGGTGGTGGTTGATGGCAAATGTTCATCCTGGAGTTCAGTTACTAGTGGTGTACCGCAAGGATCTGTTTTGGGGCCACTGCTGTTTGTCATTTTTATAAATGACCTGGAAGAGGGTGTAGAAGGATGGGTTAGTAAATTTGCAGATGACACGAAGGTCGGTGGAGTTGTGGATAGTGCTGAAGGATGTTATAGGATACAGAGGGACATAGATAAGCTGCAGAGCTGGGCTGAGAGGTGGCAGATGGAGTTTAATGCGGAAAAGTGTGAGGTGGTTCACTTTGGAAGGAGTAACAGGAATGCAGAGTACTGGGCTAATGGCAAGATTCTTGGTAGTGTAGATGAACAGGGAGATCTTGGCATCCAGGTACATAAATCCCTGAAAGTTGCCACCCAGGTTAATAGGGCTGTTAAGAAGGCATATGGTGTGCTAGCCTTTATCAGCAGGGGGATTGAGTTTTGGAGCCACAAGGTCATGCTGCAGCTGTACATAACTCTGGTGCGGCCGCACTTGGAGTACTGCGTGCAGTTCTGGTCACCACATTATAGGAAGGATGTGGAAGCTTTGGAAAGGGTTCAGAGGAGATTTACTAGGATGTTGCCTGGTATGGAGGGAAGGTCTTACGAGGAAAGGCTCAGGGACTTGAGGTTGTTTTCGTTAGAGAGGAGAAGGCTGAGAGGTGACTTAATAGAGACATATAAGATAGTCAGAGGGTTAGATAGGGTGACAGTGAGAGTCTTTTTCCTCGGATGGTGATGACCAACACGAGGGGACATAGCTTTAAATTGAGGGGTGATAGATATAGGACAGATGTCAGAGGCAGTTTCTTTACTCAGAGAGTAGTAGGGGTGTGGAACGCCCTGCCTGCAACAGTAATAGACTCGCCAACTTTAAGGGCATTTAAGTGGTCACTGGATAGACACATGGATGAAAATGGAATAGTGTAGGTCAGATAGGCTTCAGATGGTTTCACAGGTCGGCGCAACATCGAGGGCCGAAGGGCCCGTACTGCGCTGTTCTATGTTCTAACACTAAGGGCAATTTGGACCCTAAGGGCAATTTAGCATGGCCAATCCACCTAACCTGCACATCTTTGGACTGTGGGAGGAAACCGGAGCACCCGGAGGAAACCCACGCACACACGGGGAGAACGTGCAGACTCCACACAGACAGTGACCCAAGCCGAGAATCGAACCTGGGACCCTGGAGCTGTGAAACATTTGTGCTAACCACTATGCTACCGTGCATAGGATCAGTAATATGCAGTTGAGGTAGTGTTGTCGTAATGTTTCTATTAAACAACATTTGTGCTGGAGATAATTCTGTGATCAAAGGTGATGATCTGTAAGTTAACAAGGCTAGGTAGAAGTCAGATTGTGCGACTCTGGCTTTGCTTAATAATTGCTTAATTATATGAACGCCTTTCTCAACCTTTCCGTTAGACTGTGGCAAATGAGGACATGAGGTGATATGTCTGAAATTGTGCTCCGTTGCAAATTCTGTCATCTGCAGCTGGTAAAACACGGACTATTATCAGACATTATGGTATGAGGTATTCCATGTCTTGCAAAGATGTCTTTGCATGCTTTAATAACAGTTGTGGATGTTAAATCATTCAGTTTAGTGACTTCTGGAAAATTTGAATCATAGTCAATGACTAAAATGTAATCTTTGCCATATGAATGAAAAAGGTTGATCCCTACTTTCACCCATAGTGACAAGGTGATGTCATGCTGCTGCAACCTTTCTTTTCACTGCTGATTTTGGTGTTTTTGGCAAGTAGAACAGGACATCATGTATGTAATGTCTTGATTAATACCTGGCCAATAAATAGCTTGCCTCACTCTTCATTTACATTTCTTGATACCTAGATGACCGTCGTGATGTTTGCTTATCATCTCTGACTTCAGACTCTCTGGAATGACGATTCTGTCATGTCGCAGTAGAATTCCATCTAATATCGTCAGTTCAGACTGTATACTCTGGTATTGTGGACAGTGACCTTTTGGCCATCTATTCTGCAAATGATGGATTACTCTGGTCAAAGTGGCATCCTTCTGTGTCTCTTCATATATTTGTTGAAGTTTGTGATCGGACGCAGGAAGTAATTCTCTAAACAGTTGTAGATGAGCATCAATGTCATCGATTGATTATGTTGGTGTGATCTCTGTGTCAATTGATCTGGACAGAGTATCTGCTATGATTAACTCTTTACCTGGAGTATGGATAAGGTTAAAATCATATCTACGCAATTTCATCATAAGCCTTTGTAGTCTAGGTGTCATATTAAGATTCTTGTTAATAATGTTGACAAGTGGACGATGGTCTGTTTCCACAGTAAGTTTTGGTAAGCTGTACACATAATCATGAAATTTTGTAATTCCAGTAACAAGTCCAAGACACTCCTTCTCAATCTGGGCGTACCTGCACTCAGTTGAGGTCATTTATCTGGATGCATCGTGGATGCCCTGCCGTAACAAAATGGCACCAATGCCATTTTGACTGGCATCAGTCGAAATTTTAGTGGGCTTAGTCGGGTGGAAAAATGTCAAGCTTGGAGCCTGGATCAGCTGTTGTTTAATATCTAGCCATTCTTCATTGTGACACTGAGTCCATTCGTTTTTCTTGATGAGCTGATGTAATGCAGTAGTTCTGGTGGAAAGATTTGATATAAATTTTCCTAGGAAATTCCCAAATCCGAGAAAGCGCAAAGCAGCTTTCTTATCTTTCGGCTGCTGCATTGTTTTATTGGCTTGAATTTTATCATCGTCAGGTGTGAAACCATGAGCTGATATGTTGTCACCAAGAAATTTTAGTGATGAGGTGGCAAACATGCACTTCGATTGGTTAAGTTTTAAACCATACTTACGTATCCTTTCAAAGACTTTTCTGAATCGAATCATGTGTTCTTCTGCTGTTGTAGACCAGATGATTATGTCATCAGCATAAACCCGAACACCTTCAATGTTCTCTGTCATTTGCTTCATTATACGGTGAAATATTTCTGATGCAGAAATAATACCAAAAGGCATTCTATTGAAACAATACCTCCCAAAAGGTGTGTTGAACATGCAGAGGAGGTTGCTGGAGTCATCAAGCTGCATCTGCCAAAATCCTTGTGAGGCATCTAATTTGGTGAATATTTTGGCATTGGCCATTTCTGAGGTGATTTTCTCTCTTTTAGGTATTGGGGAATGCTCTCAATGAATATTTCTGTTGAGGTATTTAGGATCCATGCATATCCTTGTATCACCAGATGTTTTTTTCACACAGACTAGGGAGCTCACCCAATCTGTTGGTTGTGTCACTTTTGATATTATTCCTTGTGATTGCAGTCTTGTGAGTTCAGCTTTCAATCTTTCTCTGAGAGGTGCTGGTACTTGTCTTGGCGGATGTATCTTTTTTAAGAAGAATTTTATATTGATATGGCAGTGTGCCCATGCCATGAGAAACATCAGGGTATTATTTTAATAATTGCTGGATGCCATCTTTTATTGTAGATGTCTCAGACGTATTCAGGAAGATTCTCTGAAATAGCTGTAAATCTTTACATGCCTGAGCATTCAATAGCGAAGATCGGTCATCATCCAGAATTTCAAATCTTAACTTTTTGTGAATGTCCCTGTTGCTGGCATTTAGATAACACGAGCCATGCAAAATGATTTGGTTTCCATTGTAATCTTTCAGTGAACATTCCACAGGTACTATGTCGTAGTCACCTGTGATAGTAGACAAGTCCTTGGAGTTGAGTAGATTTGTTGAAGCACCTGTATCTATCTTAAATGTTATTGGACAGTTGTTGATACATACTGTTATCATCCACTCATTGCTAACGATGTTAACTTGTTGATTCTTTGTTGCTTGAAGTGTTTTCTTAATTGCGTGAAGAGCTTTCTTTGTTGCTTGAAGATCTGTCTTTTTTGCTCTAAGATCTGTCTTCGCTGATGCTTCAATCACTCTGACAAAGAAGGTATTTTCCAAGGAGAAAGTTTCATCATCTTGGGAAAAATCTTGCAGTTAAGTGATTTTTTCAACTGTTTCAACTGCTCTCATGTTGTAATTCTTCTTGTGTGCAGGAGGGAGATACTTTGCTGAAGACTGGCATTGAGAAGCATGATTCGCCTTGGAACATCTAAAACTGCGTTTTCCAAAAGCTGGGCAGTTTCCCTTTAAATGAGCACTGCCACATCTGTGACATGTCATCACGCTGTCGCCGTAATGCATCAGTGACGTTCGCGCATGCGCAGACCTCTTTTGCGGAGTCTCGCATTTCTGCACAAAGTGCGTATGTGCAAGATAGCTGCCATCTCGAACGTGCTTCTGTGCTGCCTGCGACACCATTTTTATATTCTCAGCCTTGTGGTGGACTTTCGCGCCTTTTACTTTCGGATAAAACTCTAAGTAGTGACTTTTACTTTGTTCACTGGAGATGCATTTTTCAATAACAATTTTCAATGTAAGATCATTTTGATGTAATAAGGCTTCTCTTAAAGATTCATCTGTTATTCCATAGACAATTTGATCTCTCACTAGAGAGTCATTCAGATCAGCATAATTGCAGGTCTGAGCTAGGAGTTTTAGATCAGTTATGAAGTTGTTTACAGATTCTACAACTTTTTACACTTGCTTATGAAATCTAAATCGCTCCAAAATTGTGTTTGTTTGCATTCTGCAGTGATCATCGAATTTCGTGATTATATGTTCTAATTTAGTTTTATCTTCGCCTGCAGCAAAAATAAATGAGTTATAGATTTCAATCGCTTGCTGTCCTGCTAGGGACAGAAGAAAAGCGATTCATCTAGCTTCTGAAACAGTATTCAAATCACTAGCTTCCTGATAAAGCTGGAATTGTTGCTTAAACTGTCTCCAATTAAGATTAAGGTTACCGGTTGTCTTCAGATGTCTGGCAGCCTGCACTTGGTCCATCGAAAATCGATTCGTAGTCGAGGATTCAGTTTCTGCAATGACTTCACCAGTCGAATAGTCGGTATCGGAACTTTATCTTCCTTGTTTGAATTTACTTACTAGTCTTTCTTAAAGCTTGTTCTAACTTGGTATTGTAATATATATATTACTCTTTTTGTCCAGCCAAGTTGTTAAAATATAGACGTAGTCTTCCATTGATGATAAAGTAATATAATGAGTAATATAAAATAATCTTGTGAGTTCTTTTTATTTAATACTATACTAGTAAACAAACAAATAACTAGATTAAACTATAAAATAAGATAATGCTAAATACTGATAATTATTAACTTCTTCTCTCTAGCTGTCTCCCCTCTGTACTCTCTGCACTCCAGACACACACTCCACTAGGAAAAAGCGGGGAAGCCTTTTTATAGGTCCCGACAGTGTGGCCATCTAGTGTTCAGTTGCCTGTACTAGCTTAACATAGTCTGATCATGTATTACTACATACAGAGATCACTACACACCTCCTTCCAGCATCTCTTCAACTTTTTGCAGCCCTAAGACAAATGCTCTTGATTCGCTGGCCCTTGCCCACACTTCTCAAACTCGTCTGCCACCCCCTCGAAATACCCACTCATCCTCGCCCGAGTCTTATACACCCTATGCACAAGTTTAAACTGAATCAAACTCATCCTCGCACACAAGGAGGTTGAATTCACCCTACGCATCGCCTCACTCCACACTCCCCATCCTATCTTCCCCCACCCCCAGCTCCTCCTCCCATTTCTCCTTAATCCTCTCCACCTGTATTCTCCCCTGATCCACCAACCGCCTGTATAAATCGTCAATCCTAACCTCCCCTTCCATGTCCGGAAGCAGCAACAGCTCCAACCGGATATACTCCGGCAGCTTGGGAAACTCTCTCCATTCCTTCCATGCAAAATCCCTCACCATGGCCCTCAGGCTGGACCCCTACAGGGCTCCTCCTCCATCCTAACCCATTCTCACCCCTCTCCTTCCCACCACCACCTTACCTTCTCCCTATTCGCTGCCCAGTATTAGTGCAACAGATTTGGTAATGCCAACCACCCCCCCCCTTTCTGCCTCTGTCTCTGTAACAGGGCGCTCTTCACCATCGGATCCTTCCCAAGCCCAAATCGAGAGGGTCTGGAATACAAATAGGAACTTTGGCAGAACGTTCATTTTCACGACCTGGACATTCCCCGTCAGTGCCAGCTGTAACGTATTCCATCTCCTAAAGTCCTCCCCAACCTCATCCACTAACTTTGTTTCATTCCATTTGTGCATCATCGTCCACTCCCCCATCGCCTGAATCCCTGTCTCTGGCTACCCTAATGGTCAACATCCCCAGGATTGGCTCCCTGGCCCCCGCATTCACCGGAAACCCGTCATTTGTTCCAACATTCATCTTATATCCCGAGAAGGCTCCAAACCTCTCCAATAATCCCATAATTCTCCCCATACTCTCCAATGGGTCCGACATGAACACCAGAAGGTTGTCTGCGTACAGCGACAGCCGGTGATGCCTACTCCCCCTCCCAATCCCCTACCACACTACTGACCCCCTAAGGGCCATCGCCAAGGGCTCTATCGCCAGTGCGAATAGCAGCAGCGACAGCGGGCACCCCTGCCTCGTTCCCCTGTGCACCCCAAAGCTCCGTGAACTCATGTCGTTTGTCCGTACACTCACCTCCGGGGCCACGTATATTAGACAACCCACGCCACAGACTTCAGCCCAAACCCAAACCTTAGCAAAATCTCAAATAGGCACCACCACTCCATCTGGACGAAAGTCTTCTCCACATCCATCGATACCACCACCTCTGGTACCCATCCCATCGACGGGGGTCATGAGCACATGTTTTTTTAATAAATGTTTTTTATTGCGTTTTTGAACACAGTGGGTGGGATTCTCCCGTACCCGACGGGGCGGGGTGTCCCGGCGGGACAGAGTGGTGTGAACCACTCCAGCGTCGGCCCGCCCCAGAGGTCCGGAATCCTCCACACCTTCAGGGGCCGGCGGCGGAGTGGTTTGCGCCCCGCCGGCTGGCATGGAAGGCCTTTGGTGCCATGCCAGCCGGGGCACGAGTCTGTGCATGCGCGGGGGCTCAGCTACGCATCGGCCATCGCGGAGGTTGACGCGTAGGAAAAGTGTGCCCCCACGGCACAGGCCCTCCCGCGGATCGGTGGGCCCCGATCGCGGGCCAGGCCACTGTGGGGGCACCCATCCAGGGCCAGATTGCCCTGCACCCCCCCCAGGACCCCGGAGCTGGCCCGCACCGCCAGGTCCCGCCGGTAAGGGACCTAGTCTGATCTACGCCGACGGGACTGGCATAGAACCAGCGGGACTTCGGGCCATCGCGGGTCAGAGAATCGGCGGGGGGGGCCGCTGTGAGCGGCACGATTCCCGCCCCCGCTAAATCTCCGGTGCCGGAGAATTCGGCGGCCGGCGGTGGCAGGATTCACGCCGCCCCCCCCGCCGATTCTCCAACCCGGCGGGGGGGTCGGAGAATCCTGCCCAGTATATTTACAGTTATGTAAACAGACTGAAATATATATATTAAAAAAAAATTGGGAGGATATTGTACACTAGCTCAAAAACAGCAACTCTGTACAGTTAGCAATATTACATTCAACAATAAGTAGGCACCTGTTTGAAGGGGGGTGGGGAGGAATTCGGGAAGTATATAAACATTTGGGTGCCGGAGAAACAATTACAGTAGTTGTCAATACAGAGAAGGCAATACGAGAATTGATCTGGTATTGGTGTTGTTACTTGCTTCATGATCATATTTAATAACCGCCTTATGTTAGTTCTATTCCCAGCTTGGGTCACTGTCGGTGTGGAGTCTGCATGTTCTCCCTGTGTCTGCGGGAGTTTCCTCCTGGTGCTCCGGTTTCCTCACACAAGTCCGCACCTCAGAATTTCCATTGACGCAGCTTGCCCCCGTAACTGATGGGCGAGCATACGGCTTGCCTTCTCTCCATATTCATTCTGCTCCCCCTCGCCCTCTGTAGATGCTCCACTGCCTTCCCCAACGTCAGCCTGTCAAACTGCCGCTGTAACTTCTTTTCCTCCGCCAACCCCTCCATGGTGAGGTATTCGAATATTCCCTGTCCACCTCGACTATTTTGTCCAACTCGTCCAACATATCTATCTCTTTCTTGAATATATTCAGTGACTCCACTTCCACAGCCTTCTGTGGTTGAGAATTCCATAGGTTCACTACCCTTTAAATGAAGAAATTTTTCCTCATCTCAGTCTTAAATGGTCTACCCCATATCCTGAGATTGTGTCCCTGGTTCGAGATTCCCCAGCCAGGGAAAACATCCTCTCTGCATCCAGTCTGCCCAGCCCTGTTAGAATTTTATACTTTTCAATCCGATCTCCTTGCATCCATCCAAACTCTCGTGAACACTGGCACAACCAAGCCAATCTCTCCTTATTGGACAGTCCCGCCAACCCCAGTGTCAGCCTGTTGAACCTCCGCTGCACTCCCTCGATGGTAAGCATATCCTCCTTTTTTAGATAGGGGGACCAAAACCGTACACAATACTCCAGGTGTGGTCTCATCAAAGTCCTGTATAACTGCAGTAAAACATCCCTACTTCTGAACTCAAATCCTATAAGTTTAGCATATTCTTTATGAACTGCTTTGTTGACCTGTCCTGCCACGTTCAAAGATTTGCCCACTCTTTTGGCCTTGTAAGATCATTAAACTTATTCCTGCCCTGCATCCATGTTGTTAAACCCACACTCCTAGTTCAACCTCTGTTGTTACTTCTTCCCCTGCCTCCTGAATGTTTAACTGGAGGGTTTCCTCCACTGTGAAGAGAGGACGTTTCTTCTCTTTTCCACCTCTGCCAGCAAGGAAGTGTTTGTAAACTTGAGCAGCACCAGGCATACCAAAAAATGAGGAACCAATCTGGTGAAGCTTTAATACAAGACTATCTGCATGCCAAACAACATGAGCAGTATGTGCTAAGTGATTCCACAACCAATAGATCAGATCTAAGCTCTGCAGTCCTGTAACCATAGAATCATAGAATTTACAGTGCAGAAGGAGACCATTCGGCCCATTGAGTCTGCACAGGCCCTTGGAAAGAGCACCCTACCTCAGCCTACACCCTATCCCCGTAACCCAGCAACCATTCCTAATCATTTTTCTGGATACTAAGGGCAATTTAGCATGGTCAATCTACCTGACCTGCACATCTTTAGACTGTGGGAGGAAACTGGAGCACCCGGAAGAAACCCATGCAGACACGGGGAGAACGTGCCGATTCCACACCGACAGTGACCCAAGCCAGGAATCGAACCTGGGACCCTGGTGCTGTGAAGCAACAGTGCTAACGACTGTGCTACCGTGCCACCCATAAAGTAACATCCAGTCATGAATGGTGGTGGATCTGGTCTTGCCCCAGACTTGTTGGATACTGGACAGCCTTCTTTGAGGCAATGTCCAAAGTGGTGGGGATGAGGGTGGAGCCATGTCCGAAAGTGGTGGAATTCGGAGTATCAGACCAGCCAGATCTATTCCTGGGGAGGAGGGCGGACACCCTTGCCTTTGCCTCCCTGATCGCCTGCTGTAGAAGTCTGTGTGGCTGGCGGTCAGCAGCACCACCCAAAGCTGCAGACTGGCTGTCCGACCTCTCAGAATCTCTCCAAATGGAGAAAATTAAATGAGCTTTCCGAGGGTCAGACGACGGCTTCCACAGAATGTGCGAGCCATCCATCCAATTGTTCTGGGACCTGTTTGTGGCCAAGGAACAAGCAGAAGAATAGCCAGGTAGCCAAGAATCAGGGGAAAGTAGCCAAGGCATGAGAGGGAGGGAAAGACCCGGGGGGGGGGGGGGGGGGGGGGGGGGGGGGGGGGGGGGGGGGGGGGTGGGGGGGGGGTGGGGGGGGGGGGGGCAGCTAGACCTAAGAGAAAAGAAAGGCGAACCACAGGAGATGGGGAGAGGGGAAGGGGGGGGGGGGGGCAGAACAGGGGGAGGGGTGCAAGTGGGATGAGGGAGGAACAAAGAACAATCGAGGGGAACCGGGGAGGGGGGAGGCGAGGGAATGATAGCTGGAAGGAGGGCACGGGAAATGATAACAAACTCGGCAAATACAGTAACAGAGAGCAAGGAAAATACGGGCGAAAGATGGGACGAATGGCCGAAGCGGAGGTGAATGCACGACAACAATGGCAGCGAAAACCATCCAGGAGAAGCAAGTAACAACATCAACACCAGATCCATTCCCGTATTGCCCTCTCTGTATTGGGCACAACTACTGTAATTGTTTCTCCGGCACCCAAATGTATATGTATCTCTCCAGTTCCCCCTCCCCCACAAACAGGTGCCTACTTATTTGTTAAACGTAATATTGTTAACTGTACAGAGTTGCTGTTTTTGTGCTAGTTTCCAATATCCTACCAGGTTTTTTTCTTCTTTATATTTATATTCCATTCTGTGTACATAACTGTAAATATACTATGTTCAAAAACCCAACAAAAAAACATTTATATAAAAAAATGAATGGTGGTGGACAATTAAACAACTCACTGGAGGAGGAGGCTCCACAAATAACTCCAACCTCAATGATGGGGGGAGCCCAGCACATCAGTTCAAAAGAGAAGGCTGAAGCATTCTCAACAATCTTCAGCCAGATGTGCCGAGTGGATGACCCATCTCAGTCTCCTCCAGTGACCCCCAACATCACAGATGTCAGTCTTCAGCCAATTGGATTCACCCCACTTGATATCAAGAAACGTTTGAAGGTACTGGATGCTGTAAAAGCTATGGACCCTGACAATATTCCAGCAATAGCACTGAAGGCTTGTGCTCCAGAACCTGTTGTGACGCTAACCAAGATGTCCAGTGCTGGGACAACACTGGCATCTACCCGGCAATGTGGGAAACTGCCTCCATAAAGCAGGACAAATCCCAACCTGGCCAATTAAGACCCCGTCAGTCTCCATTTGACCATCCATAAAGTGATTAAAATAATTACAATCATAGAACCCCTGCAGTGCAGAAGGAGTCTGGACTGACCCTCTAAAAGACCAGCCCACCTAGGCCCATTCCCCTGCCTTATTTCTGCATGCCCATAATCCCAACTAACCCGCACATCTTTGAACTGTGGGAGGAAACTGGAGCACCCAGAGGAAACCCACGCAGATACAGGGAGAATGTGCAAATTCCATACAGTCATCCAAGGCCAGAATTGAATCTGGGTCCCTGGTGCTGTGAGGCAGCAGTGCTAACCACCGTGCCACCTAGTCAATAGTACTATGAAGTGGCACTTACACAACAGTAACCTACTCAGTGATGCTCAGTTTGGGATCTACCAGGGCCAATCAGCTCCGGACTTCATTACAGCCTTGGTCCAAATATGAATAAAAGAGCTAAATCCAAGAGCTAAAGCCCATCGCTGAATCTCCCACTATCAACATCCTGGGGGTTACCATTGACCAGAATCTAATCTTGACTGGCCACATTAATACTGTGGCTACAACAGCAGGTCATATGCTGGGAATCCTACGGCGCGTAACTCACCCCCGACCCTCCAAAGCCTGTCCATCACTTACAAGACACAAGTCAGAAGTGCAATGGAATACTCTCCACTTGCCTGGATGAGTGCAGCTCCAATAACACTCAAGAAGCTCGACACCATCCAGGACAAAGCAGCCCGCTTCATTGCTAAGCCTTCCACAAACATTCACACCCTCCACCACTGATGCACAGCAGCAGCCATGTGAACCATCTACAAGAAACACTGCAGGATCTCACCAAAGTTCCTTAGACAGCACCTTCCAAACCCATGACCTCGACTTTCTAGGACAAGGGCAGCCAACACATGGGGAACGCCACCACCTAGAAGTTCCCCTCCAAGCCACTCACCACCCTGACCTGGAAATATATCGCTGTTCCTTCACTGTCGCTGGGTCAAATTCTTGGAACTCCCTCCCTAACAGCACTGTGGATTTACCTACACCACATGGACTGCAGTTGTTCAAGAAGGTGGCTCACCACCAAGGGAGCAATTTTCAAGGGACATTTGGGATGGGTAACAATGCTGGCCTAGCCAGCGACATACAATGCCCATGAATGAATAAAATAAACTTTGTTGCTCACAAGTTCAGCCAGTGTTCAGTGTATCAGAGCATAGTTTGAGTTTTCTTTTTTTTTAAATATTTTATTCAGGCATTTTCATAAAAACAAACCAAAGCAGAAGAAAAATCGTACATTATAAATAAGCAACACCCACTCCCTCCTCCCACCTCTGCTCCCCACCATCGCCCCCTTCTCTCATCCTGCCTTCCCTATTTTAATCCCCTTACCCCTCTTCCCCTCCCCACCCCTCGCTGACCCCTCAATCCTCCTTAAAGAAGTCAATGAACAGCTTCCATCTCTGGGCGAACCCATCAACCGACCCCCTCAGGACAAACTTGACTTCCTCCTGCCTCATGAATTCTGCCAGGGCGCTCACCCACACCCCCGCTTTCGGCGGCTCCGAGTCCCTCCATCCAAATCAGTCCATCTCTGCGCTATCAGGGAGGCAAAGGCCAAGGCATCGGCCTCTCTCGCCCCCAGACACCCGGATCTTGCGACACCATGAATATCGCGACCTCTGGACTTGGCGCCACCTTCACCCCCATCACCTTGGACATCACATCCCAGAACCCCTGCCAGAACCCATTTAGCTTTGGACATGCGCAGAACATGTGGATGTGATTCGTGGGCCTCCCCGCGCACCGCCCACACCTTACCTCTACCCCTTAAAAAAGCTACTTATCTGCGTTGCCGTCATATGTGCTCTAAACTGAATGAAGCTCAGCCTCACACACGACAAGGACACATTCACCTTCCGCAGGATCTCAGCCCATGACCCGGCCTCCATCTCCCCTCCCAATTCCTCCTCCCACTTACACTTTATATCCCCTAGTGGGGCCCCCTCCCAATCCATCAGCTTCTTGTAGACCTCAGACACCTTCCCCTCCCCTATCTCCTCCTTCGACAGTGCCTTATCCTGCAACCCCAGGGGGGTAGCCCAGGAAAAGACGGCACCTCTCCCTCACAAAATCCCAAACCTGCAAGCACCTGAAACAGTTCCCCTTGGACAACTCATATTCTTCCTCCAGGTCCTCCAACTTTGCAAAACTTGCCAGTACAAAAAATTTCTCCGAATCGCTCAATCCCTGCCTGCCGCCACACCTGAATCTTCGCCACCAGCCCCCCCCCGGTGCAAACCTATGGTTGTCACAAATTGGTGCCCACACAGAGAACAAAGAACAAACAAAGAACAAAGACAAGTACAGCACAGGAACATGCCCTTCGGCCCTCCAAGCCCGTGCCGACCATGCTGCCCGACTAAACTACAATCTTCTACAATTCCTGGGTCCATATCCCTCTATTCCCATCCTATTCATGTATTTGTCAAGATGCCCCTTAAATGTCACTATCATCCCTGCCTCCACCACCTCCTCCGGCAGCGAGTTCCAGGCACCCACTACCCTCTGTGTAAAAAAACTTGACTCGTACATCTACTCTAAACTTTGCCCCTCGCACCTTAAACCTATGCCCCCTCGTAATTGACACCTCTACCCTGGGGAAAAGCCTCTGACTATCCACTCTGTCTATGCCCCTCATAATTTTGTAGACCTCTATCAGGTCGCCCCTCAACCTCCGTCATTCCAGTGAGAACAAACCGAGTTTATTCAACCTCTCCTCATAGCTAATGCCCTCCATACCAGGCAACATCCTGGTAAATGTCTTCTGCACCCTCTCTAACGTCTCCACATCCTTCTGGTAGCGTGGCGACCAGAATTGAACACGATACTCCAAGTGTGGCCTGACTAAGGTTCTATACAGCTGCAACATAACTTGCCAATTCTTATACTCAATGCCCCGGCCAATGAAGGCAAGCATGCCGTATGCCTTCTTGACTATCTTCTCCACCTGTGTTGCCCCTTTCAGTGACCTGTGGACCTGTACACCTAGATCTCTCTGACTTTCAATACTCTTTAGGGTTCTACCATTCACTGTATATTCCCTACCTGCATTAGACCTTCCAAAATGCATTACCTCACATTTGTGCGGATTAAACTCCATCTGCCATCTCTCCGCCCAAGTCTCCAAACAATCTAAATCCTGCTGTATCCTCTGACAGTCCTCATTGCTATCCACAATTCCACCAACCTTTGTGTCGTCTGCAAACTTACTAACCAGACCAGTTACATTTTCCTCCAAATTATTTATATATACTACAAACAACAAAGGTCCCAGCACTGATCCCTGCGGAACACCACTAGTCACAGCCCTTCAATCAGGAAAGCACCCTTCCATTGCTACTCTCTGCCTTCTATGACCCAGCCAGTTCTGTATCCACCTTGCCAGCTCACCCCTGATCCTGTGTGACTTCACCTTTTGTGCCGTCTACCATGAGGGGCCTTGTCAAGAGGGACCTTACTGAAGTCCATATAGACAACATCCACTGCCCTACCTGCATCAATCATCTTTGTGACCTCTTCGAAAAACTCTATCAATTTAGTGAGACACGACCTCCCCTTCACAAAACCATGCTGCCTCTCACTAATACGTCCATTTGCTTCTAAATGGGAGTAGATCCTGTCTCGAAGAATTCTCTCCAGTAATTTCCCTACAACTGACGTAAGGATCACCAGCCTGTAGTTCCCTGGATTATCCTGGCTACCCTTCTGAAACAAAGGGACAACATTGGCTATTCTCCAGTCCTCCGGGACATCACCTGAAGACAGTGAGGATCCAAATATTTTTGTCAAGGTCTCAGCAATTTCCTCTCTTGCCTCCTTCAGTATTCTGGGGTAGATCCCATCAGGCCCTGGGGACTTATCTACCTTAATATTTTTCAAGATGCCAAACACCTCGTCTTTTTGGATATCAATGTAACCCAGGCTATCTACACACCCTTCTCCAGACTCAACATCCACCAATTCCTTCTCTTTGGTGACTACTGATGCAAAGTATTCATTTAGTACCTCGCCCATTTCCTCTGGCTCCACACATAGATTCCCTTGCCTATCCTTCAGTGGGCCAACCCTTTTCCTGGCTACCCTCTTGCTTTTTATGTACGTGTAAAAAGCCTTGGGATTTTCCTTAACCCTATTTGCCAATGACTTTTTGTGACCTCTTCTAGCCCTCCTGATTCCTTGCTTAAGTTCCTTCCTACTTTCCTTATATTCCACACAGGCTTCGTGTGTTCCCAGCCTTCTAGCCCTGACAAATGCCTCCTTTTTCGTTTTGACGAGGCCTACAATATCTCTCGTTATTCCAGGTTCCCGAAATTTGCTGTATTTATCCTTCTTCCTCACAGGAACATGCCGGTCCTGAATTCCTTTCAACTGACACTTGAAAGCCTCCCACATGTCAGATGTTGATTTACCTTCAAACATCCGCCCCCAATCTAGGTTCTTCAGTTCCTGCCTAATATTGTTATAATTGGCCTTCCCCCAATTTAGCACATTCACCCTAGGACCACTCTTATCCTTGTCCACCAGCACTTTAAACTGAGGCACCCTCCAATCCGAAATGTTCTGCCTCCACACCCTCAAGGCCAACTCCACCACTGGGCTCATTGAATACCTGGCCGGCGAGAACGGCAAAGACGCTGTTAACAACACCCTTCGTCTCGTTCCCTTACAAGAAGCCTCCACCCGCCCCCACGATGACCCCGCTCCTACTACCCATTTCCTAACCATGGTGATGTTCGCCGTCCAGTAGTAGTTCATTATATTCGGCAACGCCAACCCCCCACACCCTCTTCTTCGCCCCCCCCCCCCTCCAAAAAGCAGTCCTGACACGGAGGGTCTTCCCTACCCACACCACAAACCCAGAGATCAGCGCATTGACCTTTTTAAAGAACGTCTTCGGGACAAAGGGAGGTTCTGAAGTACGAACAGAAACCTTGGCAGCACCATCATTTTCACTGTCTGCACCCGACCAGCCAGCGACAATGGCAGCATATCCCACCTTTTAAAATCCCCCTTCATCTGCTCCACCAGCCGTGTCAAATTCAACTTATGCAGCTGCGCCCAACCCCACATCACCTGGATGTCCAGGCATCTAAAACTCACCCCCATTACCTTAACGGCAACTCTCCTAATCTCCTCTCCTGCCCTCCATCAGGAACGCCTCGCTCTTTCCTATGTTCAACTTGTACCCAGAGAACTCCACCAATGCCCCCAATACCAGCCAGTGAATCCGAAACGTAGTTTGTCCACGCACAGCAAGACCCTGTGCTCAGCGCCCCCGTCCCCCCACACAATCCCTCTCCAATCCATGGACGCTCTGAGCACAATTGCCAGTGGCTCTATTGCCAAGGCAAAGAGCAGTGGGGGAAATGGGCCCCCCTGCCTCATCCCCTGATGCAGCCCAAGGTATCCTGAAATCACTCGGTTCATCTGCACACTTGCACCCAGTCAAACGTCTTCTTTGCGTCTATTTTGCACCCAGTCAAACGTCTTCTCTGCGTCAATTGCCACTACCACCTCCACCTCCTGCCCCTCCGGAGGCACCATAATTACATTGAGTAGCCTCCTCACATTGGCCGACAGCTGCCTCCCATTCATGAACCCCGTTTGGTCCTCACCTATCATCCCCGGGACTCAGTCTTCCACTCTAGAATTCAGCACCTTCGGCAATATTTTTCCCTAAATTTAGAGTCCCCAATTTTTTTTTCCAATTAGGGGGCAATTTAGCGTGACCAATCCACCTACCCTGCACATCTTTGGGTTGTGGGGGTGATACCCACACAGACACGGGGGGGGGGGGGGGAATGTGCAAACTCCACATGGACAGTGACTCGGATCTAGGATTGAACCCGGATCCTCGGCGCTGTGAGACAACTATGCTAACCAATGCGCTACCGCTCTGCCTCTAATTCGTCAACAACTTGGCATCTACGTTCCATAACGATATTGGGTGGTACGACCCAATCAGCTCTCAATCCTTGTCCTTTTTAATATCAGGAAGATGGATGTCTGCGATAGTGTAGGGGGGAGCTCCCCACTCTCCCTAACCTCATTGTATGCCCTCGCCAGCAGTGGCCCCAGGTCCTCCTCAAACCTTTTATAGAACTCCACCGGGAACCCATCTGGGCCTCGGGCCTTCCCTGTCTGCATCTCCCCATACACTCCACCATCTCCCTCAACCCGATTGGGACCGCCAATCCCTGCACCAACCTGCTGTCCACCTTGGGAAACTCCAACCCATCCAGGAACTGCCGCATTCCCTTCTCCCCGGCTGGGAGCTCCGACTCATAATCTCCTATAAAACACCTCAAACACACCATTCGCCCTCTCCGGGTCCAACACCACCATTTCCATCTCGTCCTTTACTCCGCCAATTGCCCTCGTCTCGTCTTGTTTCCTCAACTGGTTGATCAGCAGTGGAGGGGGGCGGGGCGCCACTCAGCCAGGCTGGACATGTGGAATGTGAGGGGGCTGAATGGGCCGGTCTAACGGTCACATGTTCGCGCACCTGAGGAGTCTGAAGGCAGACGTGGCTTTTTTGCAGGAAACACACCTAAAGATAGAGGACCAGACAAGTCTGAGGAAAGGATGGGTGGGCCATTTTCCACTCGGGCGTATCCTGCTCGCCTTCTCCCCGTAATCATATACTGTCCCTCTGGCCCTCTGTAGCTGCCCCACCGCTTTCCTGTGGACACTAATCCAAACTCTAGCTAGAGCCTCTGCCTCTCCTATAACAACCTGCCTCCGGGGTCTCCGAATAACTCCTGGCCATCCTCAGGATCTCATCTACCAGCCTTGCCATTTCTGTCCATTCTACCTTCTCCCTATGTGCCCGAATTGAAATAAACTTCCCCCTAAACACTTCCTTGAGAGCCTCCCACAGCGTGGCAGACGTAACCTCCCCCATATCATTTAGTTCCACATACTCCCGGATGGCAGCCCTCATCCGCTCACGCATCTCCTCGTCCGCTAACAACCCCACATCCAACCTCCCCTGCAGGTACTGGGCCCCTCCACCCCGGTCCACTCACAGATCCACCCAATGCAACCTGATTGCCAAATACTCCGAGTCGACCACACCCGCCAGCAACGCCTTGTCTAACATGAAGAAAACAATCTGGGAGTCACCTGGTTACATGGGAGAAGTATTGAGAATTCCTTCAGCATTGGCCTCCCAAACCTCCACGGGTCCACCCCCCCCCCCCCCCCCCCCCCCCCCCTCCCCGCATGTGCTCCATGAACCCCTTCAGCTCCTTCGTCACTGCTGATACCTTCCTTGACCTCGGGCTCAACTGGTCCAAACTCGGCTCTATAACTGTGTTAAAATCCCACCCCTCATAATCAACTGGTGTGAGTCCAGGTCAGGGATCTTCCCCAGCACCCACCTCATGATATCTACATCATCCCAATTTGGGGCCTTAATGTTTACCAAGACCACCGGCATCTCCTCCAGCTTCCCACTCACCATCACAAATCTCCTCCCCAAATCTGCCACAATGCTCCCCACCTCAAACGCCACCTGCTTATTCACCAGCAGCCCATCGTCTTCATGTCCAATCCCGAGTGGAACCCCTGACCCACCCATCCCTTCCTCAACTATGTCTGGTCCCCTATTTTGATGTTGTGCTGTACAAAACCTTGGTCAGGCCACATTTGGAGTACTGTGTGCAGTTCTGGTCGCCTCATTTTAGGAAGGATGTGGAAGCTTTGGAAAAGGTGCAAAGGAGATTTACCAGGATGTTGCCTGGAATGGAGAGTAGGTCATACGAGGAAAGGTTGAGGGTGCTAGGCCTTTTCTCATTAGAACGGAGAAGGATGAGGGGCGACTTGATAGAGGTTTATAAGATGATCAGGGGAATAGATAGAGTAGACAGAGACTTTTCCCCTGGTTGGAACACACCATTACAAGGGGACATAAATTTAAGATAAATGGTGGAAGATATAGAGGGGATGTCAGAGGTAGGTTCTTTACCCAGAGAGTAGTGGGGGCATGGAATGCACTGCCTGTGGAAGTAGTTGAGTCGGAACCGTTAGGGACCTTCAAGCGGCTATTGGAAGGTACATGGATTAGGGTAGAATAATGGAGTGTAGGTTAACTTCTTCTCAAGGGCAGCACGGTAGCATTGTGGATAGCACAATTGCTTCACAGCTCCAGGGTCCCAAGTTCGATTTCGACTTGGGTCACTGTCTGTGTGGAGTCTGCACATCCTCCCCGTGTGTGCGTGGGTTTCCTCCGGGTACTCCGGTTTCCTCCCACAGTCCAAAGATGTGCAGGTTAGGTGGATTGGCCATGAAAAATTGCCCTTAGTGTCCAAAATTCTATGATTACCCTAGGACAAAAGTTTGATGCAACATCGTGGGCCGAAGGGCTTGTTCTGTGCTGTATTTCTCTATCTCTATCTCTATCTTTAGGTGAGCCGCTGCAAAAAAGGCCATGTCTGCCTTCAGACTCCTTAGGTGCGCTAACACACTTGACTGTTTGACCGGCCTATTCAGCCTGCTCTCGATTCACGTGGCAAGCCTTGTTGGGGAACACCCCGCCCCCCTCACCCGCTGATCAACCACATCCCTTTTTGAACCAGCCCTTGACACGTGACATGCGACCCTCCAAACCACCCATCAATGCCATCGATCTGTTTCCAACTGCGCCACATCAACCCCACCCTTGTCAACAACCCTCCCCCCTACCTCCCCTTTCCCAAACAAAACATCATCCTCCTCCTCCCCTGCGCCACATCCTGATAACCCCCCACTGCACGCTAGGATGGTGGACCTCCAGCCTCCCTACCCATCCGATTCCTCTCACCCCCCTCCACACTCCCCCAAATAGCAGCAAAAGGTTGACTCACCCTTGATATTCCCCCATGAAAGGCCTACCCTCCAAAAACCCCACCCAACTGAAACACTTCAAGGGGACCAGTTTTCAGAGAACAAACAAAGAAACACTCGCACAAACTCCTCCAAAGTTCAATGTCCTCCTTCTCCTGCCAGTCCATTATCCTTCAAGAACTCCATCGCCTCTTCTGGCATGGGCGGCATGGTAGCACAGTGGTTAGCACTGTTACTTCACAGCACCAGGGTGCCAGGTTCGATTCTGGCTTGGGTCACTGTGTGGAGTCTGCACGTCGTCCCCGTGTCTGCGTGGGTTTCCTCCGGGTGCTCCGGTTTCTTCCCACAAGTCCCGAAAGACGTGCTGTTAGGTAATCTGGACATTCTGAATTCTCCCTCTGTGTACCCTAACAGGCGCCGGAATTTGGCGACTAGGGGATTTTCACAATAACTTCATTGCAGTGTTAATGTAAACATACTTGTGACAATAAAGATTATTATTATTATTATGTTTAAAATAGTACTCACGCTTCTGGAAAGTCACCCAGATGAGGGCCGGGTACAGCACCTGAAACTTCACCCTCTTCTTAAAGAGGGCAGCCTTGACTCGATTAAACTCGGCCCTCCTCTTCGCCAGCTCTGCTCCCAGGCTCTGGTACACCCGTAGCTCATTCCCTTCCCAGGGCACTTCCTCATCTGCCTCGCCCATCGAAGGATCTTCTCTTTATCCAGAAAGCGGTGCAACCGCACCACCATTGCCCTTGGTGGTTCACCCGCTTGCGGCTTCCTCATCAACGCCGTGTGTGCTCGGACAACTTCCAGGGGCCGATCAGAGGACCCCTCCCCCATTCAATTGCCCCAACATTTTGGCCACATATGTGCCGCCCTCCGCACCTTCAATGCCTTTGGGCATTCCACAATCCTCACATTTTGCCTCCTGGGGCGGTTCTCCAGTTCCTCCACCTTCTCCTTCAGCCTCTTCTGGGTCTTCCCCATCACCCCCATCGAGACCAACTGCTCTCGTGCTCCCCCACCGCCTGCTCCACTTTCTGGATCACTCAGCCCTGCGACTTCACCCTCTGCTTAACTCTCTCGATCCCTGCTTTGATCAGCTCCACCACCTTGGCCGCACCCTCTAGGGTCTCATTCCTCTGCTGGCTGAACTTAGCGTTCAAAAATTCTGCTAGCTGCTCCATGACCACTGGGCGGGCAGAAGAGCCCTCTTACCCTCTGCCATCTTATCCTGTGGTGCACCACGAAGACTCTCCTGCACCAACAGCACCTTTCTTTTCGCCTCCCCAACCTGTTCGCGGATCCATCCACCAGTTACACCAGAGGAGTTACACCTTCTCCAGGTACTCCTACACCTCGTTCCGTCAAAAGCCTCACCCATTGGACGAGGAAAAAAAACATAAAATACCGCCTTGAGCGGGAGCCACCAAATGTGCGGCCGCTCACTCCATGGCCACCACTGGAAGTCCACAGTTTGAGTTTTCAAATGTTTCCCACCACTTCTTGCAGCAACAATGCCGCTCCCCTTCCAGGTGTACAGGCTGCCTTTTAAGTAGCATTAGACACGCGTGATTTTGATCCACTGGTGATGCATGCAGCCTGGAGAGCACTACCTGCAACAAGCATTTGAAACAGCAGGCAACATCAACTTTTGTGCCTCTTGAAGCACAATGAACTGCCTTGAGTTAATAATATACCGAGATTCTCACACCCACATTTGGAATATGGCTAATTTCTCCCCCGATATGTTATTTCCTCGCTCTTGTAAGTATACACCTGAGTAAAAGTAGCACACACTGCAGTCAATACAATGCAAAGCTGCGGCTGCATCCAACAGCCTGCAAATGACACACTTCCAATCTACTTTCAGTATTGAAGTCAGGCACAATGCCAGTGATCTGCAGGAATAATTACAACTGCAGTAATTACAGACTAGAAGGGTAGGAGGAGGAGGAGCAAGACAAATCCTGTGGAAAATGTCATCTTTCACAGTGCAATCAGTTACAAGCAGATGTGCTTTCAGCCTGTTTTCAACAGTGTTATAAAACACAAATCATCAAATTAAATGATGTGCATCCTGGTGTAACAATATTTGCCTGACCATTCACCTGTCAATTATGTTCTTTGGGTAATGTGGATATTGCCTAAAGGTGGTGAAAAATAGGATGGATGTAGATGATTAACTGCCTCCAAGACTGCTGGTTCCTTTATTAAAGCAAAATTATTTGTTATCATACCTTTTAACAGACCAAAATCGTCAAAGAGATTAACTGAAGAGCCATTATGCATTGTAAAATAATGCCAGCTGTTCATGCACGGCGCAAGGTATTAACCTATGGTTGATGCTACCACCAGCTGATATCGCATGGTCTGTTTTGCTTACTCAGCAATCACTAATTCCTTTTTTATCGCAAGGCTTTCTGTTCATGAATTTTTTCATTGCCACTTTCCCATTCAAGCTGAGATATTGGGTGAATGATCTCAGTTCTACATTAATACCAATGAGACCTTTGAGAGGTTCTGAACTTTGGCGAGATTGAGATTAGAAAAATATTATATTGAGAATGATGGGATTGTGAGTTTTTCTTTTAATAAATTGAGGAAACATAACTGCAGCCTACCAGAATCAATGAAGCTGGATAAGACTGTGGTTGTTCAAAAAGAAAGAAAAGAACCTGTACAACTATACAGATTTCCTCATCAACATTTGGGGGCCTCACGGTAGCATGGTGGTTAGCATCAATGCTTCACAGCTCCAGGGTCCCAGGTTCGATTCCCGGCTGGGTCACTGTCTGTGTGGAGTCTGCACGTCCTCCCCGTGTGTGCGTGGGTTTCCTCCGGGTGCTCCGGTTTCCTCCCACAGTCCAAAGATGTGCGGGTTAGGTGGATTGGCCATGCTAAATTGCCCGTAGTGTAAGGTTAATGGGGGGATTGTTGGGTTACGTGGGTTTAAGTAGGGTGATCATTGCTCGGCACAACATCGAGGGCCGAAGGGCCTGTTCTGTGCTGTACTGTTCTATGTTCTATGTAACATAGATTGGATACCCAAGGTTAAAATAATGCATTCAAATGGGACTTTATCCTCCCAAATACACTGAAGTCATGTGAGATTTGATTTGATCATTGCAAGTACCCTCATACTGTTCTAAACATGAATTAATAGAAATTTGTCCCTTTGCTTTAATTTGTTTGTAAAGTTACACCTGTTTTACAGTGTCCTCATATCACGCCCTTTTGGTGCCTATACTGAAGTATTAGATCCATTAACTCCTCCTCTAAAATATTTCAGGTTTCCCAAGGGACGGGTTTTGCAATAGAGATTTAAATAATCTTTACAACAATGTCAAAATGTGCTTGCATTATTTTCTGCACTCCTGCTATTATCGTTCTGAGAATTTGTTAAAAATAGCACTTGGGGGCTCAGAATATGAAGTGTCCCAACTTCTGGTATAACATTCTTTAATTTGATTGAGACTGAATTATTTCTGCAGGTCTGTTCCAATTATCTTCTGGTTTCTAATTCTGTTCATCTGAAGGTGAAACCTCATCCCTCCTCTATATGTGCAACACCACTGGAGATTAACTAACATCTTTATTGAAAGATCTCTCTGTGTGCAACTCTTAATCCACTTGGTTATAATATTTGGTCACAATTTTATATCAACATTTACAATTGGTGCAGTTTATGATGGGAAATTTCCAATGTAAACAGTTGCCTGTCACAGTTAATTCATAACTCCATTGAGTTACTCAAAATGCTTTTTCTATCTCGGTAGAATTATAGAATATACTGCGCATACGATGACCCTTTAGCCCAGTGAGCCGTGCCTTTTGGTAGAACTAGCCCATGAATCTCACTGCCCCAGTAACTGAAACTACTGATGCCTAAATGCTCTCCAAAAAATACAGTTTTCATAATAACCTGAATACATTTACAAAAACATTTGATTTTTCTGTTTTACTCTGTCTTCATTAATAATGTTTGTTAAATTCAGTGCCTCAAGGGCAGCACGGTGGCGCAGTGAGTTGGCCCTGTTGCCAAACGGCGCCGAGGTCCCAGGTCGATCCCGGCTCTGGGTCACTGTCCGTGTGGAGTTTGCACATTCTCCCCGTGTTTGCGTGGGTTTCGCCCCCACAACCCAAAGATGTGCAAGGTAGGTGGATCGAACATACTAAAATTGCCCTTTAATTGGAAAACAATTAATTGGGTACACTAAATTTATAAAAAAAACAAACAAACAAAATTCATTGCCTCAGTTTCTCTCTTAGTGCTTTAACTGGATATTTTTCACTCACAGCAGTGGCAGAGGATTTTCAAACATAATTGTGCATTCCGAACATGTGCATCTTCCAGTAATGTTGCTTTATTTTATGAGTTGTTCAGCCAACACTCGCAAACAGCAGTATCTATCATTGTGGTTTCTTTGTTAATGATTAGAAAGGAGCCGAAAGAGACTGTTTAGGGGGAATGGGTTTCTGTTTTTGTGATTGAAAATTTAATTTAAAAAGCTCTCTCTTTGGAACCATTTTTGAGGCTTGAAATGTTTTCAACATATAAAAGCTACAGAAGTTGGGCAAGCAAACTTTTAAAAGTTTCAAAACTTTTGTTTGTGAAAGTGGATATTTGTGGACCATGGGTTGATTTTAACATAAAGTTTCCCATTTTATAAATTACAATATAGACAAAGCTATCCAAATAAACCAAATACAATTTACTGAAAAAAATACATTAAAAGTCACATCAACATTGCCCCCTTCACCTCATCTCTACCCCTAACAACTGACGGTGATCAATCCCTCAAAGTAAACTATAAAAGGTTGCCACCTACGGTAAAATCTCTCAACCGAACCCCTCACGGTACTCTTGACCTTCTCTAGGTTCAAAAACTCCATCACGTCTCCCAACCATGCTGAGGCACTGGGTGGAGATTTAGACCTCCACCCCAGCAGATCCCACCTCCAGGCAATCAACGAGGCGAAGGCAGGAACATCCGCCCCCACACACGTCTGCATCCGATGAGTCCGACGTCCCAAATATGGCTACTAATGGACAGGGCTCCAGTTCAATATTCAAAATCCTCACTCCACACCTCATCATCTATTATGGACCCCAGCTCTTCCTGCCACCTAGCATTTACCCCTTCCATTGAAACTGAAACTTCCTTTTTTTTAAATTTAGAACATCCAATTCATTTTTTCCAATTAAGGGGCAATATAGCCTGGCAAATCCACCTACCCTGCATATCTTTGGGTTGTGAGGGTGAGACCCACGAAGACACAGGGAGAATGTGCAAACTCCACACGGACAGTGACCCAGAGCCGGGATCGAACCTGGGACCTCGGCGCTGTGAGACTGCAGTGCTAACCACTGGGCCACCATGCTGCCCTGGAAACGGAAACTTCTGCCAGAATCCGCCCATAAATGCCGGATGTGCTGCCGTCCTCCGACCCCGCAAGTGAAAGGACCCTCTCCATCAGAGGCACTGGTGGCAACACGGGGAATGTTGAGAATATCCATTGTATAAAATTCCTAACCTGGAGATATCTGAATGAGTCCAAGCCCGAGAGCCCAAACTTCACCATGAATTCCTCTAGACTGACAAACTGCCCCTCCAGAAACAGGTCCCCCAATCTCTCCACCCTCTCCCTCACCACACCCCAAATCTCATAGACTCAAACAGATGGTTAGCACAGATGAGGGCCAGCTTTGACACTGACCCAAGTTTAAAATATCATCTGAATTGCCTCCATATCTTCAGAAATAACCACTGGACATGAAGAGTATTTTGTCGGCGAGAACAGGAGCAAAGCCATCATCAATGCCCCAAACCAGATCCCTTACACGACCTCGCCTCTATTTGCACCCAAGTGGACCCTGGGTCGCTGCACCAACCTAACACCTTCTCTGCATTAGCTGCCCAATAATAAAGCAACAAGTTAGGCAATGCCAGCCCCCCCACTATCTAACACTTTGAAAGACTACCCTACGAATCCTTGGAGACTTGCCCGCCCATATAAAGGATGATATTATCTTATTGACCTTCCCAAAGAAGGACTAAGACTGGAAAACAGGAAGACTCTGGAAAAGGAACAAAAATCATGGAGGAATGTTAATCTTAATCGACTGGACCCTGCCCGCCAAGGACAGGGGAAGGCTAGCCCCCCTTGCAGGTTTGGCTTGACACTACGCACCATACTTGTGTAGTTCAGCTTACGAAACCAGGCCCAATCCCAAGCCACCTGGATCCCCAAATACCTGGAGCTAGATCTGGCTAAGTAAAAAGGTAGCACCCCCAGGTTGGATCCCCTCCCCAGGGGGGTTACATAGAACATAGAACAGTACAGCACAGTTAGCTGGAAAATACTCACTATTTTCCAGCTTTAACTTATATCCTGAAAAAGAGCCAAAGCTACATTATATCACCCATATTGGGGACTGGGTCCATCACGTAAAGCAAAAGGTCTTCAGCATACATGAACACCCTATGCTCCACCGCCCTCCCTCCGTGCCCCCCCCCCGCCCCCCGCGTCCCCCCCCCCCATTCCTGCTCCCCCCTAAAATTATCTCCTTCCAGTTACCAGTGGCCCTTAAAGCGATGGTCAAAGGCTCAATCATCAATGCAAACAAGAGGGGGGACATCAGAGACCCCTGTTTGTTCCCTTGTTTAACTGAAAGTACCCCGAGCTCATGGTGTTTGTGCGAACACTAGCCGAGGGAGCCTTGTATAACAAACATACCCACGACACAAACCCTGGCCCTCACCCGAACCTCTCCAAAACCATAAACAGGTACCTCCATTCTTCTCTGTCGAATGTCTTTTCGGCAACACAGGATACGATCACCTCTGGATCAGCCCGACAGGGGGGGATAAGAACTACATTTAACAATTGCCGCACATTAGACAACAGTTGCCGACCCTTAACAAATCCTGTCTTATCTTCACCTATCACCTCAAGATGACAGATATCTAACCTCAGCATTAACACCTTAGCCAAAAACTTTGCGTCAACATTAAGCAATGAGATAGAACTACATGACCCACACTCCACGGGATCCTTATCCTTTTTCAGTAGAAGGGAAATCGGTGCCTGCCCAAGTGTCATGGGAAGGGAGTCCTGGGCCAAAGAGTCTAACATCTCTACCAATAACAGAACCAGCTGCCCTGAAAACTTCTTATAAAACTCCACCAGGAACCCAGCTGGCCCAGAGGTCTTACTCATTTGCATTTGCCCTGTTGCTACCAAGACTTCCTCCAGAACCAACAGCACCTCCAACTCTTTCCACCTTTCCTCCTCCACAACAGGAATCTCTCCAGGAAGTCCGACATACCTGCCCCCCCCCCCACCCCCTCCCCTCGGCGGTTCCGACCTGTAAAGTTCCCTATATTCAAATGCTCTGTTAACTTTCTCCGGGGGACACCAGCCCATTGCTTGAGTTCTGTATAATCTCCTGAGAGGCTGTCTGCCGCCTCAGCTGGTGAGCTATAAGATGATTAGCTTTCTCCCCTATTCGTACATAATCCACCTTGAACGCTACAGCTGTCACAACACCTTTCCCATAGACAACATCAAACTTTGTCTGCAATTTCTTCAAGCTTGCTAGGTGTTATGGGATTGGGTCTTTCGAGTACCTACGTTCCTCTTCCATAATATTGTCCACAATGCTACATCACCCCAATTTGGGGTATATACATTTACCAGTCTCACCAGCTTGCTTGCCAGTGACCCAGTGACCATGAAATACCTACCATCCTGATCTGCCAGCACCTTGGCCGCCATAAAATGGACCCGTTTGTTAATTTAAATTTCCATCCCCCCTTCCAACTGCCCCGAGTCCTACTGTTGAAGCCCAAGTGAAATACCTGGCTCACCCACCCACTTCGAAGCCTGGTCTTGTCTCTCACCTGCAAGTGGGTCTCCTATAAAAGCACCACATCAGCCCTTAAATTTTCCAGGTGCGAGACCTTTTCACCGGACATCCTATACCCCTTCCGTTCGAAGTGGCAAATTTAATCGGGGCATCTCACACCCCCCCTCAACACAGAGTCAGCCATTTCCAACGTGAAGGAATATCCAGCCCTTAGGCCAAACCTGTGCCCAAGGCCCATCTAAGATGGCCAACAACCCCATCCCTAAGGCGAGACAAAGAAAATCCCCTGGTCACCGTTAGATCTCTACCCTTCCCCTCTTCTCCTTGGGATTGCAGAGATGAGGTAGAATGAGGCTTTGGAGAGATGAGAAGATCGGGATGCTGATATTGCGGGACAGGCTACCAATATAGGTTGGTTGGGATCGGGGAGTGAGTGAGATTTCACGTGGGATAGAGAAAGGGTTCTTGATGAGTCTGAGTTTAAGTAGATGTTAATGAGATGAGGCACTGGACAGGGAAAGAGAGGTTTTGCCATCCTGCAATCTCAGTGTGAAATGCAGCAGGATACTATACTCAAGTACATGTTTCCTCTCTCATGATAGAAAGTGGCAAGATGGAGGTGCACAATTCTTTATTGTGTGGTCTGAGGGGCAGAGATCGGCATTGGAAGTGCTGAAGTGGCAACATTTTTTCTACAGCTTTTTAAATGTATTTTATTCTAAACATATATCAAAACAAGTTACAGTAAATAAACACTCCGGGAAACGTACTTCCCAGCAATCAAGTATACAGTCTGTACAGATTTCTCCCCTTTTTCAGCCCCACTGCAGCGAACAGCTCCTCAAGCACAGTCACAAACATCCCCTACCTTTCCTCAAACTCCCCTGCAGAGCCCCTTTACTCATACTTTATCTTCTCTAACTGCAGGAAGTCGTACAGATCACCCAACCAAGCCGCTACCCCCGGTGGTGATGCCGACCGCCACTCCAGCAAAATTCATCGCCGTGCAATCAGAGAGGCAAAGGCCATGACATTGGCCTTCCTCCTCTCCATGAGCTCCGGCTTCTCTGAGACCCAAAATATCGCCACCAAAGGGTCTAGGTCCACCTCCTCCTCCAGTACACTGGCTAAGACCGTGAACTCTCCAGTCCAGAATCTTCCTAATTTTTTGCAACCCCAAAACGTGCGCATGATTCGCTGGCCCCCGCCCCCGCCCACACCTCTCACACTCATCTGCTACCCCCTGAAAGAATCCACTCATTCTCGCCCGAGTCATATACACCCTGTACACCATCTTAAACTGTATCAGGCTCATCCTTGCCCTTCGCAGTGCCTCACTCCATACTCCCAAATTGATCTCCCCTCCAAACTCTGCCTCCGATTTCGCCTTGATCTTCACCACCCGCTCACCTCCCTGAGCCACTTGTAAATATCCCCAATTATTCCCTCCAATTCCACATCCGGAAGCAGCAGTCACTCCAGCAGGGTGTATCCCGGCAACCTAGGGAACCCCCTCCATATCTTTCAAGCAAAATCCCTAACCTGCAGATACCTGAACTCACTCCCCCTCAGCAGCTTGACCCTCTCCCTTCGCTCCTCCAGACTGGCGAACCCTTCTTCCAAATACAGATCCCAGACCTTGACCAATGCTGCTGTCACCATATCCCTCAAACTAGACCCCTTACAAGATTCCTCCTCCATTCTAACCCACTCTACCCTTCTCCTTCCCACCACCGCTGCACCTTGACCACATTTGCCGCCCAATAATAATGAAGCAAGTTCGGCAACGCCAAGCCCCCATGCTGCCTCTGCCTCTGTAGCAGGGCCCTCCCCACCCTCGGCATCTTTCCCGCCCATACAAAGTCGAGATGATCATGTCCACTTTCCGAAAAACAGCCTTTGGTATGAAGATCGGGAGAGCCTGAAAGATAAACAAGAACCTCAGCAGAATATTCATTTTCACCACTTGGACTCTTCCCGCCAACATTAAGTGCAGTGTATCCCACCTCTTAAGATCTTTCCTAGCCTCCTCCACCAGCTTCATCAAGTTCCACTTTTGGAGCCCCGTCCATTCCCTCGCTACCTGAATCCCCAAATACCTAAACCTATCCCTATCCCTCGCAACCGTAAATGGCATTCCCCCCTAAATTAGCCCACTGTCCCAGCTCATTCACTGGGATTACCTCACTTTTCCCGACATTCAGTTTGTATCCCGAGAACCCTCCAAACCTCCCTTGCAGGCCCATAATCCTTCCAATACTGTCCAACGGATCCAAAACAAGCCATGCGCAAACATAAAACTGTGTAAGTCAAAGCTTTGTGAGCTCACATCATTCGTCCTCACCCTTGCCCTTGGTGCCACACACAAAAACCACACCTATGCCACAAATCTTGGGCCAAACCCAAACCTTCCCAAAACCTCAAACTCCACTCGATCAAATGCCTTCTCTGCGTCCATGGACACCACCACCTCTGGTACCAGAGCCCTTGACGGATTCATCACCATGTTCAACAGCCGTTTTATATTACTCGCGAGTTGCCTGCCCTTCATGAAGCCTGTTTGATATTCTGAAACCACCCCCGGGACACAATCCTCCACCCTACCCGCCAACAACTTAGCCAATACTTTCACATCTGTGTTCAATACTGAAATAGGCCTAAAAGGCCCACATTCCACTTGGTCCTGCCCCTTTTTTGGGATTAGCTCCTGTACAGTTTTAACCCTATATGGATGAGGTTTGAGTGACAGTGGGTGAGATGAGGGTGCAGGTGGAAAATACTTTGCAGGTGGATGCATGTGACATTGCTGAGGCGGAATTTGGAGCTTCTAAGATCCAGTAAGATGTCAAGATTGTCTGAAGATTAGATTAGCTTAAGAGAGCATCCACAAAGGGGGAAACAGGTTGAAGGTAAAACAATGGAGGTTCTGATTGCAGCCAGATAGGATGAATTTGGCCATATTAATGTTGAGCTTCAGAAAGATTCGTCTATGACTCAATATTGGATGGATACTCACAAGGCACACCAACAGGTAAACAGACATTAAGCACTTCTGTTAAACTATGCTTACTAAAAGAAGCCTTCAATAAATAAAACCAATTGCTAGTACAGCTGCTTAAGCTGCAGGGTTTTGTACGCTAAGTGGCGGTTTCTGTAACCTTACTGCTTCCTGCCCAACATTATTTAACCCACCTGTATAGGTCATATCTCTCAGCAAAAGAAAACTTTTTCAGTTACTACTTTCCACATCAAAAGGGAGCAGCTGTGAGTGCAACCAACAGGCAAGATATAAGCAGCAGTAACTGAAACCAGGCAAAGCTGGGAGTTGCAAGATCAGACTAAAAGTTGCAACAGAAACTATATTGTGCTGGCGAGATGGTTAGCATTTAGTTCAGAATAACTCCAATAGCGCGGGGTTCAATTCCCATTCCGACTAAAGTAGACTTGGGACCTGCCTTTTTGCTCTGCACCTGAGAATGGTCGGCAATAACAAACCACCACTGAGAAAAACTGCCAATAAAAACAGCCAAGGATGAAGCATCAGCGGCCAATGAGCCAGGGAGCTGCCTTGGTGCAGAGCACACAGGGAATGGAATGAGTGCAGGGAAATGAAATCATTTTCCATTCTAGGACACAGCAGAGATTTTCTGGTGTGAAATTCTACACTTACAGATACAAATCGCACTTACAAGCAACACTTTTTCACTTTTTTCTTTAATTTTCATTCAACAACTAACATCTAACATTGTATTGCTTTTCTACTGGAGCAAACATCCCAAGGCTTTCACACGACAAGAAATATAAAATAGATTTAAAAAACAAAGGTGGGGGACAGAGTATGAAGATCAGGAGAGGATGCTAGAATCTTGATTGAAAAGATATGTTTTGGGGGGAGCGGCACAGTGGCGCAGTGGTTAGCATTGCTGCCTCACAGAGCTGAGGACCCGGGTTCGATCCCAGCCCCAGATCAGTGTCCATATGGAGTTTGCACATTCTCCCTGTGAATGCGTGGGTCTCACCCCCACAACCCAAAGATGTGCAGGGTAGGTTGGTTGGCCATGCTAAATTGCCCCTTAATTGGAAAAAAAAAGAATTGTGTACTCTAAATATATATTAAAAAAAGAAAAGATACATTTTGGGAGTGTTTTTAAAGGTGGAGAGTGTTAAAGAATTTTTTTTAATTAAGAGGCAATTTAGCGTGACCAATCCACCTACTCTGCACATCTTTTGGTTGTGGGGGTGAGACCAGACACGGGGAGAATGTGCAAACCCCACACGGACAGTGACCCGGGGCCAAGATCGGTGTTGAAGAGATTTAAGGAAGGAATCCTGGATAATGCGATTGAAGACTGGACCACCAAAATGGTCTAAATGTGCAGGATATAGAGTGCAAATGAGGTAAAGAAAGTTGCAAACATATGACAAGGTGAGATAGTAGAGGCATTTGAAAATGAAGACAAGGACTTTATTTCAATCTTTTGGGAAACTAGAGAGCCAGCTCAAGTCCTGGAGTACAGGAATGATGTGTCAGGATAGGGTGGTTTGAACTCTGAACGAGTTGGACGTAGTGGAGCTTGCAGGATGGAAGGGTTGCAAGGATGACTTTCGTGAAATGACTTGAGGTGATAAATATGTGTCTAGGTGGTTGGGGAGCTAATGGGTCTGGTGGTTGATCTTGTGGAGTTGAAAGATCTCAGAGGTACATTGAATTTAGGGTTTGAGCTATTTGGAGGCCAAATGAGGTACAAGGGTTTGGCACACCACGGTTCAACCCAGAAAGTGATTGGAGTCCATGTCAATTGAATTGGTTATATTGAGAGTTGGAAATTATAGATTTTGTTCTCCAGATGTGCAGGGTAAATACTTAACTCATTCATGATTTGATATCAGATGGACAGTCTGACAGTACAGAGGTGCTTATGGGTTGAGAAAATTGGTAGAGGGATTGTGCAAGGTGTCAGGGCAGCTGACCACATTCCTATTGATAATATTAGTGAGGAGCAGCATTTAGACAACGATACAATGTTAGGAGCATCCAAGGATAGATCATTGGAGAGGTCTGCAATGTGATATTTGGTTATTTTGTGGTCAGTACCAAACCAAGTGCTACAGAACTGGACAATGAAGAAGGATGACCAGGTCAACCATATCAAACACCCGCAATAGGGCAAGTCAGATGAGAAGGTACAGTGCACCATGGCCACAGTTACAAGGGATGTCTTTTGTGAATTTAGACAAGGCAGTCTTAATGCTGTGAATGGGATTGACGTTAGGCTGAAGAGATTCAAATAGAAAGCAATGGTAGAAGAAAGGAGATTGGGATGGGAAGTGATGATAGGCTTGATGATTTTAGAGAGCAAAGAAAGATTAGATGTGGGATGATAGCCAGACAGGACAGATAGGTTGAAGTTGATGCTTTGAAGAGGGAGTGATAATGGTGGTTTTGAAAGGAGAGGGATAATTTCCAAGCAAAGGAAGACAGTTCCAATGTTGTTAGATATAGATACAAACAGGGTGGTTAAGTGGTTGGATGTTGGGGAGGTGAGAAGAGTGTAATAGGTCCATTTCACAAAAGAGGTGAGCTCGGGGAGGGTGGAGAAGGTGGTACAATAATTGTAGGGTTTTTATAAAATTTTGTTCTTGGAATGTGGTTGGGCTAGAAAATCTAGAGTTTATTGTCAAACCTGAGCGGCCCGCTTTGAGAAGGTGGCGATGAGTCTCCACGCAGTCAGTGTGGCAAATGTGTTCCCATGGGGGTCAGTGATGTAAGCACAGGAGCGGCTGCATTTTTGCAACCTCTGGTGCTACTCATCTTTGAATCTTTTTTATCCTGATGCCCAAACTAATTATTTGATCCTGGTGTGTATAATCTGTGCTATGATCCTGGAAGATACTGGCTAACATTTGGCGGTAAGGAGCTGAGTTAAGTCAAGAAAATCCCAAGCTAGGGGTGCAGTTTATGAGCATGGAAAGAAGGTGGCGCATATGTGTTCACATACGGTACGGTCAGCTTCGGAGGGAGGTGGCGGCAAGGGAAATTGTTCAGGTGCGGGACAGGGCAGGGAAGTTGCTGGTGGCTGTGGCTCTTTTTAAAAAAAAAATAATTTTTATTGAAAAATTTTGAATTTATACAACAACATCAAACCATACTAAAATACCACCGATAACAGTAATGACAACAATCATGAACCTTCGCCCCTCCTCAATGAACAACCCAACATATTAACAACAACTTAAGTTAACACAATGTTAAGTTACATAACCGTAGCGAAAAAATATAGAAACTATAATGAGGAACCCCCCCCCCCCCCCCCCCCGCCTCCCCCGGGTTGCTGCTGCTATTGACCAAGATACCTATCTTTGAGCCAGGAAGTCCAGAAAAGGCTGCCACCGTTTATAGAACCCTTGTATTGATCCTCTCAGGGCAAATTTGACCCTTTCCAACTTTATAAATCCCGCCATGTCATTGACCCAGGTCTCCACACTTGGGGGCCTCGCATCCTTCCACTGCAGCAAGATCCTCCGCCGGGCTACTAGGGACGCAAAGGCCAGGACACCGGCCTCTTTCGCCTCCTGCACTCCCGGCTCTACCGCAACTCCGAAAATCGCGAGTACCCACCCCTGGTTTGACCCTGGATCCAACCACCCTCGACACCGTCCCCGCCACCCCGTTCCAGAATTCTTCCAGTGCCGGGGACGCCCAGAACATATGGGCATGACTCGCTGGACTCCCCGAACACCAGGTGCACCTGTCCTCACCTCCAAAGAACCTACTCATCCTAGTCCCGGACATGTGGGCCCGGTGCAGCACCTTAAATTGGATGAGACTAAGCCTCGCACATGAAGAGGAAGAGTTGACTCTCTCCAAGGCATCCGCCCAAGTCCCGTCCTCTATCTGCTCCCCAAGTTCCCCCTCCCATTTAGCCTTCAGCTCCTCCACTGACGACTCCTCCACCTCCTGCATTACCTTATAAATGTCAGACACCTTCCCCTCTCTGACCCACACCCACAGAAAGCACTCTGTCCATCGTCCCCCGCGAGGGCAGCAAGGAATCCCTCTACCTGTCGCCTAGCAAATGCCTTTACCTGCAAATATCTGAACATGTTCCCTTGGGGAAGCCCAAATTTATCTTCCAGTTTCCCCAGGCCCGCAAACCTCCCACCAATAAACAGGTCCTTCAATTTACTGATGCCCACCCTTTGCCACCCCCTAAATCCCCCATCCTTGTTCCCCGGGATGAACCGATGATTGCCACCCAATGGAGCCTCCATTGAGCCCCCTGTTTCCCCCCTATGCCGTCTCCACTTTCCCCAGATTCTTAGGGTCGCCGCCACCACTGGGCTCGTGGTATACCTCTTAGGGGAGAGCGGCAACGGCGCCGTTACCATGGCACCCAGGCTCGTACCTCTACATGACGCCATCTCCATTCTTTTCCACGCCTCCCCTCCCTCCTCCATCACCCATTTAGTGGCTGTGGATCTGATTAACAAGGTCTTTGAGGAATTTTATGAGAGGTTGTACACGTCAGAGCCACCTGGGGGAGACGGGGAGATGCAGGAATTTCTAGATGGGCTGGAGCACCCGAGGTTAGGGGAAGGGGACAGGGCTACATTAGAAGGAGCAATACTGGAGCAGGAGATAAAAGATGCGATTGGGAGGATGCAGTCGGGGAAGGTGGCAGGGCCAGATGGGTTTCCGGTGGAAAATTATAAAAAATTCAAGGATAAGCTGGCACCCCTTATGGTGGTGATGTTTGAAGAGGTGATAGGGTGCTAGGGAGTGCTGCCACAAACCTTGGGGCAGGCATTGATTTCACTGTTGCTTAAAAAAGATAAGGATCCGACAGAGTGTAGGTCATATAGGCCCTTATCATTTCTGAATGTGGACGCAAAAGTATTGGCGAAGGTACAGGCGGGTGGGCTAGAGGAGTGCCTCCCGAAGGTGATAGGTGAAGATCAGACAAAGATCGTGAGAGGGAAGCAGCTCTTTTCGAACATGAGGAGGGTATTGAACGTGGTTATGGCATTGGCGGAGGGGAAGGTAACAGGGGTGGTTGTGGCATTGGATGGCGAGAAAGCGTTTGACCGGGTAGAATTGGGGTACTTGATGGCCGTTCTGGAGCGGTTTGGGATTGGACCACGATTTGTGGACTGGGCAAAGCTACTGTATAAGGAGCTGAGGGCGAGTGTCCGCACAAACAACATCAGCTCGAGGCACTTTTCTCTCCACCGTGGGAATAGGCAGGGATGTCCTATGTCCCCCCTACTGTTTGCACTCAATATTGAGCCATTGGCCATCGCGTTAAGAAGTTCAATGGTATGGAAAGCGATAGTGCTGCCATGCCGTAGGGCAGGGACTCACTTTAGATACCTGGGGGTGCAGTTTGCTCGGGATTGCGGGGGCTCCATAGGTACAAAATTTCTAGTTTGGTCACCATTAACACATAGATCCCTCCCCCCCAATCCTCCCAGCTCCCCCCCCCCAAATGTTTGATGTCATCCAATTCTCGAAAGTGCATAATGAATAATTGTAGAACCCCTCCATCCTTCCCCTCAGTTCAAACTTAACCTTCTCAAGAATCAAGAATTCCAACAGGTCCCCCAGCCCATGCCAGGAATGGTCTCCCTCTGTCACTGGCGGGTCGAGTACAGGTGGTTAAAATGAACGTGTTGCCATGATTTCTGTTTATTTTCCAATGCCTGCCGATTTTCCTGCCAAAGGCATTTTTTTTAGAGCGATTGAAGCGATTACCTCGTTCATATGGGGAAGGAAGGTGGCCAGAGTTAGAAAGGTGCTGCTCCAGAGGGGAAGGCAGGCAGGGGGTTTGGGTCTTCCGAATCTGATGTATTATTACTGGATGGCGAATGTGGAGAAGGTGCGGAGCTGGGTCAGAGGGGTAGATTCCCAGTGGGTCAGAATGGAGGAGAGTTTGTGTAGGGGGTCGGGATTGAAGGTGCTAGCAACAGCGCAGCTCCTAATGGCCCCGGGGCAAGGTTGGGGCTAATACAGCTGAAGGTTGTATATAGAGCACACCTCACAAGGGTGAGGATGAGCCGTCTCTTTGAGAGGGCAGAAGATGTGTGTGAACGTTGCGGGAGGGGGGGGGGGGCACGAATCACGTTCATATGTTTTGGTCCTGTCCAAAGCTAGAGGATTACTGGAAAGAGATTTTTAGGGTAATCGCTAAAGTGGTGCACATGAAACTGGACCCAGGACCCCGGGTAGCCATATTCGGGGTGTCGGACCAGCCGGGGTTGGAAATGGGTACGGAGGCAGATGTTGTAGCCTTTGCTTCATTGATCGCCCGAAGGCAGATCCTGTTGGGATGGAGAGCAACCTCTGCACCCTGTGCCCTGGCATGGGCTGGGGGACCTGTTGGAATACTTGACTCTTGAGAAGGTTAAGTTTGAACTGAGGGGAAGGACGGAGGGGTTCTACAATTCATGGGCGTTATTCATTATGCACTTTCACGAATTGGATGACATCAAACATTGGGGGGGGGGGGGAGCTGGGAGGATTGGGGGGGGAGGGATCTATGTGTTAATGATCACTATGGGTGATTCCTGATTCCTTTTCGTTATTTGTTTATGTTAACATTCAGGCTGTTGGTTGAGGGTTGGTGGGAGGATGGGATTGTTGTTGACATGGGAGTGACATTATGTTCGTTACTGCGTATTGTTTATTGTTGGTGGGTGTAAATTTGGGAGAAAATGTGAAAAAGGAGGAGAATAAAATATTTTTTTAAAAGTCCCAAAAATCCTTGTTTGATTGAAGTGGTCCATGGTGGTTTCGCTGGTGAGCAGGCCTACGCTTCGACGATGCTGTCGGCATCGAGATGATGGCTGCCATTGAGTTAAGTTGTGGATGATGGTTTTGGCTCCCCACCACAGGTTATTGATGTTCACACTGGTGTATTATGAGATATTCTGAAGAGAATGGATGAAGTGGAGAAGAGAATCCTATCAGTCAAGAGGGCAGTCTCCTTGATGGGATCTCTCCTTCACCCCTTGGAAACCCTGCTGCATTGTACATCGAACATCCTGCTTGATTCGGGGAGATGGGGCCGGAGAAGCAGTATCCATGAGTCCGGTCTCCCGAGGGTAGCTGGGATGAATTCCCAGCTGAATTTGAAAACTGCTTGCTTTCACAATCTCGATTTGAAGACTGGACATTTTGTGTTTGGTGGAGTACATTGTATCCGGTCTTCGAGGCCTGGTGTCGGTCAAGGATTCTGACCACTAGTTTTTCACTGTCTTGTCCTCGGTGTTTGTTGAGAAGGGTTGGAGGAGGCCACACATGACAGGTTTTTGCCACTCGTCGGGGCCTAGGTTTCTCTTTACCGGGACTTCGGGCCGACTACATGGTGGAGGTGAAAAGACTTTGGTGAATCTCTGGAATAATCCTGGTCGTTGCTCGTGATCCAGTCATGGCTTTGGCTTTTCCAAGCTTCATGGATGGTTATATTATCCTGCAGTTCATCACTAATCCTGAACTTCATTCCCTTGTGATTTTACTCCTGATTTTGTGCTGTTGCGTCTTATGCTGATAAGGGTGTATGATATATTAGCACAGATGTTTTTGGGCCTGTTGTGAAAATCACGCTGAGTTTGTTGTATGACATGAGAGTTGTGCAGTATTTACCTTTTTTTTAATGTGCTGTAATCCTTGTGTTTACAACAAAAGAATACTTTTTTCGGTACCGGTCACTTGATTTATAGATACGTTGAGTAGCACCACAGCAGGGTGGTGGGTAAGGGGTTCTGTATAGAGCTGGGTGAGGAAAACACTCATTAGAACTATGGTGCCGTGTTTTTTTTTTGTACTTCTGTTATTTTGGAACTAAGGAATCCTTTGGTTTCCTCTGGTATCCTCCCATAGTCCAGAGATGTGCAGGTTAGATGGATTGGCCGTGATCAATGCGCAGGTTACAAGGATGGGACGGGAAGTGAGCCTAGGTAGAGTGCTCTTTTGGAGGCTTGGCACAGACTCGATAGGCCGATGGTCTTCTTCAAGGTTTTTATGGATTCTTGCTTAACTCCTATGAGGGTACAGGCAGATCATGTAGCCTAGAAAAGACTGGGTTCTTTTTTTTTCTGTAATTGGCACCTCTGGCATTGTTGGAGTAGGGGGAAATCTGTACTGGTGGACGCTCAGCTGTGGTCAGTTAATCGTCAGATATCTAGCCTTTCTCGGATAGATCTTTCATATTTACTTGGCTGCGCAGGTAGTGACAGTGGTCACTTGATTACTTGGCTCATGGAATGTATGGTGGACGTATCATTCTGTTGTTAGGGTTTCTTTGATGATGTCCCATCAGATGTCCCCTTTAGGGGCTTCGGGACTGCTCTCCTTCTCGAGATTTGGTTCCTCTGGGGATGTGCAACCCTGTTGATGCAGGGTCTGAGAGTGAGACTGAGTGCTCAGTTCAGTGTTGTTGGGTGTTTCTTCAGTTGGAGATGGATGGAGTAGGGTGCTCTTCTCCAATTGGTCTTAAATATAAAGACTTTCTTATTGAGGGAGAGAATTGAACCCTTTCTTGAGATACCCATTGGTGGGTATCTTGTCGATTCTTCTTCTCCTTGTCAGTGGGGTGTCCTCGGTGGAAGATAGTTTAAGTTTTCAGGTGATGGAGGGGCCTGAACAGTACCTCTGATTTGGCTGGAGAGGAGTGAGGTTTGTTGTGCAGCAAGTCCTGGCACGGTGTAAGTATCCTGACTTGCTGGTTCCTGTATATGAGAGTGTATGTTGTGAAACCATGTTTTGTACTGATGACAGTATCCTGTTGTTCCCCTTTTCCTTTGATATCCTTTCATTGCTTGGAGGTCTTGGGAAGTTGAGTTGGATTTTGATTTGTACCCCATAGGAGATTTTGTATATTGTCTAACTTCCTCTTTGTTGTCCTATGGAGGAGGGCGTGCACCATAGTGCCATGGCTTTCTCCTGGTATCCCATCATCCGGAGAGCCTCCACTCCTTTCGGTATCCTTTTATTCCTTTCATTTTCTGTTTGAAAGGAGATGCCAACAATTACAATGATTGACAATCTCAACCAATTGTCTGAACATTTGCTGCTGTTCTCTGTATAAATATGTGTAATAATGATCACTCTGTGCTGTTCTAAATTTTGAGGATTTGTTGCATCTTGTTATTTGTAAACTTCCTCTGAGAATTAACGTCTTTGCAAATTCTTTCTGTATTTCTTTTAATTTTATTTTTGGGATTAGAGAATCCTGAACTGGCTCCTGCAAACGTATAGGCAGGTCTCATATCCAAGAGAAAGATGCAGTGAATGGTTAGGATCTGGAATATGCTTCGAGATAGGGTGTTAATTGAACAGAAGTTTCCAAAAGGGAATTGGATCAATTTATGAAGGAGTAAAACATTTTCAGAGCTGTAAGAAAAGAGCAGGGAGAACGGGACTAACTAATTGTTCTTTGTAATAATGGGCGCAGACTTGATGGGCTGAATGGTCTCCTTCTGTGTTGTACTATTCAATGATTCTCTCGTGCTGACTTGACCCATGCTAACGTTGTTTCCTCCCGATGATACAGCAATCATCAGAGTGATCAGTTTTAAAATTTAATTTACGGGATGCGGGCGTCACTGGTTAGGCCAGCGTTTATTGCCCATCCCGAGATGCCCTTGAGAAGGCAGTGGTGAGCTGCCTTCTTGAACTACTGCAATCCCTGAGGTGTAGGGCACCCACTGTGTGTTAGGAAGGGAGTTCCAGGATTTACCCCAAATGACAGTGAAGGAACGGCGATATATTTCTAAGTTAGGATGCTGAGTGATGTGGAGGGGAACCTCGAGGTGCTGGGGTTCCCAGGTATCATCTGCTCTTGTCCTTCTAGATGGTAGCGGCCGTGGGTTTGGAAGGTGCTGTCTAAGGAACCCTGGTGAGTTACTGCTGTGCATCTTATAGATGTGCACACGACTGCCACTGTTCGGTGGTGGAGGGTTTGAATGTTTGTGGAAGGGGGAGCAATCAAGCGGGCTGCTTTGTCCTGGATGGTGTTGAGCTTCTTAAATGTTGTTGGAGCTGCACTCATCCAGGCAAGTGGAGCGTATTCCATTTCACTCCTGTCTTATGCCTATTAGATGGTGGACAAGCTTTGGGGGGGTCAGGAGGTGAGTTACTCGCTAGAATTCCTAGCCTTTGACCAGCCCTGGTAGCCACAGTATTAACATGGCTAGTCCAGTTCAGTACTCCAGGATAACTTTTAGCATGATCCTGGTGTAACCATTGTGACCAAAATCAAGGGAATTTTGAGCCCAATAAGTGTTGTCAAACATCTTAGCCATGGGTTGGTGTTGTGGGCAGGATATTGAAAGGATGCAGCAGCTGATTCAGAATCTGTCCCCAACTGACATCTTTGCATGTACTATCTTATAGAAGGTGACTGGAGTTCTGGTTGATTGTGCTCCCTCTACTTTATAACATGGAGAAAGTGAGTCAGATTTGAGTGCTATACTGCTGCCATAACTGAGAACAGTACAGAGAAAATAGAGTTTATTTTATTTAAGGCTTGTTTTAAGTTTAACCAAACTTCTTAGTTAGTTATACTGCCATTACTCCAGTTTATGAGGGCAGCATCATCCAGTAATGGGGATTTCTTCAACCTCAGTTTCTGTAATGACAGTGGTTATTTTCTTTTGATAAACTTAACCTCTCCCGTTCCTGGATACATGAATTTAAAAAGCATCAACAAAGCATAGTTGAAAATGATGATTACTTCTACCTTGGGGAGATATTACAGGGTTGCTTACACTAGTAAAATTATAGCTTTCAGAAGCAAATTTATTGGTGAGTACGGAGAGTTTCATTCATTCAATGCAGAACTTGGTGTGGCCCTTTTTTGTTCAATTCGAAGGTTGCGATCATCCCAAAGGGAACAAAGTCCCCGAGCGAGCGCGTTTAGCCGCACTCGCAGTGCTGAGAAACACATGGCTATTCAACTCGACTCACTTTGAATAAGGGGCCTGAACGGGAATAGCCCCGGTTTTTACAATGGGGAGCATCCCGATCCCCAACTTCCCCAGGTTGAACTCAACATGGGAGGAAATCAACATTGGCACCTTGGCAGTGCCAACCTGGCTGTGCCACCTAGTCAGTGCCAGCTGGCACCCAGGTGGCACTGCCATGGTGCCAGGCTGGCTCTGCCAGGGTATCAAGGTGGCACCAGCGGTGCCAGGGCACCACCCTTCCCAAAGGGCATGCAGCTGGGGGCATCAAATCCCCTAGGAGGCCCCCACAAGTGCCATTCCGTCTGGTCCCCGTCTATGGGGATTAGAACCAAACTGCGGTCGCCAGAGGTCCCCGAGGTGAAGGGATTGAATCCCAAAGCCTCAAGTACCTCAGGAATCTGCACACTAGAGTAAGGCTTACTGCCTCGCTCTATTATTCTGATTTGCTAAAAGGTGGGCGGAATTTCTCTTGCAACGTCCTGCGAGATTGCGTTGAATCTCATGAGGCGTTGTGAGCCGGGTAGATCCCGGGAACGGGGTCTCCCGGCTTTCACAGGTCACGCTGTGCCACGGCGAGATGCTTTTCTGGCGTTGCGTGGCCAGAGGATCGTAGCCAAAGAGGAATGAACCTTTTGTTTGAAGAGAAAGGTCTATTTGTTTTCAAAAGAGAGCCTTGCTTTCAGGATCTCTGCTGGAGGGCGCCTCTTCTCAACACCACACCATCCAAAACAATCTGGATTGATTAAATATTATGTACTGTAACCAATGCCTTGCTGTGTAATGTGTGACATGATTATGTGATGTCATCACCAAAGGCATTTGGAAGATTTTCCCTCTCTCCCATCTTAGACTGTGAGAAAGCAACACCTCTGTAAATAAACTCTGACAACGGGTTAAGTAACTTACAGCGTGGCAACCTGGTTATCCTTTGTCTCTGCTGTGAGTAGAAGCAAAACCCCTTCAAACATAGGTCTAAACCTCTTTGGTCTGAACCACATTATGTGTAATAAATCATTCTAAAGACAAGTGAATTACACTTGAGTTGCATACCGTCACATCTGGCATGAGTGCTAATTTCATGATTTGACAGTGCCCGTGGGACAGACCTTTTTTGGCTCAATGAAATCCCCATTTATACTGCTGCTATAATCTTTCACAGAATGTGAAGAAAGCCAATTATCACAGCAGTGGTATGTCGCTATTACCAATCGAAACAAACAGAAAAACATTTTCATCTGTTGGTTTGTAAATTTTGGTGTGCTTTTTTATTTTAAAAAATACATATTTTTATTCATACGTTTTCCATTTTATCCAGAACACCAAAACAAAACAACACCATGAATTACAAACCACCTCAATGAAAAAAACCCCAAAAGAACCAACATCCCTAAATCCTTCCTGCCCCCGCTCCCCCCGCCAACCTCCTCCGCCGCGGCCCCCCCCCCCCCCCCCCCCCCCCAGCAACTAACTGTGACCAGCTCTTTGAAATAGAGGATAAATGGCTGCTATCTTCAGTAAGCTCGTATATTTAAATTTACGGAGCCGTGCTCAGTCTTGAATTGGTCCCTTGAAATGAAATGAAAATGAAAATCGTTTATTGTCACGAGTAGGCTTCAATGAAGTTACTGTGAAAAGCCCCTAGTCGCCACATTCCGGCACCTGTTCGGGGAGGCTGGTACGTGTACTTCACGGTGTACTCGATTTTCTCGAGGTATGGAAACTCCATCCTGTCCGCCAGCCACAATGAGGCACTGGGGTGAGAAGCTGACTCCGTCCCATCAGCACTTGCCTCTGAGCAATCAGTAAGGCGAAAGCCAGGACAACGGCCCCCGCCCCCCTCTGCAGCTCTGACAAGTCCCAATATGGCCACTAAGGGACAGGATTGCCAATATGGTGTGAAAGAAGGAGAATCCCATGAGCTTAGAACACGACCAGAATATGTGCAAGTGGTTGGCCGGACCCCCCACACACTCGCACTTGTCCTCCACTCCCGCAAAAAACGTACCCATCCTAGACCTAAACAAATGAGCGCTATACACTACTTTAAATCGTATTAAGACAACGCTCGCACACTAGGATGTGGCGTTCATCCTCCACAGGGCCCCCCCCACCCCCCCCCACCCCCCACTTGATCTTCATCTTCATCCACTCCACCGATACTGCATCTTTGGCCATAATCCTTCCATAGTTATCCGAGGTACTCCCCTCCTCCGACCCTGTGCCTGGAGAACCCTGTTCATCAACGAGGTTGGCGGTGCCACAGGAAATGTTAGAAAGATCCGTTTTGCAAAATTGCAGGTACCTGAACGAGGCAGAACTCGAGAACCCAAATTTCTCCGACAACTCCTCCAAACCATCCCTCCAAGAACAGATCCCACATTCCTTCCAACCCCTTCTCTTCCCACCCCCAAACGTGCATCCAGCCCAGCACAGTCAAACATATGATTCAGGCAGATTGGAGCCAGCTTTGATACTGCCCCCAATTTAAAATGTTGCCCAAATTGTCTTCATATCTTTAGAGTGGTGATAATCACTGGATTTGACAAATATTTCACCGTGAGAATGGGTGCGAGGCCATCGCAAGTGCCCTCAACGCAGACCCCCTCCATGATTTTGACTTAATCCATACCCAGGTAGCCTCTGGATCCTCACACCACCCCTACATCTCCATATTCGCTGCGGCAGTAGTATTATATCAAGCTTGTTAACGCCAAGCCCCCTGACTGTCGGTCCCTCTGAAGGATAATCCTGTGAATTCTCGCCACTTTGACCGCCCAGATAAAGGACAATATCAATTTCTCGACTCCCAAAAAAAACGATTTTGGAAGAAAAGCAGCAAACACTGGCACAGGAACAGAAATCTTGGTCAAATATTCATCTTGATCAACTGAATCCTGCCCACGAAGGCCCTTTGATGCTTTGTATGACAATTGCACCCACAACACAAATTTAGGCCTTATCCCAAACTTTTCCAGTACCGCAAACAAATACCCCCGTTCTACCCTACCAAAAGCCTTCTTGCCATCCAGTGCAACAATTACTTCCTGTTCCAGCTTCTCCGATGGGGACAGCACCACATTTAACAACCTCTGCTCATTAGATAACAATCGGCAACCCTTAATGAAACCCTTCTGACCCTCTTCAGTAACTTGAGGGTGTCACTGCTCCAGCCTTTATGCCAATGCCTTGGCCAACATCTTAGCATCTACATTCAATAGGAAATTGGATGGTTCAACCAATACTCCACCGGGTCCTTATCCTTTTTTTAATTGAAGCAAAATGGGTGCTTGCATCAACGTCTCAGAAATAAACCCTGTGGACTTCCGGTTGCGGTTATGCGGAGCTAAGCCGCACGTTCGGCAGCTCCCGCTATTTAGGGACTTTTGGGCCGTTTCGAGGGCCCCAAACGGCGCTGTTTTTACGCATCCCGGTGGGGGAAGGTGCCTGGAAGAACTTGCCCCACACTATATGGTGCTCACCCGGAGTGGGACGAAGAAAAAGGCTGCAGCAACTCCCCCAAAAAAACGGGATAAGGAAAACAAAATGGCGGCCAGCGCAACACCCGAGGACTGGTGGAAGTGGGCGCAGGAGCAACAGGCCTCGCTCCTACGCTGTTTTGCTGAGCTGAAGGCTGAGCTGCTGGACTCCATGAATGCAACTACGAACAAGCTGCTTGGGACCCAGGCGGCCCAGGAGGAGTCTATTCGGGAGTTGCAGCAGCAGACCGTTGAAAGGGAGGAGGAGGCCGTGGTCCTCGTGGGGAAAGTGGAGTTGCACGAGGCACTTCACAAAAAGTGGCAGGACCGCTTGGAGGAGCTGGACGTTCGCACGAGGCAAAAGAATCTGAGGATCCTGGGCCTGGCGGAGGGGCTGGAGGGGTCGGATCTCCCGGCGTATGTGACCACGATGCTGAGCTCGTTGATGGGAGCGGGGTCCTTCCATTTGCCCCTGGAGCTTGAGGGAGCGCACAGAGTGATGGCCAGGAGGCCCAAGGCAGGTGAGCCCCCCAGGGCGGTGCTGGTGCGGTTCCACCGATTCAGTGACCGGGAGTGTGTGCTGCGCTGGGCCAAGAAAGAGAGGAGCAGTAAATGGGAGAATTCGGTAGTGAAGATCTACCAGGACTGGAGTGCGGAGGTGGCTAAGTGGCGGGCCGGGTTCAACCGGACGAAGGCGGTGCTTCATGCTAAGCAGGTCAGGTTTGGAATGCTGCAGCCTGCGCGCCTGTGGGTGACATACAAGGACCGGCACCATTACTTCGAGTCCCCGGAGGAGGCGTGGGCCTTTGTACAGGCGGAGAAGCTGGACTCGAACTAGGGCCTGGGGTCATACTTTGGCCGTCGTTGTTTCCACTGTGGCTGTTTTGTTTCAACTGTTTCAACTTTTTTAAACTATGACATGTGTGTTATGTATGCTGGTTTTCTGTTTGCTCTGTTTACGGGTGGGTTTGTTTGTTGTGTATGGTTGTGGGTTAGGTGGGGAGTGTTGGGGGTTTGTGTTCTATATGTTCTCTTCTGTACGGGGCTGGGGATTGAGGTGAAACTGGATTTTGAGGAGCTGCGTCAGAAGGGTGGGGTGTGGCAGTGTGAAAACGCGGGCTTTCCTCTGGTTTCCCGCGCTGCGGGGCAGGGGGGGCGGAGCTGGCGGTGGGGGCGTGGCCTCTACGGGTTTTCTTTCCCACGCTGCAGCAACGCCAAGGAGGTGTGGCAAGAGGGGGATGACCCCATGCCGGGAGGGGATAGGTTTTTGCGGGAGCTGCCGGGGTCAGCAGAAGTCAGCTGACTTACGGAAGTACCATGGAGGGTGCGTCGCGGCTAGGAGGAGTCCTAGCCTGGGGGGGGGGGGGGGGGGGGGGGGGGGGGGGGGGGGGAATACCGGGTTGCTGCTGGAATGACTAGGAAGGAGCCGATGGGGGCCGGGGGGAAGAGGAGAGGCGTTATCGCCATGGGGAACGGGTCGAGCGGGGTGTGCTGGCCTGGGGCGAACATCTGCCAAGCTATGGCTAGTCGGCGGGGGAGGGGGGCGGGTTGCCCTCTGATCCGGCTGATTACCTGGAACGTGAGGGGGCTGAACGGGCCGGTTAAGAGAACCAGGGTGTTTTCCCATCTAAGGGGGTTGAAGGCGGACGTGGCTATGCTCCAGGAGACCCACCTGAAGGTGGCGGACCAGGTTCGTCTGAGGAAGGGGTGGGTGGGGCAGGTTTATCATTCAGGATTGGACGCGAAGAACCGGGGGGTGGCGATTCTGGTGGGGAAGAGGGTGGCGTTTGAGGTGGCTGAGGTGGTGTCGGACAAGGAGGGCAGATATACCATGGTGAGGGGTAGGCTGCAGGGAGAGAAGGTGGTGCTGGTGAACGTATATGCCCCGAATTGGGATGTTGCTGGCTTCATGAAGCGATTGTTGGGCCGCATCCCGGGCCTGGAGGCAGGGGGCCTGATCATGGGGGGAGATTTTAACATAGTGCTGGATCCCACACCGGACCGGTCCAGTTCAAGGACGGGTAGGAGACCGGCGGCGGCCAAAGTGCTGAGGGGATACATGGACCAGGTGGGAGGGGTGGATCCCTGGAGGTTTGGGAGACCGAGAGCGCGGGAGTATTCCTTTTTCTCTCACGTCCATAGGGTTTATTCCCGGATAGACTTTTTTGTCCTGAGCAGGGGATTGATTCCGAGGGTGCAGGATGCCGAGTACTCGGCCATAGCGATTTCGGACCATGCCCCGCACTGGGTTGATCTGGAGATGGGAGAGGCACGGGACACTGGTCGCGGGCACTGGTCTCTTTGATTCTAAAACGGGATAAGGACCCCTTGCAGTGTGGATCATGCAGGCCTATCTCGCTCCTTAACGTAGACGCTAAATTGCTGGCGAAGATCCTGGCTACCAGGATAGAGGATTGTGTGCCAGAGGTAATTCTCGAAGATCTGACAGGATTTGTCAAGGGGCGGCAGCTCAACACGAATGTGCGGAGACTGCTCAATGTTATCATGATGCCGGCAGTGGAGGGGGAGGCGGAGATAGTGGTGGCGCTGGACGCAGAGAAAGCGTTTGATAGAGTTGAGTGGGGGTACCTGTGGGAGGTGCTGGAGAGGTTTGGATTTGGGGAGGGATTCATCAAATGGGTGAGGCTGCTTTACGCGGCTCCGATGGCGAGTGTAGTCACAAATGGAAGGAGACCGGAGTACTTTAGGCTCTACCGTGGGACCAGGCAGGGGTGTCCCCTGTCCCCCCTGCTCTTTGCACTGGCGATTGAGCCGCTGGCCATGGCGTTGAGGGAGTCAGGGAGATGGAGGGGCCTGGTGCGGGGTGGGGAGGGGGGAGGAGCACCGGGTATCGCTGTATGCGGGCGTCCTGCTGTTATATGTGGCGGACCCAGAGGGGTGATGGAGCTGTTAGCGGAATTTGGGGGCTTCTCGGGCTATAAGCTAAATTTAGGAAAGAGCGAGGTATTTGTAGTGCACCCGGGAGATCAAGAGGAGGGAATTGGGAGGCTCCCTTTCAGGAGGGCAGTGAAGAGTTTCAGGTACCTGGGGGTGCAGGTGGCCAGGAGTTGGGGGGCTCTCCATAAGCTTAACTTCACCAGACTAGTGGAACAGATGGAGGAGGAATTTAAAAGGTGGGACATGGTGCCGCTATCGCTGGCGGGGAGAGTGCAATCCGTCAAAATGACGGTTCTCCCGAGGTTCTTGTTCCTCTTCCAGTGCTTGCCCATCTTTATCCCTAGGGCCTTTTTTAAAAGGGTGACCAGCAGCATCATGGGATTTGTTTGGGCGCATGGCACCCCGAGGGTGAAGAGGGTCTTCTTGGAGCGGGGAAGAGATGGGGGGGGGGGGGGGGCTGGCGTTGCCCAACCTCTCGGGGTACTACTGGGCGGCCAACGTGTCGATGGTGCGTAAGTGGGTGATGGAGGGGGAGGGGGCAGCATGGAAACGGATGGAGAGAGCGTCCTGTGGGGATACGAGCCTGGGGGCCCTGGTAACGGCGCCGTGGCCGCTCCCTCCCACGAGGTATACCACGAGTCCGGTGGTGGCGGCTATCCTCAAGATTTGGGGGCAGTGGAGGCGACATAGGGGAGAAGTGGGGGGATCGATGGAGGCTCCGTTAAGGGGGAACCATAGGTTCGTCCCGGGGAACATGGATGGGGGATTTCAGGGATGGTACAGAGCGGGCATTAGACAGCTGAGGGACCTGTTTATCGACGGAAGGTTTGCGAGCCTGGGGGAGTTGGAGGAGAAATTTGGGCTCCCTCCGGGAAACATGTTTAGATATCTGCAGGTAAAGGCATTTGCTAGACGGCAGGTGGAGGGATTCCCTGCGCTCCCCGCGAGGGGGTGAGTGACAGGGTGCTTTCGGGGGTCTGGGTCGGGGAGAGGAAGATATCCGATATCTACAAGCTTATGCAGGAGGTGGAAGAGGCGTCAGTAGAGGAGCTGAAAACGAAGTGGGAGGGGGAACTGGGGGAACAGATCGAAGACGGGACATGGGCTGATGCCCTGGAGAGGGTAAATTCTTCCACCTCGTGTGCGCGGCTTAGCCTCATTCAATTCAAGGTGCTGCATAGGGCCCACATGACTGGGACGAGGATGAGTAGGTTCTTTGGGGATGAAGATAGGTGTGTCAGGTGCTCGGGGAGTCCAGCGAACCATGCCCATATGTTCTGGGCATGCCCGGCACTGGAGGAGTTCTGGAAGAGGGTGGCGAGGACGGTGTCAAGGGTGGTGGGATCCAGGGTCAAGCCAGGATGGGGACTCGCGATTTTTGGGGTTGGGGTAGAGCCGGGAGTGCAGGGGGCGAAAGAGGCCGGTGTGCTGGCCTTTGCGTCCCTAGTAGCCGGCGAAGGACTTTGCTACAATGGAAGGACGCGAGGCTCCCAAGCGTGGAGACCTGGATCAATGATATGGCGGGCTTCATTAAGCTAGAGAAGGTCAAATTCGCCCTGAGAGGGTCGGTACAAGGGTTCTTTAAGCGTTGGCAACCTTTCCTCGACTTTCTGGCTCAACGATAGGGTACTGGGACAGTAGCAGCAGCAACCCGGGGGGGTGGGGGGGACGATGACTATGTTTGTTTATTTAATTTAAATTTGATTTATTTAATTTTAATTTATGGTTAAGTTTTCTTGTTGCGGGGGGTGGGGGGAGTGTGATACATGTGATGTTACGGTTTGGAGGGATTTGTGGGTGTTATGGGGCAGTTAGTTGCATATTATTACTTGTTGTTATATTTTTATATTTTCTGTAAAAAATTCCAATAAAAATTATTTTTAAAAAAAAGAAGAAATAAACCCTGTGCTGCCCAGTCCTTAAACATCTCCACCAGTAACAGTACTAACTGTCCTGCAAATGTTTCATTAAATTCCACCGAGAACTCGTCGCGGGGCCTTACCAGTCTGCATTTGCAAATAGCTGTCAGGCCCTCATCCGCACCCAAAGGGTCTTCCAGCCCTTCTTGATCTTCTCCCTCCACCTTAGGACATTCCTAAAACTCCAGCATCACCGACCCCTCCCCAGGTGGCACCGGCCTATAAGGATTCTTATAGAAGGCCTCAAACGCCCCATTGATTTTATCTGGCATGGACACCAACATGCCACCCAAGTTTGAAACTTGAATAATCTCTCGGGAGGTCTCCTGCTGCCTCAACTGGCAAGCCACAAGATGACTGGCTTTCTTTCCATATTCGTACATTATCCCCCTCAAGCGCCGTAACTGGCGCACTGCCTTATCTGTGGTCAGTAAATCAAACTGCATCTGCCGTCTCTTCCTGTTAGCCAGGAGCTGTGGGGTGGGATCACTCGAGTATCTACCTACTATCTACCGCCAAGATCTCATCTACATCATCCCAGTTTGGAGGGTACACATTTACCAACACCACCACCTTCCAACATTCCCATAACTATTACGTATAAAGCCCCTGATCTGCTACAACCTTCTGGTCCCTCACCAGTGGGTCTCTTGCAAAGCACCGCATCAGCCCTTAAATTCTTCAAAAGAGAGAAAACTCTTGCTCGCTTCACTGGGCCCCCTAAACCCCAAACATTCCATGTGACCAATCTAATCGGAGGTCACCCCCCCGTCCCCAAGTTAGCAATTCCCACCACAGGGGATTATCCCCTCGTGGTGAATTATAAACCTCAGTAATTCACACTGTATTGTACCACATGTATTGAGCCTGTACTCTGTACCGGATTGTGTCTAATCGCGCGGCCCTGCCCATAGGGGGAGATGAGGAGTTTGTACTGGGCTCCACTCTTGGCTCCGCCCATGGCTCCGCCCATGGCTCCTCCCCCAGCCGGAAGTATAAAGATCAGTGCTGTGAGCCTGCTGCCAGTTCATCTCGAGTTCATCCCATCACAGGCAGGCTCTGTTGTAAGACGATTAAAACCACTGTTCACTTCTAACCACGTGTCACGTGAATTGATGGTCTCATCAATTTACGATGGCGGACTCCGGGGGTGATTCGGTCCGAGCTTCGTACCCGCCTGGTTCGACTGGTGACGGGGGGCGTTGGAAGCTTGTGGGCGCGGGTGCGCGGAACATGGGTAGCGAACCGGTAGGTGCTGGGGCCTGGGGCGCGGCGAGTTGGGTGGGGTGTAGTGTGAGGGGTACCTCGGCGGTGGTAGTGGTGGGATTAGATCCTGCAGGCGCTAGGTCCCGGAGGGATACAGTGTCCTGACGGCCGTCAGGGTACTCTATGAACGCGTATTGGGGGTTCGAGTGGAGTAGGAGCATTCTTTCTACAAGTGGGTCAGTTTTGTGTGCCCTGACGTACTTCCGGAGGAGTACTGGGCTCGGTGTCTTCAACCATGCTGGGTGCGAAGCCCCCGTGGTGGTGCCCCTGGAAAAAACAAAGAGCCGCTCGTGTGGGGTCTGGTTGGTGGCCGTACATAGGAGGGACCTAATAACATGGAGCGCGTCGGGGAGGACTTCCTGCCAATGGGAAACCGGGAGATTCCTGGACCGGAGGGTCAGTAGGACGGTCTTCCAGACCGTCGCGTTCTCCCTCTCCACCTGCCCGTTCCCCCTGGGGTTATAGCTGGTAGTCCTGCTCGAGGCGATGCCCTTGTCGAGCAGGTACTGACGCAGCTCGTCGCTCATGACGGACGAACCCCTGTCGCTGTGTACGTAGCTGGGGAAACCAAACAGGGTGAAGATGCTATGCAGGGCCCTAATGACTGTGTAGGAGGTCATATCGGGGCACAGGATAGAAAAGGGGAAGCGGGAGAACTCATCGATGACATTCAGGAAGTACACATTCCGATTAGTCGAGGGGAGTGGCCCTTTGAAATCGATAGCGAGGCGTTCAAAGGGCCGAGAAGCCTTGACCAGGTGAGCCCTGTCTGGTCTATAGAAGTGCGGTTTGCACTCCGCACAGATCGGGCAATCCCTGGTGATGGCTTTTACCTTCTCAGTGGAGAAAGGCAGATTTTGGGCTTTGACGTAGTGGGCGAGCCGGGTGACCCCCGGGTGGCAGAGGTCATTGTGGATGGCTTTCAGGCGGTCGTTTTGCGCGCTGGCGACGTACCGCGGGACAGAGCATCTGGGGGCTCGTTGAGCTTCCTCGGTTGATACATAATATCGTATTTGTAGGTGGAGAGTTCGATCCTCCACCTCAGGATTTTATCATTTTTAATTTTGCCCCTTTGAGAGTTGTCAAACATGAAGGGAACCGATCTTTGGTCGGTGATGAGGGTGAACCTTCTACCTGCGAGGTAGTGCCTCCAGTGTCATACGGCTTCCACAATGGCTTGGGCTTCCTTTTCGACCGAGGAGTGTCGAAGTTCCGAAGCGGAGAGGGTTCGGGAGAAAAAGGCGACTGGTCTCCCTGCCTGATTTAGTGTGGCTGCAAGAGCTACCTCTGAGGCATCGCTCTCAACCTGAAAGGGGACGGATTCTTCCACCGCCCGCATGGCCGCTTTGGCGATGTCCTCCTTGATCCGAGTGAAGGCCTGACGAGCCTCATCCGATAGAGGGAAGAGTGTGGCCTTAAATAGTGGGCGGGCTTTGTCTGCATACTGAGGGACCCACTGGGCATAATATGAGAAAAACCCCAGGCACCTTTTGAGGGCCCTGGGAAATAAGGGAGAGGGAGTTGGGGCCCAGGACTCCGTTTTCCACGACATAGCCGAGGATGGCTAGTCTGGTCATGCGGAAAACACATTTCTCCGTGTTGTAAGTGAGGTTGAGTTTCTGGCCCGTCTGGAGAAATCGATGGAGGTTGGCATCGTGGTCCTGCTGGTCATAGCCGCAGATGGTGACGTTATCCAAGTACGGAAACGTGGCCCTCAGCCCGTACTGGTCTACCATTCGGTCCATTGCTCGTTGGAACACCGAAACCCCGTTAGTGACGCCGAAGGGAACCCGGAGGAAATGGAAGAGGCGGCCATCGGCCTCGAACGCCGTGTAGTGGCGGTCCTCCGGGCGGATTGGGAGCTAGTGGTATGCAGACTTCAGATCCACCGTGGAGAAAATACGATACTGGACGATCTGATTCACCATGTCTGCAATCCTAGGGAGGGGGTATGCATCGAGGAGCGTGAACCGATTAATGGTCTGGCTATAGTCCACTACCATTCGGAATTTTTCCCCGGTCAATTGACGACCACCACCTGAGCTCTCCAGGGGCTGTTACTGGCCTCTATGATCCCCTCACGTAGGAGCCTCCGGACCTCGGTTCTGATAAATACCCTGTCCTGCAGGCTGTATCGCCTGCTGCGGGTGTCTATGGGTTTACAGTCTGGAGTGAGATTGGCAAAGAGTGGAGGGGGGGAGATTCTTAGCGTCGCTAGACTGCAGATAGTGAGTGGGGGTAGGGGTCCGCTGAAGCTGAATGTGAGACTTTTGAGATTACACTGGAAATCGAGTCCCAGTAAGAGTGGGGCACAGAGTTCGGGGAGTACATATAGCTGGACATTCGAGTAGCTAGCACCTTGGATCGTTAGAGTCGCGACGGTGTGCCCTTGGAGGTGAACAGAGTGGCAGCCCGAAGCGAGGGAGATAGTTTGCCGTGCAGGAATAACAGGGAGCGAACAGCGTCTTACCAGATCTGGGTGTATGAAACTCTCGGTGCTCCCGGAGTCGAAGAGGCACGGTGTACTGTACCCGTTGATTTTAACGGTCATCATCGAGTTGCAGAGGTGTTTCGGTCGCGACTGGTCCAACGTGACCGCGTTTAGTTGCGTGTAGTCGGCGGCTCGATCAGTTGTGCTGGAGTGGCCCCGTGATGAATGCCCACTGAGGTCGCAGTCTTCAATTTGAGTTTCTGAGTTTGGAGAGGATGGAGCCCAAGATGGCCGCCTCCGTAGATTGCACGTGGCGGGCGGCGAGGAAGATGGCATCCAAGATGGCGGCCCCCATGAGTCGCACGTGGCCGGCCGTGTGGTGGGGGTTTGCATGTGGCGGTTGGGGGCGGAGTTGGCGTACAGGCCGCAGCGTTACGGGGCCTGCGGGCCTGCGAGTTCGGGGAGCGAGTGCTCTGGGCTGCGGGAGAGTTTGGAGAGGGGGATTTCTTCGCCAGGCAGACCCAGGCATAGTGTCCTTTGCGACCGCAGCTGCTGCAGGTCGTGTTGTGGGCCGGGCAGTGCTGCCGCGGGTGCTGGTGCTGTCCACAAAAGTGGCACGCTGGTGCAGTATAGTGGCTGGGTGGCCGCACGGCGCAGGCCTGGGGCAGTCGCTGGTCGGGGGCCCATGACGGGGTCGTGGGGTCTGCAGGGAACGAGATGAGGCTGTGGAACGAGACCTCCATAGTAGTGGCGAGTTCTACAGTGTCTTCTAAGTTTTGGGCCCCCTTCTCAAGCAACCGCTGGCGCACGTAATTGGATCTGAGGCCTGCAACAAATACATCTCGGACAGCGAGTTCCCTGTGTTCGGCAGCAGTTACAGCTTGATAATTACAGTCCCGGGATAAGGCTTTTAAATCGCGCAGGAATTCTTCTAGCCATTCTGTGGGGCGCTGGCGGCGAGTCGTAAAAACGTGGCGTGCATAGACCTCATTGACGGGCCTCACGTACATTCTGTCGAGCAGGGCCAGGGCCTCCGTATATGAGTTGGTACAATTAAGTTGAGTAGAGATACGATGGCTCCTGTGGGTCGAGTTTCAGTCGATCAGGTTTGACGGCTGATTCCATAGTCGTTTCTTACTGTTTCTTAAGACGATTAAATTGATGAGACCATCAATTCACGCGACACGTGGTTAGAAGTGAACAGTGGTTTTAATCGTCTTACAACAGAGCCTGCCTGTGACGGTATGAACTCGAGATGAACTGGCAGCAGGCACACAGCACTGATCTTTATACTTCCGGCGGGGGGAGGAGCCATGGGCGGAGCCAAGGGTGGAGCCCAGTACAAACTCCTCATCTCCCCCTATGGGCAGGGCCGTGCGATTACACACAATCCGGTACAGAGTACAGGCTCAATACATGTGGTACAATACAGTGTGAATTACTGAGGTTTATAATTCACCACACCCCTCCATCTTCTAGACTCCAACTACCAGGACCCACCCATGATGGCACCCAGCGCCACCCACAGAATGAGAGAAAGAAAAAAAAACTCTGGTCACTATCAACAATCTACCCTTCCTCTCCCCTCTCTTTCCCTATCCCAGAAATCCCTCAACTACTTCCTCTCAAACTATTATCTCTCCTCACCATCCCCTTTCCACACATTCTAGGCTCATCAAAACCTGCCTAAACAGGTCCAACAGGCCGCAGCCCCTTCCCCCACCTCTCTCACATTCACTAGTCAACCCCCCCCCCCCCCCCCCCCGCAGGGTCCACCTCAAATGAGTAACAGGAAAGAACCAAAACTCCCCTGCCCCTCCCTCTGCAAAACCAAAACCCAAATCCATTAACATCTCCAACCCCCATTTTGTGTCATGTACTACTCTGATTCATAGCCTAATTCATATCCCCTTCATCCTCAGTTCCCCTCCACCCTGAAAAGCACATACCCCTCAATACAAGATTATAAATTTTGATTAGCCATACCTAGATACAAAAAGGAAAAACAATACAACATCCCCAAACAGTCCCGTTCCAACCACCATAAATGTTCCATTCAAGCCCCTTCAGTTCAGTCCAAGTCTTTGTGCTTCAACGAAAGCCTTCACTTTCTCCGCCATCTCGAAAAAATGATCTCTGCAACTATGCGTGACCCTCAGCCTCACCTGGTATACCACATCAAAACACACACTACTCTTATACAAAGCTGACTTTGCCCTGTTGATGGCTGCATGCCTCTTTGCCAACTCTGCCACGACATCTTGGTATATTCGAATACTTATGCCTTCCCACTGCACCTTGCGATTTTCTTTGACCCAATTCAGGACCCACCCCTTTGTCCGATAGCTGTGAAAGCACACTATCACCGCTCATGGAGGCTTATTCGCCCGTGGCTTCACCTGAAGTGACCGGTGGGCACTGTCCATCTCGAGGGGGGGAACCTGGTCCTCCTCCCCCAACAACTTTGTGAACATCGCAGTAAAGTACTCAGTCGGCTTCGGGCCCTCCACCCCCTCTGGCAACCCTATGATTCTGAGGTTCTGTCTCCTCGACTTATTCTCCAGGTTCTCGACCTTAGCCTTCAGGCCATTGTCCCTGTTTTCCATCATCAACAGCTCAGCTTCCAGTAAGGCTATCTGGTCACTGTGTCACGACAGGACCTCCTCCACCCCTTCAGCACCTTACCATGCTCTGAGTTCTTTCCCAATGCCTCCTTCATTGTGCCCAATGTGTCCTCCACTGACTTTTTGAGGGTCTCCGTCATCTCCCTTGCCTCTCAAAATACTTGCTGAATTGTCTTCCAAATTTGGCCGCTATTACCTCCGTCAGCTTATCCACCGTAATAGGTGCAGCTCCATCCAACTGGCTTGCCTCTGCCATTTTGTTCCCAATGGACTCCGCACCTTCCCCAACTCTTCTGAAGGGCTACCGCTCATAATCTTCTTTCCAGTATTCTCTTTTTCCTATTAAGGGGAAATTTAGCGTGGCCAATCCACCTACCCTGCTCATCTTTGGGTTGTGGGGGTGAGATCCACACAGACACGGGGAGAATGTGCAAACTCCACATGGACAGTGACTCAGGCCTGGGATCAAACCAGGTTCCTTGGCGCCGTGAAGCAGAAGTGCTAACCACTGCACCACCGTGCTTCCAGTATTCTTTTTTGCGGTCTTTGACATCTTCTTGTAAAGGCTGTCGAATGGGATGGGTCTGTCCACAAATTAGCCCCTTGGGTTAAAAGAACCAAAAACAGGACTCTGGCGGGAGCTACCTTGCCTCCTTCTACATGCTGTCACCAGAAGCCTGTGTTTTTATATTTTTAGGTTATTCCACATTATTCCTGTTCAGAGGGCAGAATGAGAGCACTGTAACCTTGGTCAATATTATTTTACACAGGTACTTGAGGAGAATGCGAATTAATCACCCTCTGACTTGCCTCACGGCGCTGAGGACCCGGGTTCGATCCCGATCCCAGGTCGCTGTCCATCTGGAGTTTGCACATTCTCCCCGTGTCTGCATGGGTCTCACCCCCAAAACACTAAGATGTGCAGGGTAGGTGGATTGGTCATGCTAAATTGCCCCTTAATTGTAAAAAAATAATTGGGTGCTCTAAATATTTTTTTAAATCACCCTCTGACTCTGCCTCCTACAGTGTTAGAAATTGGTTGACCATCACTCAGCAGCTCCTCATGGTATCACAGCGAAATTTTTCCTTGGCACTTTGCCCGTCCAAGGGGAGTCCATGTCTGTAGCGGTTTGGTAAGATGGACCTAGTCACAGTAATGCTCCACCCATCATTAGTGTGGGATAGACTGAATGCACTAGTTAGTTTTTTCCTGCCTGTCATTTTGTATCTTTGCCGTGTCAGTGGCCAGTCCTATCCCCATCAATCTGAAACCAAACAAAAGCACAACCTGATCTGTGTCTTTCCTCAGATATCCTACACAGATTGGCAAATATGTGTTTATAAAATGCACTGGCGAACATTAGTCATAAGAAGCATTTGATTTGTGTGAATGAGTGTTATATTTCTTTGTTGCCACAAAGAGAAATGGTATGGAGGTGCCCACACTCCTGATTCTTGTAAAACACGGTGAGAGGTTTATTAAGGGTGTTACTTACACAATCAAGATGGTGATCTGCTCAAAGCCCACTCAGACACTCTGCTGACTTCACGACAGGTCATGTGACGCAGAACCAGCAGGAATGTATTCCCAGATACATAACAATGAGATACTGCTGGAAAATGAGTCCTGGACCGGAATCTTTCAGCCCCTCCTGCCTTTGGGATCTTCACGTCCCTCTGAAGTCGGTCGACATGGACAAAAGAGCTGAATGCCAGGGGTGAGGAGAGAGTGACTGCCCTTGGCATCAAGGCAGCATTTAATCGTGTATGGCAAGAAGGAGCCTTAGCAAAACTGGAGTCAATGGGAATCGGGGAAAACTCTGCACTAGTTGGAGTCATACCTAGCTTAAAGATGGATGTCGTGGTTGGAGGTCAGTAATCTCAGTCCCAGGACATCACTGCAGAAATTCCTCAGGGTAGTGTCCTAGGCCCAGCCATCTTTAGCTGCTTCATCAATGACCTTCCTTCCAACATAAGGTCAGATGTGGGGATGTTCACTGATGATTGCACAATGTTCAGCACCATTCGCAACTCCTCAGACACTGAAGCAGTCCAGATGCAAATGCAGCAAGACCTGAACAATATCCAGGCTTGGGCTGCTGACAAGTGGCAAGTAACATTTGCGCCACACAAGTGCCAGGAAATGGCCTTCTCCAGTAAGAGAGAACCAAACCATCATCCTTGAAATTCCATGGCATTACCATCATTGAATCTGCCCCCATCCATATCCTAGGGGTTACCATTGACCAGAAACTGAACTGGACTACTGTGGCTACAAGAGCAGGTCAGAGGCTAGGAATCCTGTGGTGAGCAGGTCACCGTCTGACTCCCCAAAGCCTGTCCATCACTTACAAGGCACAAGTCAGGAGTGCAATGGAATACTCTCCACTTGCCTGGATGAGTGCAGTGCCAATAACACCCAAGAAGCTCGACACCACCCAGGACAAAGCAGCCCGCTTGATTGGCACCCCTTCCACAAACATTAATTGATTGATTGATTTGGTTTGATTTATTGTCATATGTACTGAAGTACAATGAAAAGTATTTTTCTGCGGCCGCGGGAATGTACACAGTATGTACATAGTAGACAAAGAGAATACTCAACAGGGAATATTGACAAATGGTACATCGACAAACAGTGATTGGTTACAGTGCAGAACAAGGGGCCAAACAAAGCAAATACATGAGCAGGAGCAGCATAGGGCGTCGTGAATAGTGTTCTTACAGGGAACAGATCAATCCGAGGGAGAGTCGTTGAGGAGTCTAGTAGCTGTGGGGAAGAAGCTGTTCTTATGTCTGTATGTGTGGGTCTTCAGACTTCTGTACCTTCTGCCTGATGGAAGGGTCTGGAAGAGGGTAAAGCCTGGGTGGGAGGGGTCTCTGATAATGCTGTCTACCTTCCTGAGGCAGTGGGAGGTGTGTACAGAATCAATGTGGGGGTGGCAAGCTTGTGTGATGCATTGGGCTGAGTTCACCACAGTGTAGTTTCTTGCGATCTTTGACTGAGAAGTTGCCATACCAAGCTGTGATGCAGCTGGATAGGATGGTCTCTGTCGCACATCTGTTCCCTTCACTACCGACGAACAGTGGCAACCGTGTGCACCATCTACAAGATGCATGCAGGAACTTACCAAGGCTCTTTCGGCAGCACCTTCCAAACCTCTACCATCTAGAAGGACAAGGGCAGCAGATATCTGGGAACCCCACCACCTGGGGGTTCCCCTCCAAGACACTTAGCATCCTGACTTGGAAATATATCGCTGTTCCTTCAAAGTTCCTCGGTCAAAATCCTGGAACTATCTCCCTGACAGCACTGTGGGTTTACCTACGCCACGTGGACTGCAGCAGTTCAAGAAGACAGCTCACACCACCTTCTCAAGGGCAATTAGGGATCGGCAACAAATGCTGGCCTATCCAGAGATGCCCACATCCGTTAAAAATTAATTTAAATAATGTTTGGTCGGGTTCTGGGAATCAAACAGGAGAGTGACCTTGTAAGGGTGTTCCCTCGGAGGGTCCGCGCAGGCTCGATGGGCTGAACCTCCTTTTGCACTGTAGGGATTCTATTCTATGAAAATGTTCAGAAGGTCAGACAGTATCTATGAAAAGAACAGACAAGTTAACATTCCAGGCACAGGTCCTTCTTCAGAACATAACTCATAACAGCCTCTTATTAGAATGACAAAATAACTTTTTGATTTGACTTCCCGACTTGATAGTAGCAGGTTCAAGTCTCCATTCTAGTTCAGTCATTCAAGTCTAGGCCACTGGGACGGTTGTCAGTTAGACATGTAGCATTTCAACTTGGAGGCAGAGGGAAGGTGGTGGCGTGGTGGTGTTGTCACTGGACTATACTGCAGAGACCCAGGATAATGCTCTGGGTACCGGGTTTGAATCCTGCCACGGCAGATGGTGAAATTTTAATTCAATAAAAAATCTGGAATTAAAAGCCCATTGTCAATTGTCAATTGTTGTAAAAACCCATCTGGTTCACTCATGTCGTTTAGGGAAGGAAATTATCAGCCCTTACCAGATTGTCCAGCACACATTTGCAGTGTGTTGCTGATCAGTGTGACTGCTATTCAGTCTGCACTGTTCTCTTGGTGAAGGTAGGAATCCCATGAGATGGAAATAAAATTAGCATTTACTTTGAAAGCCTTCATTTGGCGCGATTTAATGGAAAAGTTTGTAAGTGTGGTAGCGTGTGGGAACTGCCGCTGAGGCCTTCACTGTGATAAAACATTAACGAGGCCCCTCGGGCTTCACGTTGCAAATCATGACCTCACCGACTGATTCACCAGGACCGCGCTCTCCAACTACCCCCCCCCCCCGCTAACAAAGGAGAGCAGCACTTAAACCGCTCCTGCACAGTCAACACCACACAGCTCGCAGCTATGCCTCCGAGAAGACCAGTCCCATGATTTAGTGATGCAGACCCTGGCTGACTACTTATAGCAGTCGAGGCCAGACGGGATGCCCTGATTCCCTGATGGTCTCAGAGGGTTAGCCACAGGGCAGCTAGTGCCGCTTGGGAGGAAGTGGCAGCAACAGTCAGCTCAGGAAGCATGACCAGGAAGACCGGCACCCAATGCTGCAAGAAGGTCAATGACCTCCATCGACCCACTCAGGTGAGTTGATGCCAAACCCTTGACCCACCACTCCAACAGCACACGCCTGGCACTGCTCCCTCCCAGTATTATGGCGTGCCCCAGCCCACCATGTCCAGCAGTACCGTCCACACCGCCCCATTCTCTCCTCCATGCTCCCTACATCCTCATACGCCCCACCTGGCACCCCAAATGGCCCACCTCCGACCATGAAATGTCCCTGGTTCTGGGGCCCAGCCCCTGGGTGTTCTGATGATGGCCACTGCGTCCAGGTATTGCTTCCTGCAGTGTCCAGACACATGGTGTGATTGCGGTGCCAGGTGATAATCCACACATGCTACAGAATAATCTTTATTGTCACAAGTAGACTTACATTAACACTGCAATGAAGTTACTGTGAAAATCCCCTAGTTGCCACACTCTGGCGCCCGTTCGGGTACACAGAGGGAGAATTCAGAATGTCCAAATTACCTAACAGCACGTCTTTCGGGACTTGTGGGAGGAAACCGGAGCAACCGGAGGAAACCCACGCAGACACAGGGAAAACCCACACAGACACAGGGAAAACCTGCCGACTCCATACGGACAGTGAACCAAGCCCGGAGTCGAACCTGGGTCCCTGGCGCTGTGAAACAAAAGTGCTAACCACTGTGCTACAGTACCACCCTATATGGCATGCCTACCCACGGGAATCCACTTGGGAAATGTGAAGTGTGCACTTAACTATAATTGCCAATTCCTAATTAGCAATAGCCTTTAGCCACACAGCCAGAGGCCTCCACGATCAGTGCGAGTTATGGATGGTCGGTGGGGCAGGCTGGCTGGGACTGGGATTGCCCCCAGAACTGGAGCACGTGATCCAGGGGTTGGCATGGTGGACCTGTGGGCATGGAGAAACCCCACTCCCCACACTAGCCAAGGCCAAGGGCAGCCACTCCCCCTGCTCTGCAACCCACTCCCTGATGGCGGCCCACCCTGGTCATTGCTTGCCCCAGGGGCTGCCCCCCCCCGAGCACCGGAGCAATAACCCCAATGCCCCCAGCCTATTTACCTACAAGCGAAGATGGCTACTCACCTCCTCGGGTTTCCGCCAACTTCACATTTTTAAATAGGAGTACCAATTGGCGCATGCGTGACCACTTGCTGGGGAGGCCGTTAGATCACAGAAGGCTGTTAGATACGTGGTCGCTTCCATTAATTGTTTGGATATTGGGGTTAAGTCATGATTATTGGTTTCTTGCCACGCCACGGCGTGATCCTGATTTCACCAACAGGTGCGGGCAGGTTAGATAGCAAACAGATCGGCGCCTGGCGTGGGCCTTGTTTTTGGCCTCTTCCGCGATTTAACGGCCTCGATGTGCTCTCGCTTAAGCAAGACATTGCCATAAAATAACACCCTTAAATTAAATGGTGACTTCTGCTGTCATTTGTTCAGCACAAGTGATTTTAGGATATTTCCAGGCATTTTAAAGATGGAAAGTACTGCGTCAAATTGTTATGTGCACAAGAAATGCAACATTGAGAGGTTTGAAAGGAATATTTCTTCAGGGAAATAGAACTTGAAGATTTTACAATAGAAAACAGTGATCAAAATAGATAATACATAGCCACTTTGCAGGCTCATTGGGGCTGCAACAATTACCGAGGGATGTGGTTTGTCATGTTATTGCTTACAAAGCGGCACTGTGACAGCATTTGTATCATGTGCTGATGCATATGCTGATTATTGTCCAGACCTCGTAATGCAGCAGTGTAGTGTAGTGTAACCTGACAACATCCATTGCCCATTCCCAATCTGCACCACTGCACAGGGCAGCTGCTCCGACAGCACAAAACCCACATGGCTGTGTCTGCTGCTACACTGATGGTGATTGTGATTATTATTTCTACCAGTCTCGCCTCATCTATAAGTGTTTTGCATTTTATGCTGTTAAGATACAACAGTGCAGTATAATAGCACCAAGTAAATATGGTAATTGAGCTTAGCTTCAAATGTCTGGCTTTATTTAGCAGGTGTTTAATTATAGTTGCACCTAGCAGTTGGTAACAATTAACTCAATTAGCCTTTAAAAACTGTAACTTGAAGGAAGTGGTTCCATTAATAACTGTAAAAGATGCAATTACAAACTAAGAAAACCTTAAATAAAGTGAATCTGGAATTTAACCCTTTTGATTTTAATGTCTGTAAAGGGAATAGAGGAGGGAGAGAGGGAGGATTTCCAGATACAAATCCTGGAAGGATAGGTTTCACAGCCATTCTGAAGAATTTAACGGGCGGATGCCTTTAGAATTTGTGCAGCGGCTTTCTCGCCTGATTGACAGCTTGCCTGCCTCTTTGCCAGGGCAGCAGCCAGGGAGCCAGGTAAGCATGAGATCATGGGGTTGGGGTTGGCAATGGGTGGTGTTGGAGATTGGCGGTTGTGGGCAATCTGAGATTGCAGGCGTTCGAGGCAGGAGGAAATGATGGGGAAGTGAAAGTTGGGAGTTTGGGGGAGTCAGGGCGGGAGGAGGAAATGGGTTAGTTGATAATTAGGTGGGGAGTGGGGGATCATGGGATGAGCAAAGACGTAAGCTTGTTGGTTCTGAGGAAAACCTTTCTCTTCCTGGCCCACAAGCAGTGCTGTAAATACACTTGCCTCTTGGGCTCAGCTGTTCCTGCCTCCTATTATATCCAAGGGTTAAAATAAAAATCCTGTTAAGTGAAGTATCCTCAAAGGATTTTATCTCCTGTCTTGTCTGAACCTGCCACCCATGGCGTTAAATTGCACCTGGGTTGGACTTCCGGCTGGCGGCCATGGAATGAGCAGTTGCACATTTGGTGGCTCCTGCTCAAGGTGGATTTTCTTGTTTTCTTGGTCCTTCCCACCTGTTTGGGGTTTGCTTTTTTAGTGCAACAGGTGTGTGAGTGTCCAGGGAAGGCAATACTCCTCTGGTGAGATCAGTGTATGGATCAGAGGACGAGAAGTGCCATGGAAAAGAGGGAGCAGCTGAAGCAGGACAGTTTTCACCACAGGTTAAGATGGCGGATGGCAAGGGGGCAGCATTGCCCGCCCAGTGGTCAACGGAGCAGCAGGTGGAGTTTTGGATGGGAAGTTCCAGAAGCAAAGGAAGGAGGCTTCAAGAGTCCTGGTTAAGGTGGTGAAGCCACTCTGGGCTCCGATTGAGAGAGTCGGGCAGAGATCGGAGGCTCAGGGCCTGGCAATACAGAAGGTGGAGGATGCGGTGGGGGAGCACGAGGAGCGGATGACCTCATTGGAGACGGAGTTGGGGATGGTGTTGGACAGCCAGAAGAGGCTAAGAGGGAAATTGGAAGGTCTAGAGAATCGCTCCAGGAAACGGAACCTGAGTGCATACAACAAAGCCCTATGCTCCACCTCGCCCCGCTCAATCCCTCACCAATCCCTAAGCGTCATTGTCAGTGGCTCTGTCATCAAGGCCGAAAGTAATGGGGAGAACAGACGCCCCTGTCTCGTCCCATGGTGCAACCCATATTACCCCAAGCTCACTCTGCTCTTCTGCACACTCGCCACCAGCACCTTATACAGCAACTGGACCCAACTCGCAAACCCCTGCCTGAATCTGAACCTCCCCAACACCTCGAACAAATGCGTCCGCCATTACCTCAATGTCCTGCTCCCCCCACAATGAGGGAGAGAAATGCCTATGACAAAGGGTGTTCCTCCCTCTCCCTCACCTAACAATACGCCCTCGCCAGCAGTGGCCCCAGCTCCGCCCCACACCTCTTATAAAATCTCACTGGGAACCCATCCGGACCGGGGCCTTCCCTGACTGCATCGCCCAAATGCCATCCATCAGATCCCGCAGCCCAATCGGAGCCTCCAGACATCTCCCCGCCCCCGCCATCCCTCACTCTGCCAATCTCCATAGCCACTGTCTGCTACCTCATTGATGGGCCATTGATACTTGCCTTCTCCCCGAATTAATAAACTGCTCCTCTGGCCCTCTGCAACTGTCCCACCGCCTTCTCTGTCAACACTAATCCAAACTCCATCTGGAGCCTCTGTCTCTCCTTCAACGATCCCTTCTTCAGTGCCACCGAGTACCTGCTATCCACCCTCAAGGTCTCCTTGATCAGCCTTACCCTCTCCTCCTCTCCACCATCCCCCTGTACACCAGAATCAAAATAATCTCCCCCCTAATTGCAGCCTTGAGCCTCCACAACGCGGTGACTATGGCCTTCCTGGTATCATACACTTTCACATAGCCCCGAATGGCAGCCCTCACCCGCTCACCCCCCCCCCCCCCCCCCACCCCTCATCCACCAACAGCCCCATATCCAGCATCCAGTGCGAGCATTGGGCCTCCCACTGAACCTCCTGCAAATCCACCCAGCGAGGCGCATGGTTAGAGACCACAATCGCCAAATACCCCGAGCCGGCCACCCCTGCCAACAGCGCCCTGTCTATGACAAAATAATCGATCCAGGAATACACCCGGTGCACACGGGAGAAGTATAAAAACTCCTTCGCCCTCGGCCTCCCAAATCTTCACAGGTCCACACCCCGCCCATGTGCTCCATGAATCCCCCCAGCTCCCTAGCCACTGCCAACGTCCTCAACGACTTTGGGTTCGATTGATCCAGGCTCGGATACAGGATCCTATTAAAAAAAAAACATAATCAGCCAATGCATATCTAAATCCAGACCCTTCCCCAATGTCCACCACATGAAATCCACATCATCCCAATTTGGGGCATAAACTTTCACCAGGACCACTGGCATGCCCTCCAACTTCCCACTAACCACCATGTACCTATCCCCCATTTTGGCCACAATGCTCCCCACCTCAAACGCTACCTTCTTGCTGATCAACACCTCCAACCACTTGTCTACATATCCAGCCCCGAGTGGAAGACCAGGCCCACCCATCCCTTCCTCAGCCTCATCTGACCCCTCAGCTTCAGGTATGTCTCCTGCAAAAGCACCACTGCCACTTTCAGACTCTTCAAATGTGTGAACACACGCGACCGTTTAACTGGCCCATTCAACCCTTGCACATTCCACATGACCAGTCTGGTCAGTGGGCTCCCCCCCCCCCCCCCCTCTTCCCCAGCCAAACCGCCATACCCCTACCTGAGCCAGGCCCCAGCCCACGTCACACACCCCTCCAGGCCCATCATCGGATGTCCACTGCCATCTCTCCCTTCCCAACTGTGCCACATCAACCGCACCCGAGTCAGCATCCCACCACCCCCCCCCCATCCCCCAAACAAAGAACCAACCCTACCCCCACCATGCTTTCTTCCTGGGCAGGGTGGTGTATTGATATTGTCACTGGACTAGTAAACCAGAAACCCCGGGTAATGCTCTGAGGACCCGGGTTCGAATCCCGCTATCACCTCGATCCCCTCGGGCATTCCGACTATCCTTAAATTCTGTCATCCGGAGCAATTCTCCAGGTCCTTCAACTTCTCTCTCAGATTCTTCTGGAAGTCCACCACCACCCCCAACTCTGCCTCCAGCGAGGCATCCTTAAATTGGGATGATGTGGATTTCATGTGGCGGATGTTGGGGAGGGGGTCTGGATTTAGATATGCATTGGCTGATTATGTTTTTTTTTTAATAGGGTCCTGTATCTGAGCCTGGATCAATCGAGCCCGAAGTCGTTGAGGACGTTCATGTTCCCCCACAGCCTCCTCCACCTTCTGTATCGCCCTGAGTGGCTCCATCACTTTAGCCAGGTCCTCCGAGGCCTCCTTTCTCTGCTACTGGAACGTATTATTTAGAAACTCCACCAGTTGCTCCGTTGACCACTGGGTGGGCAGCGGTGCCCCCTTGTCCTACTCCATCCTGACGTTTGGTGAACCACAAGAACTGCCCTGCTCCAATTGCTCTCTCTTTCTCGTGGCACTTCTCATCCTCTGATCCATGCACCAGACTCACCAGAGGAGTGTTACCTTCCCTGGGCACTCACACACCTTTCACCCTCAAAAAACCACCGTATGGGTGGGGAAGGACCAACAAAAGCCACCTAGACCGGGCGCCACCAAATGTGCGACCACTCACTCCATGGCTGCCACTGGAAGTCGGTGCTGCCTAGGTTTACATAAGAACATAAGAACTAGGAGCAGGAGTAGGCCATCTGGCCCCTCGGGCCTGCTCCGCCATTCAATGAGATCATGGCTGATCTTTTGTGGACTCAGCTCCACTTTCCGGCCCGAACACCATAACTCTTAATCCCTTTATTCTTCAAAAAACTATCTATCTTTACCTTAAAAATATTTAATGAAGGTGCCTCAACTGCTTCACTGGGCAAGGAATTCCATAGATTCACAACCCTTTGGGTGAAGAAGTTCTTCCTAAACTCAGCCCTGAATCTACTTCCCCTTATTTTGAGGCTATGCCCCCTAGTTCTGCTTTCACCCGCCAGTGGAAACAACCTGCCCGCATCTATCCTATCTATTCCCTTCATAATTTTAAATGTTTCTATAAGATCCCCCCTCATCCTTCTAAATTCCAACGAGTACAATCCCAGTCTACTCAACCTCTCCTCGTAATCCAACCCTTTAAGCTCCGGGATTAACCTAGTGAATCTCCTCTGCACACCCTCCAGTGCCAGTACGTCCTTTCTCAAGTAAGGAGACCAAAACTGAACACAATACTCCAGGTGTGGCCTCACTAACACCTTATACAATTGCAGCATAACCTCCCTAGTCTTAAACTCCATCCCTCCAGCAATGAAGGACAAAATTCCATTTGCCTTCTTAATCACCTGTTGCACCTGTAAACCAACTTTCTGTGACTCATGCACTAGCACACCCAGGTCTCTCTGCACAGCAGTAGGCTTTAATATTTTATTGTTTAAATAATAATCCCGTTTGCTGTTATTCCTACCAAAATGGATAACCTCACATTTGTCAACATTGTATTCCATCTGCCAGACCCTAGCCCATTCACTTAACCTATCCAAATCCCTCTGCAGACTTCCAGTATCCTCTGCACGTTTTGCTTTACCGCTCATCTTAGTGTCATCCGCAAACTTGGACACATTGCCCTTGGTCCCCAACTCCAAATCATCTATGTAAATTGTGAACAATGGTGGGCCCAACACGGATCCCTGAGGGACACCACTGGCTACTGATTGCCAACCAGAGAAACACCCATTAATCCCCACTCTTTGCTTTCTATTAATTAACCAATCCTCTATCCATGCTACTACTTTACCCTTAATGCCATGCATCTTTATCTTATGCAGTAACCTTTTGTGTGGCACCTTGTCAAAGGCTTTCTGGAAATCCAGATATACCACATCCATTGGCTCCCCATTATCTACTGCACTGGTAACGTCCTCAAATAATTCCACTAAATTAGCTAGGCACGACCTGCACTTTATGAGCCCATGCTGCGTCTGCCCAATGGGACAATTTCTATCCAAATGCCTCGCTATTTCTTTCTTGATGATAGATTCCAGCATCTTCCCTACTACCGAAGTTAAGCTCACTGGCCTATAATTTCCTGCTCTCTGCCTACGTGGTGTCACGTTTGCTAATTTCTAATCCACCGGGACCACCCCAGAGTCTAGTGAATTTTGGTAAATCATCACTAGTGCATCTGCAATTTCCCTAGCCATCTCTTTTAGCACTCTGGGGTGCATTCCATTAGGGCCAGGAGCCTTGTCTACCTTTAGCCCCATTAGCTTGCCCATCACTACCTCCTTAGTGATAACAATCCTCTCAAGGTCCTCACCTGTCATAGCCTCATTTCTATCAGTCACTGGCATGTTATTTGTGTCTTCCACTGTGAAGACCGACCCAACAAACCTGTTCAGTTCCTCAGCCATTTCCTCATCTCTCATTATTAAAACTCCCTTCTCATCCTCTAAAGGACCAATATTTACCTGAGCCACTCTTTTTTGTTTTATATATTTGTAAAAACTTTTACTGTTTGTTTTTATATTCTGAGCAAGTTTACTCTCATACTCTATCTTACTCTTCTTTATAGCTTTTTTAGTAGCTTTCTGTTGCCCCCTAAAGATTTCCCAGTCCTCTAGTCTCCCACCAATCTTTGCCACTTCGTATGCTTTTTCCTTCAATTTGATACTCTCCCTTATTTCCTTCAATATCCACGGTCGATTTTCCCTCTTTCTACCATCCTTCCTTTTTGTTGGTATAAACCTTTGCTGAGCACTGTCAAAAATCGCTTGGAAGGTTCTCCACTGTTCCTCAACTGTTCCACCATAAAGTCTTTGCTCCTAGTCTACCTTAGCTAGTTCTTCTCTCATCCCATTGTAATCTCCTTTGTTTAAACACAAAACACTAGTATTTGATTTTCCCTTCTCACCCTCCATCTGTATTTTAAATTCCACCATATTGTGATCGCTCCTTCGAGAGGATCCCTAACTATGAGATCATGAATCAATCATGTCTCATTACACAGGACAAGATCTAGGACCGCTTGTTCCCTCGTAGGTTCCATTACATGCTGTTCTAGGAAACTATCGCAGATACATTCTATAAACTCCTCCTCAAGGTTGCCTTGACCGACCTGGTTAACCCAATCGACATGTAGATTAAAATCCCCCATGATAACTGCTGTACCATTTCAACATGTATACGTTATTTCTTTGTTTATTGCATGCCCCACCATAGCGTTACTATGTGATGGCCGATAGACTACTCCTATCAGTGACTTTTTCGCCTTACTATTCCTGATTTCCAACCAAATGGATTCAACCTTATCCTCCATAGCACCGATGTCATCCCTTACTATTGCCCAGATGTCATCCTTAAATAACAGAGCTACACCACCTCCATTACCATCCACTCTGTCCTTCCGAATAGTTTGATATCCTCGGATATTTAACTCCCAGTCGTGACCATCCTTTAACCATGTTTCAGTAATGGCCACTAAATCATAGTCATTCACGATGATTTGCGCCATCAACTCATTTATTTTATTCCTGTTCGTGTTTGTGTTTCAGATTTGTCCCTAAGTCATTTTTCAGGAAAGTCAGTGGGTTGATCTCGGGGTTTGTATGGGTGGAGAAGGCCCTGCAAGTGTGGCAGGTTTTTTTGGAATGGGGCGAGAGGAGCTGGCATTGTCGAATTTGATAAATTATTATTGGGCGGTAAATATTGTGACGGTAAGGAAATGAGCTGTGGAGGAGAGGTCGGCCTGGGGGCGGGTGGAGGTGGCACCATGTAGGGGGGTGAGTTTGAGGGCTCTGTTGTTTGACCCTTACCATTCTCGGTGGACATGTATTCCGTGAGCCCCTGGTGGTGTTGGCTTTAAGGGTGTGGGGGCAGCAGAGCAACACTTGGGATTAGAGGGTATTTTGTGTGGGCGCTGATTTGTGACAACCATAGATTCATGCTGGCGACACAGGATGCGAGGTTCTGGGGATTGAGTACTTCAGGGACTTGTTGACAGGGGACAAATTTGCGGGGCTGGAGGAGTTGGAGAAATTGTATACCCAAGGGGAATGGGTTCAGGTACCTGCAGGTTTGGGATTTTGTGAAGAGAGAGGTGCCGTTCTTCCTGGGGTTGCCGCCTCCGGTGCTGCAAGATAACCTTCTGTCAGAGGACGAAATAAGGGGGGGAAAGGTGCTGGATATTTATAATGAAATGATGGAGAGGGAGGGCGCCCTGGTGGAGGACGTTAAGCGCAAGTGGGAGAGGGAGCTGGGAGGGGAGGTGGGGTCCTGGGACATGGGCTGAGGCCTTGCGGAGGGTGAATGTGTCCTCATCGTGTGTGAGGTTAAGCTGCGTCCTTGTGTGGGGATAATGGGGGTATAAAATGGGGAAGGTGGGATGTTGCCAGGGGCTGGGGTTAGGGGGGCTGGAGAGTGGTGCTTGCTTCTTGGGTTGATGTGTTGTTCTTCTGATATTCTGTATATACTTTGCCTGAGTTTCAGCACTATTGGATCTTTTTCACACCTTGCAGGTTTAGATTTCAGCATTGCCATACAGGCTTGAAAATTCAGAACACAAGACCGAGAAGTGAAAACAAATAAAAAAGAGAAGCCAAGTGGATTTACTGGAAAATCAAAATAACTGACTGAATCTGCAGTTAAGGGGAGTTCCACTCACGCCTGATCCGAAAGAGGAACAAGTGGCTGGAACAATTGATAACACTTTAAATTATTTAAAAGTAGTTAAGAAGAGGAGAGACAATTTGGGTGGGAAGCTTACTCATGGTTTCCCTCTAATGAACAAGAGTATGTCAGACATCACATTCAGTTTATTAAAGCTGATGATATAGATTTTCCTCCCTCATCATAATAGAATGGTCCATTCAGGGTATAAAGTGGTGGAGACATACTGCTCCAAACCTGTAATCCAACTGCTCGTCAACATTGCAACTGTCTTGGTGTATCCTAGCACCAGAAAGAAGCTTCATAATAGACTACCAATTATGTATCATTTATGTCAGACAATGTGGACAGCTATCAGTGCCTTCCTTATAAGGATTATACATAATCACTCTGGAAATAGTTGGATTATATGGTATGTATTTACAAATAAATCACTAGCCTGAAACTGTGTCAATGGTACATGTGCTACTTTCTGACAAGAATATCAGCAGGGTTACAGTGATATCAGTAAGCTTTGTTATCCCTACTTGGGATAAAAATATTTTCCAGAAAATTCCCTGCGGGATCTCCAGAATGGCCATTGTACCTTTGGTGGAAACCCCGGATGCACATGCAAATGAGATTTATACCATTGGTTCCACCCAACACCAAAGGTACCAAGGAAATGTTGATAGTTGTGCTCGGACACTGAGTGACACAGCAGGTAGAACACTGTTCACATTAGGGAGCCTGCTTTCAAATCTCCATATATGTGGTGGAGTGTCCCTCGCAAAATTAACCTGGGTCAATCCAGTCCTTAGTGGGGGAGAGTCCACAACACAAATCACTCATTCAGAGGCATTTTATTAAAGGTAAACATAAGGTGATATTGAAGAAGGAAATATAGAGCATATATTTAATGAAGGGGATTTATTAGCATAAGTGGAAAAGGCAAGTATTTGAACGTATTCATCATTCAATCAAAGTTATTCAGTCAGTGAATAGTCATCAGCAATTTAGTTCTCATATCTAATTCCTTTTATGGCCTCTCGTCTCTCTATCTCTATAACCTCCTATAATTTCCTGCCCCAGCCACCCCCTCCCTCTCAAATTCCCCAATTGTGTTGTGTGTGCACCCTTCTCACCCCCTCATCACTCCCCCAATATGGTATTGTCTTCAGCCACCCAGGTCCTATCTCTGGGATTCCCCAGTTAAGTCCTCTGTCTATTCATCCCGCTCTATTGCATTTAATTCTTTTTAAAACTCACCTCCTTGACCAAACATTTTTTTCTGTAAATAAATTTATTATTTCATAAACAAACAGTAACATTAACCATATTATCAACAATCAAACAGCAAAGGGATAGAAATAATAATAATTTTTATTATCGCAAGTAGGCTTACATTAACACTCCAATGAAGTTACTATGAAAATCCCCTAGTCGCCACATTCCGGCGCCTGTTCGCGTACACAGAGGGAGAATTCAGAATGTCCAAATTACCTAACAGCATGTCTTTCAGGACTTGTGGGAGGAAACCGTAGGACCCGGAGGAAACCCACGTAGACACAGGGAGAACGTGCAGACTCTGCACAGGCAGTGACCCAAGCTGGGAATCGAACCTGGGACCCTGTGCTCGAGCTGGTCACTGTTAGTTGTTAGGTGGGGGATTAGAGTGGGTGGAGGAGGACTTAATAACAAAGTGTTACTTTTGTACGGGAACTCTTTAATTATTACTCTGTTTTTTTGTATGTTTTGTATTAAATTTGTTAAAAATTCTAATAAAAATATTTACAGATTAAACAAGCCTCGAAGTCTTAGAGCCAAGGCAGTGCAGAAAACCTTCATAAACGCAGTTTTAAATATCTTCGCTGGACCAGGAAAGGTCGTTTCCCAGGCCTGATTAGCATCCCTTTATTGTGCGGTAACTATAAGCTGGTTATTTAATTTGGATATTGTTTGGGGAAATGGGAAAGCCTTACAGAGTTCAGGTATCATGTATAGATTTTGGGACAAAAGGTATGTTCTGTATAAACTAGTTGTATGTTTAGTAATTCATATATCTTAATACATGAGAGTAGATTGTCCCATACCCTCCGCAATATATCCACCACCCAGCCACCACCCGCCAGTAGGGCATCAGGTGGCCAACCCAAGGGCAAGAGCCACTGTAGCCCCTACGGAGGCACCATGCAGGAACGTGGACATACCCCTGGCAAGGGCAGTGTCAGCCAATGGTACCCCTGGCAGCAGGGACAGGTGCCAGGGCCAGAGGCCCCACGGTGCCAGGCAATGACGGGGCAAGGGTGTGAAGATAAAGGGTTCCACTCAATGAACGTGCAGCTGATATGTTACCATCAGCCACACATCATACATGTCTGTGGCAGATACCTGGGCATTGTGCATGATGCCTTCATCCGGGCACACTCGCCGATTCCTGACATGGGCAAGATTCCTCCCCTCTCTCTGGCTGGGGGTTGGCTCCTGGCTCCTGTGTGACAGGGTTATCCACTGCAGTCGTAGCTGATGACACCTATCTGGAGGCCACACATCACGCCCATGCAATGACCAGGGGCGTAATTGAGCGGCTTTGGCCTCCAAAGATGCGGTTCAGGTGCCTGGACTGCTCTGGAGGGGCTCCAGGTTCACCAACTGGGGAGGGGGGTGGGGGGGGGGAGGGCCTCGCCAGGAGCATGGACACCACATTCCAGCCCCCCCACATCCCCCGCCCTGAGGAGGTTGGGCAGTTTTTCAGGCACTGCTGGGTGGTCCAGATGGTATTGCTCACTGCTCTCACAGCCTTTGCCACCTGCACCCAGGTGTGGTGCCTGGCAGCTGGCAACCTCCTTCCTGGGTCGGGTACAGGGTTATGTGCTTCTCCTCCATGGCGTCCAGGAGGGTCTCAAGCTCTGCATCCACGAAACGTGGGTTGTGTGTCTTACTGCACCTTGTTGGCTGGGATGGCGTGTGTGGGGAGTGAAGTGTGTCTATGCAGCTTGTCAGCCTCCTGAGTGCCAATCGTGAAACCGGTGAATCACACACCATTTCTCATTGGAATCAATTGTGTTCCACGTGGTGCTGGTGCTAGCCCCTTAATAGTAACGGAATTAGTCCAGGTGCAGCGCCGGTTTTGCTGTCGGGGTACTCCACACATTCTTCATCGGCGTCAATACTTAGGGCGTGATCTTCCCAAAAGGGAACAAAGTCCCCTATAGAGTGCGTTTAGCCGCGTGTTTCCCTGCACTTGTAGAGAAACACATGGCTATTGAACGCTACTCGCATTGAATAAAGGGCCTAAACGGGGAACGCGCAGTTAAGGACGTACATAGCCCCGATTTGAACAACCCACCAAAAAATTCCCTGACCTTCCCCAGCCTGAATACAACATGGGAAGGTCCCCTGCACCCCCCACAAAAGACAACACCAGCCCAATTGTGTGCACAAAAAATGCCTGCTTGGCAGTGCCAGTTTAGCACCCAGGTGGCACTGCCAGGATATCCAGATGGTACCAGCAGTGCTAGGGAACCACCCTGCCCATAGGGCCTGCAGTTGGGGCCTCCAATCCCCTTGGAGACTCTCACGAGTGCTGTTTCCCGTTTGCAGGGATCAGTACCAAATGGCGCTCAGCCGAGGTCTTTGAGGCAAAGGGATTGATTCACAAAGCCTCAGGTACCTCGGGAATCTGCACATTAGAGTCAGGCTTACTGCCCTGTCCTAATGTGCAGATTTGCCAAAAACTGATCCCGCACATTGGGGCAGAATTCTCCTTGCAACTTCTCACGAGATTGTGTTGAATCTCGTGAGGCGTTACGAGCCGGGTAGATCCCAGGAGCAGGGTCTCCCGGCTTTCACTGGCCATGCTGCGCTGCGGTGAGCTGTTTTTCCGGCGCAGTGTGACCGGAAGATCTCACCCTTAGTCTCAGAAACAGAGAATCCCACCCATGAACTGTGTATTTTTTTCAGCCTTTCCAAATCCGGGGATTTTTTTTGTGGGCTGTAAAACTGATTGAAATACTTTTGTTTAAAATGAATGCAGTAAAACATGCCTACAGGATTCCTCTGTATAACAGTGTGCAGGAGCTCAATTCACAGAAAGGAGTGAAATGAAAAAAAAAAATTGTTTCCCCAAATCTATACTGATAAAAGCAGTAAAGGTAGGTTACATAAATATTCAAACTTGACATTCCATAAAGTGCAAAACAGATCTGATTCTTTCAGCACAGTGTATGGGACTCTGAGGTGTCTCACTACACTGATAATTACAAGTTATATTTACAATTACATTGACATTTCATGTCAAATCTCATGAAGTACATATAGCCCAAGGGGTTTTACACAGTATCCAGCGCCTTGGTATACTATGGAAGGAGAGCCTTAGACAGTGGCCTTTCTCCATTGCACATTTGCAGCGGCTTTAATCTGTCCCTCAACACATAGTCCCGGACCTTGGAATGTTCCAGTTTGTAACACTTAAAATATCCTCCAATACAGGCAATATTTCAACAGATGCTAATTCAGCTCAGTCAGCATGTTTGGAACAACCCCCCGCCTCCCCCCCCCCCCCCCCCCATGTTTGGAACGACACCCGCCTCCTCCCTCATGTTTGGAACGACCCCCGCCTCCCCCCTCATGTTTGGAACAACCCCCGCTTCCCCCCATTTTTGGAACAGTCAAATCAAATCAATCCCCGCTTCCCCCTCCAATATTTGGAACAACCCCCCCCCCCAAACACAGAGCATCCTGAGATAATGACTGTATGGAAGTTCACTGTTCTGCTCAGTAATTCCACCAACCAGTTTCCTGAGGAACTAATCAACATTCAGGAAAAAAGCAGCATACTTTCAGAATCAATCATGCAAGTCAGGGCTTGCCTCAGCTCCAAACTTTGTTGTTGGTACTGATTTTGAAATCTGATTAAATGGGCAATTAGTCCTTTATCTCATCTAATACTGACTGGTCCAGCTGAATGATGCTGGCTGTATTCAAATTTCCTGGAAATATAGCATCTGGATTGACTGTATCACTATGTAGTAGGTCTGTTGGTGGGGAGTGTCCCTATCTCTCAGTCAGAAACTTGTGGGTTTGAGTCCCACTCCAGGACTTGATGGCCAAGGAAGGTGGATGTGTGGCATGGCCAAACAAGTTGATTACCAACCTGTCAATCCATCCAACACACCAATGGCAGGCAATATGAGTTGGTGGCATGGTGGCACAGTGGTTAGCACTGCAGCCTCACAGCGCCAGGATCCCTGTTTCAATTACGGCCTCAGGTGGCTGTATGTGCGGAGTCTGCACTTTCTCCCAGTGTCTCCGGGTGCTCCGGTTTTCTCCCATAGTCCAAAGATATGCAGGTTAGGTGGTTTGGCCATGCCAAATTGCCCCCTAGTGTCCAAAGGTTAGGTGGGGTTACGGGGATGGGGCAGGGGAGTGGGCCTAGGTAGCGTCCTCGTTCAGCAGGTTGGTGCAGACTCAGTGAGCCAAATAGCCTCCTCCTGCACTGTAGAGATTCTGTGATTCTATGAGAGTTTCCTGGTCAATCAGGGCTGGTTTGCAGCTGGAATGCAACAACCTCCCCACATTAAAAGACCCCACGCTTAAGCTCTTGCCATTGGCTCCTTGCTTCAACAGACTGCTCGAGAGCCAGAGTATGTAACTGGCTGGAAGTACATATACTTTGAAAGAGTCCTTCCTGTTATTTCCATTTATTTTATTTTATTTTTATTATTTTGATCCATGTACCCACAATCTGGATGGGCCTTTCATTTTTAAAAATTCATTTGTGGGATGTGGCCGTCATTAATATGCCAGCATTAATTGCCCTTGAGGGTGCAGTTAAGAGTCAGCCACATTTCTGTGGGCCTGAAGTCATATATAGACCAGCCCAGGTAAGGATGGCAGATTTATTTCCCTAAAGGGCATTGATGAACCTAATGGGATTTTACAACAATCGACAATGGTCATTATTAGATTTTTATTGAATTCAAATTTCACCATCTGCAGTGGTAGGATTTGAACCTGGGACCCCAGAGTACTCTGGATTACTTGTCCAGTGACAATACCACTGGACCACCACCTCCCCTAGCGGAAGATTCAAAGTTGCTTGCCAGGTCACTGTGTTCCAGGTTTTGTGTTTTGTAAATGAGAAGACAAACTCTTCGGCACTGAGTGGATCTTAAGAACCAGCTCAGGAGGGAGTCGGTTTGATTAGTTAACTGGCAACCGGTGGCCTGGGACAGTGTTCTTCCTGACAACAGTCAGTGATTGGTTTCTGCGTGATGCTTTCTGAGAGAAATTGGCAGAAGTGTATTGACCTTGGAGATGAAAGGAACACTGCCACTCTCCTGTTTGCTGAAGTGAAAGAACTGCTCTGTTGTTCTGAAAGCAGTGAGTACCTGGCACATTCTTTGAGGTAAAGCTGAAATGATACTGAGTCTGCAGAGAAAGCAGACAACCTTGCCAGAGAAAACCATCTCAAGCCCAGAAAGAAGTACCAAAACGAAAGCCTGAACTTCAGAAAGACATTGAATAGAAGTCATGCCAGTGCATCAAAAATCCTTATCCTTTTATTTTTATTTATATTTTCTTTTCCTTTCCACCACCCTTTCCTTTCTGTATTGTTTGTTTGTGTGTGTAGAAAGTGGGGTGAGTTAGGGACGGAGGTTTGGGATAGGGGTAATACGTAGTTACATTTTCTGTCAGTTTAATTATAATACTGTACATAATAAAAGTTACTTGTGCTTTAAAGTGACTGTAGTTTATGGGGCTCAGCCAATGACCTTGGGTTTAAAAAAAAATAAATTTAGAGTACCCAATTATTTTTTTCCAATTAAGGGGCAATTTAAAAATAATAAGAGGCAGAATTCAGAATGTCCAATTCACCTAACAGCACATCTTTCGGTACTTGTGGGAGGAAACTGGAGCACCCGGAGGAAACCCACGCAGACACGGGGAGAATATGCAGACTCTGCACAGACAGTGACCCAAGCTGGGAACCGAACCTGGGACTCTGGCGCTGCGAAGCAACAGTGCTAATCATTGTGCTACCGTGCCGCCCGCTAATCCACTGTGGTTAATCCGCCTACTATGCACATCTTTGGGTCGTGGGGGTGAAACTCATGCAGACACGGGGAAAATGTGAAGACTTTGGGTATTTTAAGTAAAATCTAATTTCATCTGTGTTGCGACTCTGGGTCAAGTGCAGCTAGAATTGATCGTGGACTAGCCCAGGGGGTCATGGCAACATTGTGCAGTTTAGCTGCAGGGATATAGATACTTTCATCGTGGTCAGAATTAGGCTTGTAGCTTAGTCCCAGACACCCATTCATTTCAAATGTTAACCACCCATTGCTCGTGCTTAGATAATAGCTGTTTAAGAAATATACATACACATATATGAAAATGTGAAGTCCATCAAGCTTATTTCTGTCAATGACTGTACAATATCCTTCATCATAACTAGTTTAAGAAATGTTTTGCAAAGTTCTCCCCGTCCTAATGGAGGGGAAGGGGCCAATGTCATGGCCTTCACCTCTCTGATTGCCCGGTGGCGGATACATTAAATTGGAAATTGGCTACGCCAGTGGGGATCAAGGCATGGCTGGGGGATCTGAAGACTTTCTCAGGTTGGAGAAAATCTAATTTGCCTTGGGGGGGTCAGAGGAGGGCTTTGAGGTATAGTGGGGGCATCCATGGCTATATTTGAGGAGCTGGTTGACACGGGGAAGGATTAAAAGGAGAAAAATGTACAAACTGTATACTTCGGTTGGATGTTAAGCTTGTGTTATTTCGTTCAGTGTGTTCGGAATAAAATATCTTTAAAAATAAATTCTGGCAAGTTACTGCACAAATGTATTGTGATCTGATGCCGGATAAAGTCTAAGAAATGACACGCAGCGAAAGAAGCTCTGTTGCAACAAGGCTTGGTAAAGAGCCATGGAAACTTGGACAAGGACAGGAATATCCCAAGTCTGGGAGAGAATAGTGTTCTTTTAGATGTACAAGGAACTGAAGAAGTGTACAACACTATATAGTGTGTCCTGCCTGGCATCTCCCAATGGCCCAACTGACAGACAGTTCAGTAATTTACATTCTTTCCCCAGAGAATGGTAAGAATGTGGAACTCGATAACAGTGCTTGAGGTGAATAGTATAGATACAATTAAGGAGAAGCTACATATACACATGCGGGAGATAGAAATAGTCGGGTGTATTGAAAAGGTGGCATGAAGTAGGGTGGGATGAGGTTTGTGTGAAGCATAAACAACATAAACTGGTTCTGTCAAATCTGTATCTGTGCTGTAGATTCTGAGGGCGGAATCTTCCCAAAATTTGGCAAAGTGTCAGGCACAGACTGAAAGGCATGTAACTCTCCAGTTGCACAGATCCTTTGCTTTCTCTCCAGATCCTGAACCTATTTAAAGAAAAAATGAGTGGGTGGGGTTTACGGCATCACTCTGGCATGGCGCCACAGAGATCGGAGCACCATCTTCAAAGGGTGACCCAATCAGAACTGACACTAAATGGCCCCCAACTCCCACCCCCAGCTGCCCGCATGACACAGGCATAAAATGCATCTCACTTGTTTGCAGATTGCAAAGTGTTGGAAGCCCGGAGGACTGATATCCATTGAGTGGGGTTGGGTGGGTGGTGGTGGTGGGACTCAGGGAGCATACTCCCTCTTCTGGGTTCCATAAAATTAAGTTTTACACTTGGCGTACAGGACTCCCACCGAGCACCTGCCTGGCGATCGTCATTGGTAGATGGCCTGCTGAGTAGACAGTTACAAGAGCAGAGTTCTGTCTGAGCAATAGGAGCATAATTTATATATATTTATGGTGCCCACTTGATTCAGTAGGTGCCTCAACCCCAAGAAAATAGCAGCTTTAATATAGCGACAAGGGTGGAAATTAAGTTTATCACCTAAATTTTAGCACAAGAACATGAGATAGGAGCAGGAGTAGACCACAAGGGCGTCGACCCAGCTCCGCTATTCATTACGGTCACAGCTGATCTTGGACTTCAGCTCCATTTTCCTGCCTTCTCCCGTGTCCCTTAATTCCTTGAGAGAGCACTTGTCTGTCTATCCCAACCTTAAATATATTTAATGATGCAGCATCCACAAACATCTGGGGTAGAAAATGCAAAAGATTCATAATGAAGAAATTGAATGAAGGAATTTCTCCTTATGTCAGTCCTAAATGATCAACCCTTTATTCTGAGACTGGGCCCTGGGTTCTACATTTCCCAGCCAGGGAAACCAACCTTTCAGTGTCTATCCTGTTAAGTTCCTTCTAATCTGTATGTCTTATTTTTTATTGTAATTTTACCTTTATGAATTTTTCCAATTAAGGAGCAATTTAGCGTGGCCAATCCACCTACCCTACAAGTCTTTGGGTTGTCAGAGTGAGACCGACGCAGATACGGGGAGAATGTGCAAACTCCACGCGGACAGTGACCCAGGGCCGGGATTGAACCCGGGTCCTCAATGTCATGAGACAGCAGTGCAAACCACTGTGCTACCGTGCTGCCCCAATCTGTATCTTTTAATGAGATATAATTTCATTCTTCTAAATTCTGGAGAATGCAAGCACAGCCTGGACAATCCTTTCATCCCAGGGTTCAATTTTCTGAACCTTTGTTATACTGTCTCCAATGCCACGATATCCATCCTTAAATATGGGAGACTAAAACCATGCATAGTATTCCAGATGTGGGACGGGATTCTCCGATCCAAGTTAATCCTGCCACTGCTGCCAGCGAGAACAGATTTTTGGCGCTCAGCCAAAGCACCAGTTTACTGCGACGGCACCGGAGAATCCCACTGGCCTGAATGAACGGAGAATTTCGGCCTGTGTCTCAACAAAGCCCTGTAAAAATATAGCAAGACTTTTTTATTTCAGTACTTCAATCCCCTCGTAATAAAGCCAATATGCCAATTGCCTTCCTGGTTGCTTGCTGTATTTGCCATGCAAACGTTATGAATTCTTTGTACAAGCACTTCTAAATCTCTTTGAACATCAATAAGTTTCACACCTTTTTAAAATATCCAGCATTTCTATTCTTTTGACTAAAATGAATAATCTCATACTTACCCACATTATATGACATCTGCCATCTTGTTGCCTACTCTTTAATCTGTCTATATATCTTTTCAACCTCTGTGTCCTCCTCACAGCTTACATTTCTGACGAAAGGTCATAGACCTGAAATGTTAACTCTATTTCTCTCCGCAGAAGCTGCCAGACCTGCTGAGTATTTCCAGCATTTTTGAAATTCTCATTTCAGATTTCTCACATCCACAGTATTTTGCTTTATGTTGTGTTGTAGTACAAATCCCGAGGTTTGGACTACTGATCAAGGGACATGAGTTCAAATGCCACTGAGAGAGGTGGGGGAATCTAAATTGAATTAACTAATTAAATCTGGAATAAAAAGCTTGTAATCATAATGTTGACCATGAAACTACTCGATTGTCCTAAAAAACGACCTGGTTCATTAATGTCCTTTAAGGAAGGAAATTTAACACCTTTATCTGATCTGGCCTACATGTGACTCCAGACCCACAGCAATGTGGTTGACTCTTAAATGGATGAACAAGACACTGACCGGGATTCTCCGCCCCTGCGCCGTCTTGAAGAATCCCATCCCGCCGCCCCAACGCCGGCTGCCTATTCTCCGGCACCGTTTTTCGGGGGCCGGCTGGATTCCTGCCACGCCGGTCGGGGGCCATTGACAGCAGCCCCCCTGGCGATTCTCTGGGCCCCGATGGGCCGAGTGGCCATAACGTTTATGCCAGTCGCGCTGGCGTGAATTACTCACCTCACACATGGCGGGACCTGGCAGGTAAGCATGTGGGGACGGTTCTGGGGGGGGGGGGGCGCGGGGGGAAGCGAATCCGTGATCAGACCCTACCGATCTGAGGGTGGGCTGGTTCCGTGGGGGGCCTTCTTTCCTCCACACCAGGCCCCTTTAGGGCTCCGCCATATTGCCCGGGGGCCGGCGCAGAGAAAGGAACCTCCGTGCATGCGCGGAAATATGTCGGCCGATCTGCACATGCGCGAGATTACGCCTGCCCTTCGGCGCCGGCTGGAGCGGTGCCAACCACTCCGGCATCAATCTAGCCCCTGAAAAATTGGAGAATTCCTCACTGACGCCGGAGTGGTTGGCGCTGGTTTTCCCGCTGGCGTGGGGACATAGCCCCATTTTCGAAGAAACCTGCCCACTGAGTTGAATTCAAGTAGGTGTCTCACTACCAGCTTCTCAAGGGCAATTATGAACAGTCAATAAATGCTGGCCAAATCCTGTGAATGTGTATTTTAAGAAATCACTCTATAAAATTGGAATAATTAGGTCAGAATCATTCAGTGAGATTGCTATTGCATAAATGTGGAATATCCCTAATGTGCTGCCGTGACATTTGTTGCCAGTATAAAAATCGGAGAAAAGTATAACTAAACTGACTCACCAGCTGCGTAAAGTTTATTGTAACACACTATCCTTTCCTGTTTCCAAAACACAATCTGCATTAGATTATTGAAAAATTCACAAATGTGTTTGAAGATGATCACTTCTAAGATGACTGATTGAGCAGTGCAATTGACTAAAATTGTAAAAACACTTGCAGAATTCAATAAACTTTAGGCACCTCCAGTTTCAGCTTATACAGTAAATACAAAACTTGAAAGGATTTATAACTTCATCTTTGTCTAAAAACGACTTTCTGTTAGATGTACATATGTTCCTTCTGAGAATTAAACTATTTTGCCAACAAAGGGTAGTGTGTCTTCTAGAGCGCCACAGGCTGTATTTTATTAAACTGAAATCTTCTCACGATTATTTAAAACTGCATGTAGTCCTTCCCATAATTACAGAGAGAAAAATCAAGGAAATGAGTTCCAACATGATCATGCACAAAGGCCAAAGGTCTACATGCACAGCCAGTGAGAACCCCCCCCCCCCCCCCCCCCCCCCCCCCCGCCCACCACCACCACTCGGAGATTGGAATTCCCACATTATTAATCCACTTTAACTTTTTAACCATATCTCATTGTAAGATAGAAATTTGGGTCTGATGTGACTAGTGATTGAAGAACTATTCATCTCACTGTCTGTATTGCATTTCACTGAAAATTATACTCATACTGTACTGACCGGTTTTGACCTCTCTCTACTTGTGGGCGGCTGGAGTTTAGCTAAGAGAAATGGAAACATCCACAGTTCTGTCTACAGGCAGTGTCCACAGCCAGGCAGTAAGTACTAGTGTACGTTATTTCACTTTGCATCTACACACTCCACATCAGCATTACCCCGATATCATCCAAGCACGAGCATTACTCCTTTGGAACATGTTTTGGTGGGAGTATTTACCTCCTTTATATCTTCATGATCCTTAACAAGGATCATATTACACATCAGTAGAAACTTGCTGAAATATGATCTAGCAATTCTGATGCTGCATTGTATAAATGGTACCAGTTGACAGCTGGAGCTGGTGATTGGCTGATGCCGTGTGTCAGCACAACTTCCTTTCATTTTTGGGCTATGTAATCTACAATAGAATATTGGTCTTAAAACTTTAAAGTTTAATTATCTGGGGCAATTTTAGTTAAATTTAGTGTTTTCATTTATTCAAAGGATGCGGGCTTTGCTGGCTGGACCAGCATTTTTTCTCCATCCTTAATTGCCCTTGAGAAGATGGTCGTGAGTTGCCTTCTTGAACCGCTGCAGTACCTGAGCTGTAGGTAAATCCATAGTGCTGTTAGGGAGGGAGTTCTAGGATTTTGATCCAGCGACAGTGAAGGAACAACGATATATTTTCAAGTCAGGGTGGTGTGTGACTTGGAGCAGAACTGCCAGGTGGTGGTGTTCCCCATGTATCTGCTCCCGTTGCCCTTCTAGACAGCAGTGGGTGTGGGTTTGGAAAGTACGGTCTAAGGAGTCTTAGTGAATACCTGCAGTGCATCTTTTAACATAGACATAGAACAGACAGTGCAGAAGGAGGCCATTTGGCCCATCAAGTCTGCACTGACCCATTCAAGCTCTCACTTCCACCCTATCCCCGTAACCCAATAACCCCTCCTAACCTTTTTTTGGACACTAAGGGCAATTTAGCATGGCCAGTCCACCTAACCTGCACATCTTTGGACTGTGGGAGGAAACCGGAGCACCCGGAGGAAACCCACGCAGACACGGGGAGAACGTGCAGACTCCGCGCAGACAGTGACCCAAGCCGGAATCGAACCTGGGACCCTGGCGCTGTGAAGCCACAGTGCTACCCACTTGTGCTACCGTGCTGCCCTAATATAGTAGATGGTACACATGAGTGCCACTGTGTGTTGATGATGGAGGAATTTAATGTTTATGGATGGAGTGCCAATCAAGTGGGCTGCTTTGTCCTGGATGGTGTTGAGCTTCTTGAGTGTTGTTGGCGCTGCACTCATCCAGGCAAGTGGAACGTATTCCATCACACTCCCGACTTGTACCTTGTAGATGGTAGACAGGCTTTGGGGAGTCAGGAAATTAGTTACTCACCACAGGTGCCCCCGCCTCTGACCTGCTCTGGAGTATTTATAGGACGAGGTAGGGTTCAATTTCTGGTCAATCCCCTCCCCCAGCCGGATGTTGATTATGGGGTATTCAGCGTAGGGGAATTGGCCACGCTAAATTGCCCCTTACTTGGAAAAAAATAGTAATTGGCTGCTCTAAAATTTAAAATAACATTATATCTGATAAATGGGAGGCTGTTTTCCACAGATCATCCATCCTCACCCCGTTCATAATGCACTACCTGGGATCATGTTGAGTTATTCAGCACAGAGCAGCTGGAGGTGCGGTAGAGGATAATATTTCTCTCTCTTTTCAGAAGGACACTTGACCTCAACAATGTATCAAAGGAACATGGCCTCATATAGGTGGGATTGAATTTTCATTCCACCCTCCATGACTCATATTGGTATGCCTGCCTGTGCATTACCGCTCTACATATTTTAAAAAATATCTTCCATTTTTAAAATACTATCAATCTTTCAGGGCAGCAATATCAATCTGTACCAAAATCTAAAGGTTGGTCTTATTGACAAATTTGTAAATAGGGCCCAGACCTTGCAAAGCTCGAAGCTGAAATAAAATGACATCAAAGACATCCTGCAGGATAATGGCTACCCGAATCAGATCATTACACACTCATTAATGGGCCTAAAATCGTTGCTTTCAGCCCTGAAAAGTGCCCAGTCTACCGCAGATTACCCCGACAGGGTTAAGGTATCTCAAGATTTGAGCAACAGGTGAAGCTAGCTGTTTCACGCTGTTCCTAGGCAACAGCAACACAAGTAGTATTCACCACTAACAGGATGCTGCCAGCAAGCCAAAAGGGCAGTCTGCCTATCACACAAATGAGTATTGTGGTATATGAATTTCAGCGCCAGTGTGATGCCGGGTATGTAGGCTGTACTTTCCAAAGACGGATCATATCAAACAGCACGTCAATGCTGGCTGTTCACAGTGGGCAAGATACAGACCATACCAATCAGCCCCTGCTTGCAAAAACTTAAAACTCAGTGTGCAACGTTAGATGTGATTCTATGATTGGGCAGCATTTGCTAAATAATCCTCAGTGTGCTAAGAATTATGCTGACAACCAATTTAAAATTGTCAATTGGGCTCGCAGTGTAGTACATTGTAGTGAATGTATTATACCAATAATCCACCATTGTGTTTGTATCTGTGCTGTTGCCCTTGTATTTGTATCTGTGCTATGCTGTTGCCCTTGTGGGCTTCTCCTATGGGCCATTGTATGGCATTACCCATAGGGGAACATGTTGGGGCCTGTATGGGCTCCGCCCATGGCTCCTCCCCTTGAAGGGAGGTGTAAAGAGCAGTCGACCTGTCGGCGGTTCTCATTATTGGTTCAGTCGCAGGCAGGCACTCTTCTGAGTTGATTAAAGCCACAGTTTACTTCTACTCATGTCTCGAATGAATTGATAGTCGCATCAATTTAATCAACTTAAACACAACTATGGAATCGGCCCTCAAACCTGACTGGCTGGAACTCAATCCGCAGGCTGCGGAGGCGAAAGATATTTTTTCGCACTGGCTCCGCTGCTTCAAGGCCTATCCCGCAGCCTTCTCCACGCCTTCCGTCACCGACGAACAGAAGCTGAGTCTTCTCCATGCACGGGTGAGCCATCGAATCTCTGTTCAACTTGACGGGGCCTCCTCCTACGGAGACGCCCTTGCGATGCTTGAACGCCTCGATGTACGGCCCGTGAACAAGGTCTAAGCGCGACACATCCTCACCACTCGCTGCCAGTGTCCCGGGGAATCGCTAGAAGACTACCTACGCAACCTCAAAGTCCTCACACGCAGCTGCAACTACCAGGCCGTTACGGCCACTCAACATATGGAACTCGCCGTCCGAGACGTCTATGGCGGGTGTTCGGTCCAACTATGTGAGACAGCGCCTACTCAAAAAGGGGACCGCCATCTTGGCCACCATCTGCTACACCGCTCGACGCGTACGATCAACAAGGGCAGCATCGCGGAGCCGTCCCAGTACCTCCGACCACGCCGGCTACCCACAACTCAGCGCAGTCACTCTGGACCAGTCGTGACCTAAGCACCTCAAGGGCTCTATGATGACCGTCAGGGTAAACGGGCACGAGACGCCTTGCCTTTTCGACTCCGGGAGCACAGAGAGCTTCATTCACCCGGCCATGATAAGACGCTGCTCGCTCCCAATTTTCCCGGCGCACCAAACCATCTCCCTCGCCTCTGGGTCGCACTCGGTACAAATCCGAGGGTGCATTACCGCAACCCTAGCAATACAGGGTGCCGAGTCGGCCAATTTTAAATTATATGTGCTCCCCGACCTCTGCGCTCCCCTCCTATTGGGACTAGATTTCCAATGCAACCTCAGGAGCCTAACCCTGAAGTTCGGGGGGTCACTATCCCCACTCACCATATGCAGCCTCACGACCCTAAAAGTCGACCCTCCCCCACTCTTCGCAAACCTCACCGCCGACTGCAAACCAGTCGCCACCAGAAGCAGGCGGTATAGAATACAGGACAGGACTTTTATCAGGTCCGAGGTCCAGCGACTCTTGCGGAGGGAGTCATCGAGGCCAGGAATAGCCCCTGGAGAGCTCAGGTGGTGGTCGTCAAGACCGGGGAAAAGAACCGGAAGGTTGTACATTACAGCCAAACCATAAACCAGTACACACAACTCGATGCTTAGCCTCTACCAGGTATTCTCCACAGTGGATCTGAAGTCTGCATACCACCGGCTCCCAATCCGCCCGGAGGACTGCCACTACACGGCCTTTGAGGCAGACGACCGCCTTTTCCACTTCCTCCGGGTCCCCTTTGGCGTTACGAACGGGGTTTCGGTTTTCCAAAGAACAATGGACTGAATGGTGGACCAGTACGGGCTGCGGGCCACGTTTCCGTACTTGGACAATGTCACCAGCTGCGGCCATGATCAGCAGGACCACAACGCCAACCTCCACAGATTTCTACAAACCGCCCAAACCCTAAACCCCACGTACAACAAGGAGAAATGCGTTTTCTGCATAACCAGACTAGCCATCCTTGGCTACGTCGTGGAAAACGGGGTTCTAGGACCCGACCCTGGCCGTATGCAACTCCCCCTCCCCCACTTCCTCAAGGCCTTGAAGAGCTGCCTCGGGTTCTTTTGATATTATGCCCAGTGGGCCCCCAACTATGCGGACAAAGCCCGCCCACTAATCAAGGCCACCATCTTCCCACTGGCAACTGAGGCCCGCCAGGCCTTCAGCTGCATCAAGGTGGACATCGCCAAAGCCGTGATGTGCGTGGTGGACGAGTCCGTCCCCTTCCAGGTGGAGAGCGACGCATCAGAGGTCGCTCTCGCCGCTACTCTCAATCAAGCAGGCAGACCGGTAGCATTGTTTTCGCGCACCCTCACCACCTCCGAAATTCGGCACTCCTCAGTCGAGAAGGAGGCCCAAGCCATCGTGGAAGCCGTACGGCACTGGAGGCACTACCTTGCTGGTAGGAGGTTTACCCTCGTCACCGACCAATGGTCGGTAACCTTCATGTTCGACAATACGCAGCGACGCAAAATCAAGAACGATAAGATCTTGAGGTGGAGGATCGAACTCTCCACCCATAATTACGATATAGTAGATCGTCCTGGGAAGCTCAACAAGCCCCCAGATGCCCTGTCCCGCGGCACATGCGCCAGCGCGCAAGATGACCGACTACAGGCTAGCCACGATGACCTCTACCACCCGGAGGTCACCCGGCTTATCCACTATATCAAGGCCCGCAACCTCCCCTACTCCACCGAGGAGGTCAGAGCCATGACCAGGGACTGCCAGATCTGTGCGGAGTGTAAGCCGCACTTCTATCAGCCAGATAGGGCCCACCTGGTAAAGGCATCCCGGCCCTTTGAGCGCCTCAGTATCGATTTCAAAGGGCCCCTCCCCTCCAATAACCGCAATACATATTTCCTCAATATTATTGATGAGTTCTCCTGCTTCCCCTTTGCAATCCCTTGCCCCGACATGACCACGTCCACCGTCATTAAAGACGTACATAGTGTCATCACCCTGTTTGGTTTCCCCAATTATGTCCACAGTGACCGGGGCTCGTCGTTCATGAGCGACGAACTGCGCCAGTGCCTGCTCAGTAAGGGCATCGCCTCGAGCAGGACTACCAGTTATAACCCCAGGGGAAACGGGCAGGTGGAGAGGGAGAACACGGCGGTCTGGAAGACCGTCCTACTGACCCTGCAGTCCAGGAATCTCCCAGTTTCTCACTGGCAGGAGGTCCTCCCCGATGCGCGCCACTCTATTAGGTCCCTACTTTGTACGGTCACGAACAAGACCCCTCATGACCGCCTATTTGTTTTCCCTCGGAGATCCACCTCAGGGGCCTCGCTTCTGTCCTGGCTGAAGACACCGGGGCCAGTGCTACTCAGAAAGCACATCAGGAGCCATAAGTCCGATCCTCTGGTAGAGAGGGTCCAGCTCCTGCACTCCAACCCCCAGTACGCTTATATCGAACACCCCGATGGCCGACAGGATACGGTCTCCCTCCGGTACCTGGCGCCTGCCGGTTCCACCACCACCGCCCCTCCACCATATCCTGCCCAACCTATCATGACCAGCGCCCCCGCCCCTACATGGCTCCCATGTTCCCTGCCGCCCGCCATCCCCCCTTCACCAATCCACAGGAATGAGGCTCCAGAAGAGATGCTCCCGGAGTCCACGTCTGTTCTCGCACCGGCGCCCTCACTACCAATGCCAAGACGGATGAGTTCGACACCCGGGCCAGCAACAACGCCAGGGCTTCGGCGATCACAGCGCACATTCCGTGCGCCGGACCGGCTGAACTTATGAACCCATCACCTCCGCCGGACTTCATTTTTTTAACAGGGGGTGAATGTGGTGAATGTATTATATTAATAATCTTCCAGTGTATTTGTATCTGTGCTGTTGCCCTTGTATTTGTATCTGTGCTATTCTGTTGCCCTTGTGGGCTTCTCCTATGGGCCATTGTATGGCATTATCCATAGGGGAATATGTTGGGGCGTGTATGGGCTCCGACCATGGCTCCACCCCTTGAAGGGAGGTATAAAGAGCAGTCGACCTGTCGGCGGTTCTCCGTATTGGATCAGTCGCAGGCAGGCACTGTTCTAAGTTGATTAAAGCCATGGTTTACTTCTACTCATGTCTCAAGTTAATTGATGGTCGCATCATACATTTGTTTAGAGGAAGCTATATATAGTAATACTCAGGGCCCTGTTCTTTACAGAGAGGTAGAACATGCGCACACATTCCGTATCTTTAAGCAGAACAAAATAAGTGACAGCCATTCGCTTACTCATCCCCCAGGGCAATGCATTGACCAATCAGGGTCAAACCGCCTGGTTTAAATTTCAAACAATGATTGGCAGCTATCTGTCAGTCACCATCAACAGGGGGATTCTCCTTATATACCTTATATAGGTATTCTTGTGAAGTGTTGTTAAGACAACCTGGGCTAGTGCGTGGTCGATTCCAGTCCCATAGACCCTGGAGTCCCAACACAAGTGAATTAATCAATAATCCGTATAAAATTTGCAGAATCTTTTGCCCCTTGACTGCTCAATAAGTTAAAGCCACCAGGTTTGTAAGTTGAACACAATAAATGTTTATATATAACAGAAACAAAGTTGAAACATGCAGTAATTATAATAGAACAATGGCCAGCTAATCTACAGCTCCCCCTTTTACCATCCTAATCTCGGCCCAAACACACACAAGACAGATACACACACAGGGGAAGGGAAAAGGTGAAAATAATAAGGGGATTAATGTGAAATGGAAGATGAATGTCCTTGCTTCCAATGTTGAATTCGTTGTAGCAGACAGTTCTCCCAGGGTGCTTAGTGATCGAAGTCACCAGTGTAGTGTTAGAGATGATCTTGTGGCAGCGACATCCAGTCAGTACTCCCAGACAGTAGGATTTCCTCTGGGGAATCACTATAATTTTTATTAACCTTGGCCTTCATTCAAAGGAACAGCCTCATGTCTGTTTAATTCTTACTTGTTTCTAACTCCACCTGAATGACCAGAATAACAACCTTACTGCCGTAAGAACATAGTTCCCCACACAAGATTTTAAAGGGTTTTAAACAGCTGAACCCTGCCTGTAGCTGGTAGCTGTACTGAATTTCCTTGCAATTCAGTCTGACTGTGGAGAGAGGGATATTTCACCTCCTATCTTTAGAAAGAATCCATTAGATGAGAGCGAAATCAGGGCTGTGACCCTCCAGCTTCTGACGTCAAAATGAAACTAAAACCTGGTCTCACAAAGGAACATTGCAGAGACAGCAGAACCAATCACTGCCTGTCCCGGAGAAGAACCCGGCTTTTGGGACAGCTTATTGGCTACAAGCCTGGGTCATCACTGATGTCAGACCAAACAGCACATCCTACTGGAGTTCCCTGTTTTTAAATTAAAGGTAAGTTGCTTGGTCTTAAAGGCATTAATCATCCATGGACAAAAAATGGTAATAGCAAAAAGATTAATGTAAATTAAAAGGAGGTTAAAAGAGCAGACAGGGATTAAACAGGAGGATATTTACAGTGTCCTGATGAATGCAAGACAAAAAGCTTTGATATGTCTCTTTTTGCAGCAATATAAAATCTAAATTGCACATTCCAGTTGTTGGTAAGAATCCATTCTTTGGGTGAAGACATTGGAAATGCCTGGGGCTAGATTCTCCGTCTGCCATTTTGCCGACAGCGCGGAGGTTTCCCGACGGCGTGGGGCTGCCCCACAATGGGAAACCCCATTGACCAGCCGGTGTAAAGCAGCATCCCGCCGGCACACTGGAACAGAAATGTGGCGCGTCGGGATGGAGAATCCAGCCCCATATATCTCTCTCGCTTTACTCTGTAACATTTGAAATGCGAAGGATATAAATTCTGTAGATGTTGCTGGTATTGTTACAACCCAGATACTGTTAATGTCTTTCCTACATGGAGTAAATCTTTGTGGTCAAATAATTATTGCAGTAAATCAGTTTTCACTTGCAGGGCAATAAAAAATTCATGGCGGATGTTGGAAATGATTGATTTTTTTCTTCTTTCTTTTTCATCAGTTTTCATTCCTTTCCTTCCTCCTTTCCCAAATGGATTTAATCCTTTTCTGGAATGATTTTTCAGTTGGCCAAACCTATGCACAGGATATTTGACAGCAGCAGGCAGTGAAAGCAATCCCTATCCTGGAGTCATTTGACATGTAAGCCGTATCCATCAGCCATTGCTGAATGATTGGCAGGATAGGGAACCCAGTGACTGTCCACACCCCAACTCAATGAGGCTAACTTTCATAGTTATGTAGGCAGCACGGTAGCGCAGTGGTTATCACTGCTGCCTCACAGCACCAGGGACCCGGGTTCAATGCTGGCCTTGTCTGTGCGGAGTTTGTACGTTCTCCCCGTGACTGCGTGGGTTTCCTCCAGGTGCTCCGGTTTCCTCCCACATTACAAAGATATACAAATTAGGTGGATCGGCCATGCTAAATTGCCCCTTAATGTCCAGTGGTGTGCAGGTTAGGTTCAGGGTTATGGGGATCGGGAGGGTTGGGTGGGCAGGGGGAATGGACCTCGGTAGACTGCTCCTTTGGAGAGTCGGTGCAGACTCGATGGGCCGAATAGTGTAGTACAGTTACAAACTAGTTACATTGCAGATCACCTAGAAAAATAATATATTTGGATTGGATTGGATTGGATTGGATTTGTTTATTGTCACGTGTACCGAGGTACAGTGAAAAGTATCAACAGATCATTCAGTACATGGAAGAAAAGGGAATTAAACAAAATTCAAGAAAATACATGATAATACATAATAGGGCAACACAAGATATACAATGTAACTACATAAGCATTGGCATCGGTTGAAGCATACAGGGTGTAGTCTTAATGAGGTCAGTCAATAAGAGGGTCATTTAGGAGTCTGGTGACAGTGGGGAAGAAGCTGTTTTTGAGTCTGTTCGTGCGTGTTCTCAGACTTCTGTATCTCCTGCCCGATGGAAGAAGTTGGAAAAGTGAGTAAGCCGGGTGGGAGGGATCCTTGATTATGCTGCCTGCTTTCCCCCGGCAGCGGGAGGTGTAGATGGAGTCCATGGATGGGAGGCAGGTTCGTGTGATGGACTGGGCGGTATTCACGACTCTCTGAAGTTCCTTGCGGTCCTGTGCCGAGCAGTTGCCATACCAGGCTGTGATGCAGCCCGATAGGATGCTCCTATAGTGCATCTGTAAAAGTTGGTAAGGGTTAATGTAGACATGCTGAATTTCCTTAGTTTCCTGAGGAAGTATAGGCGCTGTTGTGCTTTCTTTGTGGTAGCATCGACGTGAGTGGACCAGGACAGATTTTTGGTGATGCGCACCCCTAGGAATTTGAAACTGCTAACCATCTCCACCTCGGCCCTGTTGATGCTGACAGGGGTGTGTACAGTACTTTGCTTCCTGAAGTCGATGGCTAGCTCTTTAGTTTTGCTGGCATTGAGGGAGAGATTGTTGGTGTTACAACACTCCACCAGATTCTCTATCTCCCTCCTGTATTCGGACTTGTCGTTATTCGAGATCCGGCCCACTATGGTTGTATCGTCAGCAAGCTTGTAGATGGAGTTGGAACCAAGTTTTGCCATGCAGTCGTGTGTGTACAGGGAGTAGCGTAGGGGGCTAAGTACGCAGCCTTGCGGGGCCCCGGTATTGAGGACTATTGTGGAGGAGGTGTTGGTGTTCATTCTTACTGATTGTGGTCTGTTGGTCAGAAAGTCAAGGATCCAGTTGCAGAGTGCAGAGCCAAGTCCTAGGTTTTGGAGCTTTGATATGAGCTTGGCTGGGATTATGGTGTTGAAGGTGGAACTGTAGTCAATAAATAGGAGTCTGATGTAGGAGTCCTTGTTTTCGAGATGCTCTAGGGATGAGTGTAGGGCCAGGGAAATGGCGTCCGATGTGGACCGGTTGCGATGGTATGCGAATTGAAGTGGGTCAAGGAGGTGATGCGCTTCATGATCAGCCTCTCGAAGCACTTCATTACAACTGACGTCAGGGCCACCGGACGGTAGTCATTGAGGCACGTTGCCTGGTTCTTCTTTGGTACCAGTATGTTGGTGGTCTTCTTGAAGCAGGTGGGGACCTCGGAGTGGAGTAGGGATAGATTAAAGATGTCTGTGAATACCTCTGCCAGCTGGTATGCGCAGGCTCTGAGTGCACGACCAGGGATCCCGTCCGGGCCCATCGCCTTCCGTGGGTTCACTTTTGGAAACTGTGATGGTGGGTATGGGTGAATTATGGGCTGCTGGGGCACTCGACAGCGGATTGTTGGTTACATGCTTGAACCGAGCATAGAATGCATTAAGTTCATCGGGAAGGGATGCGCTGCTGCCAGAGATACTGCTCGGCTTCGCTTTGTAGCCTGTTATGTTGTTTAGTCCTTGCCACAACCGTCGAGAGTCTGTCTGTGACTCTAAGCTTGGTTTGATATTCTCTCTTGGCATCTCGGATGGCTTTGCGGAGGTTGTACCTGGATTTCTTGTACAGGATATTTAGAATCTATTTAGCTTACTAGGCATTGGCGCAAAATAAACCACTGTTGTGACAACTGAATGATATTTGGTGGTGGATGTGTGAATGGGTGGAAAGCTGTTTCAATGCATTTAGAATGAGCTGTTAAAACCCAGCAATGTGGAATCGTGCAACACTCATTTCACTGGGAAAAATGAGACTGCTGACCACCATTGTGTTCATTCAGTTACATCATGTCAGTTTCATTATAAAAATAAACACTTGTATTTATATCGCCCTTTCACTTCAGATTACTTCACAACCAATTAAGCAGAAGTAGACCGTTGAATCTCACAAGAGGCCCCTCTCTCAAGATTTGTGATGCTTAAAATGTCTTGTGAGATTCTGTTGAATCTTGCACAATGTTGTAATCTTGATCTCGTCCTCACTGAATCATAGAATTTACAGTGCAGAAGGAGGCCATTCGGCCCATCGAGTCTGCACCGGCCCTTAACCCCACGCCTCCACCTTCTCTCCGTAACCCAGTAACCCCATCAAACCTTTTTGGACAATAAGGGCAATTTATCATGGCCAATCCACCAAGACCTGTATATTAAAATGAGTTGCATGGCTCATTTAAATATACCTTCGCCGCATTCACCCAAGGCCCTGGATTCAACAGCCGCTCCTGGGAGACTTCACAAAGGCGTCGTTTATCACTGGTCCACACAAACGTGCACCAAGCAAAATGGCACCTTGGGTGGGGGGGGGGGGGGGGAGGGGGGTGTCTCTCAGGCCATTAGAGACGCCTGGGTGGTCGGGGACAGTGCAGGGTGGCACCCTGGTACTTCATCTGGCATGAAGGCATATTGGTGCTGCCACCCTGACACTACCAGGCTGACAGGAGCACTGCCAGGATGCCAGGCTGGCAGGCCAGGGTGCCCAGGTGCCAGGTTAGCATGACCAGGGATGTGGCTCAAGGGGCTTACCAGATAGGGGGGGGGGGGGGGGTGAGGGGGATGAGGAGTGTTCCCCGAGGCCTCTCCAAGTTTGGGGGGGTTGGGGGAGTCCGAAATGAGGGGGGGGTGTTCTGAAAGGGAGGGTGGTGAAAATATCCGAACAGTCTTAAAATGGCGCTCTGATCTGTGACAAGCCTCTCCTGCTTCAGGTCACCAACAGGAAATCGCTCTAATTGCAGCCTTGGGAGAGAGAAACTCCCCGAGGCAAAGGAAAACAGCAAAGTGCCGTTAAATAACGGGCTGTTTCTCGGTGCTGCAGCCACCGAGCAACAGCCGGCGAAACACACCCGAAACTGGACATCGACATTGTTCGGGTAAATCTGTTGTAATGTTGGAAAAATGGCAGCACGTATGTAAGTTGTTATAGCCTGCACATCCTTTTCAGTTTAAAAAAAAAACTTTTATTACAATTTTGTTTGGACTTCAGCCCCACACTCCTGGGCCGGGATTCTCCAAAATCCTGGCGAACTTTTGACGCCAGCGTCAAAACCGGGGCGAGCAACGCCTTCAACGCCAGCGTCAACAGGCCTTCAGGCCCAGTCCTTCACCTCTTCCTCGGGGGCTAGAACGACACCGGAGCAGTAAACAGTGAAATCCGGCACGCCACGGCTGGCTCGGGTCCGCGCATGCGTGTACAGCCAGCGCAGGTCCGCGCATGCATGCACGGCCGGCGCGGGTCCGCACATGCGCGCCATGGCTGTCTCTGCGCCGGCCCGCGAGCAACATGGCGGAGCCCTACAGGGGCCTGGCACGGAGGAACATAGGCCCCCCCTGGAATTAGTGCGCCTGCCGATCAGTTGCCCCCGATCGCGACCGCCACCCTCCCTGGAGTCAGCTCCCCCCGCCCCCACCAGGACGGCCCCCGCAGCCAGTACGCTGAGGTCCCGCTGGGTAGGACCATACGCAAATGACGCCGGTGGGACTCGGACTGATGTATGGACTGTTAAGTAGTGTGTTTTCATCTTTTTGTACAAGGGTACTGTTGATCATTTAATAAATAAAATATTCTCAAGTGCATTCTCATGGGCACACATCTAATGTCTCAGATGAGTTTTATTGTATAGCATTCCAATTAAACTGTAAGGCCTGGACACTTTACCTGAAAGCTAGGGGCACCAACACAACATAGGCAGCAGCCAACAGTCAGACACCCAAGAGCTGGGCTTCAGCACTGGGGAAATCCCCACAACCAAATGGTGAGTGTGTGGATCGCCGGGAGGGTGCCTGAGCATGGTGCCCTGAGTGTTCCCGGCAGGAGTCTGGGGTTCTGGGGTCTCGGGGCTTCTGATGTGGCCGGGGATGAGTGCGTAGGGTGGGGTCCCAGGTACAACTGGCTTGGTGGATTGCACTCTGAGAGAAGGTGGGACACGTAAGGGCAGGGGAGAGGGGATTTGGGGGTCCTGGGTGCAAGCCCTAATTGATTGTCAGTCTCCCACCTTCTCCAATTCCTTCCAGCAGGAGGTAGATGGTGCCGTCGACCCCGCAGTGGCAGCACTCGCAGTGCTGGTGGCAGCCCAGGCGGCCAGATGCGGGAGGCGGCAGCAGCGTCGATGTGAGCTGGAGGCGGCCCTACATGTGCAGGGGGCCATACACCCTGCATACCTGGCCAAACATCAGGCTGCAGAGGGACCCAGAGGGGGAGGCCCGTGACTACCCAAGATATACAGGTGTCATTGGTCATTTGAGGAGATGTCTGACAGCATGTTCTGCAGGAGGCTCCGACTCAACAAGGTGATGGTGCAGCACCTGTGCCATATCCTCACCGATTTGGCACCTTCTGGAAGAGGAGGGCAATCATTCCCGCTGGCCATGAAAGTCACCGCAGCCCTGAATGTTTATGCAACGGATTCATTCCAGGGCTCGAGCAGGGGCTTGTGCGGCATATCACAAGCTACAGCCGACAAGTGATCTGTGAGGTCGCGGATACCCTGCATGCCCAATCAGCTGACGATATAAACTTTAACCTGGACCAAGCCGACCAAGATGCCTGGGTAGCCACGATGCCCCAGGTCCAGGGGGTAATTAATGGCACGCATGCTGCCTTGGGAGCACCCGGGCATCAGGGAGCGCCCTTCATTAACAGGAAGGGGTTCCACTCCCTGAATGTTCAGATTGTGTGTGACCAGCACCTCTGGATCATGCGCCTGTGTGTACTCTTCCCCGGGAGTGTGCACAACAGATACATCCTGGGATATTCAGAGATCTCCGGCATCTTTGAGGACCACCCCAGGATGATTGATGTGCTCAGGATGGAGACTCAATATAATGAGGTCCATGTTGCCACCTGGGCTGTCATTGAGTGGTAGATCGGACTACTCAAAATGCGGTTCTGATGGGCAGCACGGTGGCGCAGTGGTTAGCACTACTAACTCACGGCGCCAAGGACCCAGGTTCGATCCCGGCCCCGGGTCACTGCCTGTTTGGAATCTGCACATTTTCCCCGTATCTGCGTGGGTCTCACCCCCACAACCCAAAGATGCGCAGGGTAGGCGGATTGGCCACGCTACATTGCCCTTAATTGGAAAAATGTGGTTCCGATGCCTGAACCGCTCTGGTGGTGTGCTGCATGTACACCCCCCAGAGAGTCTCCAGCTTTATGGTGGACTGCTGTTCCCTCCACAATCTGACACAGCAGCGGGGTGACATGCTGGAGGAAGAGGAGGTGAAAGGACATGTGGCCTCGTCTAAGGAGGATGAGGAGGGGCTGGGCCAGAGGGGATGGAGGGTGAGCCCAGGAAGATCCATGGGAGCAGATGGATGAAGGAAGTCAGATGGCAGCGAGGGTCTGCCATTCCCGGAGGGCCAGGAAGATCCTCATCATCGCCCGAATCTCATAGGATGAGGCTTTGTCCATCAGCTCCCCCCCACCCCCACCCCCCCATCCAATCCCCCATCTCCCAATCCCTCCTTCCCATTGACCATCTCACCTCAACCCTTTCCCTCCCATTCATTCCCCCCCCCCCCTCGCTCCATCCCCCACAGCCCCTACTACCCTGTTTCACCCTCCCAGGATCTGTGTAACATCATCCCAGAGTGATGGGCCTGTGTTGGCACTGTCAGCAGGTCAATATGCAAGACAGGAGAGTGATTAGAACCCGTTATGAGGTGAGCTCTGGTTCTCCTCAGTCTCTGTCTTTCTACTGACGGTGTGCTCACACCCATCACCAGCATGTCGGGGGCTCTTGCTGTAGGACCACTGTGCCCAGGGGGGTGCGTGTGAGGAAGGCAACCACTGGTACGGGCCGGCATACCGTGAAACATTATGTGACAGAGGCTTCACCTGTATCAGGTGTAACATGTCTTCAATGTGAACAAAACCCTCATTGTCCTGAACTACCAAGGTGTGCCCCCCCCTCCCCCCCCCCCCCCCCCCCCCCCCCCCCCCCCCCCACCCTCCATTTCTTACCGCTACGTCTAGGTGCGGCTCCAGCCAACTTACTGGTGTTACTGGTGTCACCATGCCACCCTGTTCTGCCCGTTGCCCTTGAGACGCGCCGGTATCAGTAGTGGGGGGGTGGATTTGGGTGAGGGGAGACCGTTGTTGTCTCTCTGGTGGAAGGCACCAGGTTGCCCTAGAGTGCTCCCTCCTCCCAGACGGTGCTCTTTCGGACTCCATAGGACAGAGAGGCAGCTGGCGTGAGCTCTAGAGGTCTCTATTTCATCCGGCTCAGCCGACCCTGGCACCTCCCTGTTGCCTGCACCATGGTGTTGATGTCCTCAGCGATGCTCCTCAGTGACTTAGCCACATTCTGGAGTGCCTCGGCAATGCCCATCCGTGTTGAGATACGTCCCTCAGCAACTGGGATATGATGTCAAGGTCCTCAGACATGGTCATCACAGACTGAGCCATGTCTTAGACACCACCACTCATGATGTTGACCGTGTGGTGCAGCTTTTCCACTGTGGTCGCCAACCTAACAGTGTTGGGCTCAGTGCCACGTATTGTCAGCATTATGTCATGTGCCTGTGGCCTTTGGGCCTCCTCCAATCGGCCATGCACTCGCCAGAGTGTCGCTGACATCCTCTCCTGAATCTCAAAGCCATGTTCTAGCATCTGCATCAGCTGTGGGAGAACCTTGCCCAGAGGCTCGGCATCTGGCTGGGATCCAGCTGAGTCCTGGGATCCAGCAGACCTCCGACTGCTGGGTGTTTCTGCCTCCACCTGATGTGCATCAACAACTGTGTGATGCTCACCAGATTGTGGTCCAGAAGCCACAAGAAGCCACTAGTGTTGCCTGCCGAGGTGTGTGTCTGCGCTGGTAGAGGGTGGGGATGATAGCTGTGATGCCTTGATGGTGGTCCCCTTGGAGCTCCCCTCTGAGGTGTTCTCTTGGGTGGAGAGGGTTGGAGGGGAACCCTGGATGACCCAGCTCCATCAGGTTGAGATCCTGCAAGAGAGTGCACATGCGGTCAGTGAGAGGGAGGAATCATTTTGTCTGGCATGAACAACTCATTTGAGACAGGTCATCTGGGTGAAGTGGCAATGGATCCTCACTTCTGAAGAGCAGGCCAACCTCGCTGCTGGTGACTGCTCTCTCCTCGTCTAACCCTGCAATCTCCCACCAGTTCCTCCTAGTGGGTGAGGACTCTGATGTCTGGAACCCCGCCACCTATCTGGGCCCTTTCCCACCTATTATGGGCTAGCTTCTCCTGTGGGTGCAGAGAAAGGGCACTGTGAGCTGCACGCTTGAAGCATCGGGGTGGGTCTATGGCAGGTGGCATGCGTGAGCATCGGTCCTGGGCATGGAGGGGTTGTGCTGGTGGTGCCAGGTGTGGTAATATGCTGTGGGGTAGGGAGGTGTGAGGTGCCAGCTGCCAAATTGTTGCATGGGAGGGGGTAGTGGTCAGGGGGTGGCACGCGGGACTGATGCCGAGGGGGGGGTGGGGGGTGGTCAGTGTTAACTTACCCTTGCGGCCCGGTGGATGTTGTTGGCCTCCTTCCTGCACTGGTCGGCAGTCCTCCTGGTCACGCTGCCTGAACTGACAGCCTCCAGGAGGCATTGATGGCCTTGTTGCTGGTCCTCAGACCCCCTCGGGAGAACAGGGTGTTCCGTCTCACATCCACGGCATCCAGCAGCTCGGTCAGGTCGGCATTCATGAAGTGTGGAGCAGGTCTATATGTTCATGTGCTGTCTGGGATCTTGTTCAGAGGAAGCGGTGTATGAGCAGTTCCCCCTTGTTAGCGGGGAGCTGCCAGGCACGGTCCAGACAAATCAGCTGGCGGGAAGCTCGTGGGGTATCGTTTCCGGCACTAAGTGCCATTAAATACAGACCACGGTCTCGCCAGCTTGGCCGTCGGGACATACCCAGGAAGTAGTGCCTGATATGGCAATTCTAACTTCTCCTGTTAAATCGTGCCCTCTGTCTCACTCAGTTTCCCTAAAAGATGCCGTGGCTTTTCAATTTCCCCAATCAGCTTGTGAATTTGTAACTATAATGTTGATTTTGATTAAAAGTTTGTCTGACAGACTTATTTCACTGAGAATTAAACAAATGTTCACTAAACCATTCAGATTCTTATTTAACAGGCTGTGTTACCTATTTTCCATGGCATCACGGGACGGAGTTTTCAAGACCTCCCCCATGGTTGGTTTAATGTTTGGTGGGGGACAGGACAATGCAGCGGGAGGTGAAAAGACATTTCCCTGTTGGTGAACAATGATAGCGGGAACGTCATGGTGGGTTGCCATTCCAGCCAGAGAAAAAATGTTTTGCATCCTGTTAATGGGATACGGATGAAGACTTGCCCGGAATCGTCCCCAACCTGGTCAAATCATCCAGGTGGTTTTCACGCCGGTCCAAAACACATCCAATAAGAACCTAAAATCTAGGAGCAGGGGTAGACAATTTGAGCATGATCCACCATTTAATAATATCATGGCTGATCTCAACTTAGCCTCAGCTCTACCTTCCTGCCTGCTCTCCATAACCCTTAGTTCTGCTACTCATAAAAAACCTAGCTAGCCCCTCCTTAAATTTGTTTCATGTTCCTGTGTTCACCGCAGCCTGGGATAGAGACCAATTTGGTTTGTAAATGTTGGACTTAGCTGCAAGATGGGCTGTGCTGGCTCAGAGAGATCAGGAGGGAAGATGGAGGCGTCCGGAGCCTGGAACACCACATGCTGCAGTGAACAAGTGAAGCATCAACAACATGGGGTTTCTGACCTCTGGGAGCCCCATCTTCTATCTTCAATGGTGGGTCAGTTGATGTTCAGACACCTTTTAACTATAAAGCTTGGGGCAGCACGGTGGCGCAGTGGGTTAGCCCTGTTGCCTCACGGCGCTGAGGTCCCAGGTTCGATCCCAGCTCTGGGTCACGGTCCATGTGGAGTTTGCTCATTCTCCCTGTGTTTGTGTGGGTTTCACCCCCACAACCCAAAGATGTGCAGGTTAGGTGGATTGGCCATGCTAAATTGCCCCTTAATTGGAAAAGTGAATTGGGTACTCTAAATTCATTTTAAAAAACCTATAAAGCCCACCTCACTGCGAAAAATGTTGGGAAACCCCCGCCTATAATTAATTTGGTCAGCATCGCGCAATACAGCATGAATTCCCAGCTCCCTCCCTGGTTGAAAACTCTCCCTATTCCTGCCCCAACACAGGTCTTAATTTTGGAAAGGAAAATTCTGCCCACAATCTACAAATCATTTCAAATCAATCTTTTCATTTTATTGCCTATTTTTACAGTGCGTTTCTTCCCCCAACACTGGGCAGTACAGTTCCTCTGCCAGCATATAGAGTAGGTTGATCCTCATCCAGCTTGCTATCCAGCCATGCTCCGTCTAAAAGCCTACTTGAGAAAATAGGTTCAGTTTGGACAGTTTGTTCGCAATGAACATTTTGTTGACGATTTACTCTCAGGAATGTTGCAACATGGAGTGTAATTGGACATTGATATGCACCTGAAAATCAAAACGTGAGGCTCTGATTTCAGTTGGCAATTGTCAAGCGGAACCAGCCACTTTCTGACTGGAGTAGTCAGGAGGATGAATGAGAATAATCAGACCAATAGTTGCTATTGTAAAAAACCCTTTCACTTGCTGTAGCAAAGTCCCCTAATAGCTTTCTCATGCTCTCTTTCGCAGTAGGGAGAAGAAAAGAACAGAGAGCAGCCACCAAAGTACAGCGAGCCAGGCTGTCAGTGGAGGCCCATAGGCACATTGAGTTGACAAGGGGCGGATAGCTGTGACCACTACCTTTGATGTATAATGAGTAGCAGAGAGTTAGGACATTTTTGCCAAGTTTATAGTTTGAACTTGAGATCTCCAAGGTCAGAAATTTAAACCGTCAGTCATCGGCTAACCTGGCCAATTTTTCTTTACCACTACAATGAGTACAGTTTCAGGATTGAAATATGACTGACCGGGAAAGATTCATGCAAAGCAATTACATGTTATGTGAACAATTTAGCCTGTCCTGTATGGCCAGAACATTATGTGGGATGAATTGTGAGCATGTGGTCATCCCTAACTATTGTATATGTGTATTACTCATATGATGTTCAAGCACTAAAGAAGGTAATGATGGCCTTCTTTCACTTTTCACAGAGGAACTGGATGAATTTTGGCATGATCTACTCTGGTATGTTAAACAAATGTCAAATGCTCATCGACCCTGCTCCTCGTCCCAAAACCTACTTAAAAGAAAGGCATTCTCTTGAATTGTTGCAGGATCCTAAATGTTATAAGGATCATTATCTTTATGTTTATTAGTGTATCTCTCTTGCTCCACGGCAGAACCAGGGGAGAAGGCAGCTTGTGTGGAAAACCATCCGCTTATCACGCATAAAAGTTGTAATTTGATGGAATCATGAGTGTAGTAACCTGCGTGGGACACAAGGGACGGAGTCAATTGTTTTCCCCATGAGGAATATAAGTTCCCCCGCTAATTACGGACCTGATAACCATGTTGTATAAAAGATTGGCCAGTCAGGAACCGACAGAGAGGACCCTGTGAGGTGTAACTGGGCCTCATGTAAATGTCTTCTTTTGTTTATTCGTCGGTCTCCCCTCACCTTTATTAAAATGAGTAACTTGCTCCCCATGGCCTGTGGCTCCAGTTCTAGACGCTGAAGGACGCTCCGAAAACCCCACCTCAAACTGAAGGTAAATACTGGAATGATAGTCCAATCGGAGATAAATCAAACAGGATAATATTCATTTTTAAAAGTGTGATTTTAATAGAACAATATAATTGGAAGTTCCTGATCATAGAATTTACAGTGTAGAAGGAGGCCATTCGGCCCATCGAGTCTGCACCGGCTCCTGGAAAGAGCACCCTACCCAAGATTAACACCTTCACCCTATCCCCATAACCCAGTAACGCCCCCCAACACTAAGGGCAATTTTGGACACTAAGGGCAATTTATCATGGCCAATCTACCTAACCTGCACATCTTTGGACTGTGGCAGGAAACCGGAGCACCCGGAGGAAACCCACGCACACACGGGGAGGATGTGCAGACTCCGCACAGACAGTGACCCAAGCCGGGATCGAACCTGGGACCCTGGAGCTGTGAAGCGATTGTGCAATCCACAATGCTACCGTGCTGCTTTGAGATACAAAAGGGATTTTAACATTCTTATCTTCAGATGAAGGGAAAAAGAAGAATTTATAATCGCAGATTAACCTGAAAGTTTTACTTCCAAGTCTCGAATATAACACACAAAAAATGGGTGCTTTGCTCATATAACATGGGCTGCATATCATTCACTCGAACCAGTCATAAAGTTAATGAGGAACATTGACAGCGAAGAGAAAGCCCTCAAAACACCGTGGCCCAAAACCATCAGTTTTGACAATGTCAGAATTCTGCAAGTGCTTTTGTGACCCCATTGAATACTGAACTCAGTTTTGGCAGTTTAGAGGGATAACTCACCAACTTTCTTGTTCTCAGTCTCACCACACCATGGAAGCCAGTGAATTTGCTGAGAATGATCTACTCGCGGCTCCACCCTCTGCAGCGCTGGAGAGATGTGTTTGGGCCACCATTCCACTGCAAACTGGACTGCAGCAACTTGAGTCACCAGTATTTCAGCCAGAACATGTTCGTAGCAGAAACAATCAATATGTGCCCAGCGGTCCAACAGCTTCATAGGGAATTCCAGCAGCAAGACGTCATTCACTGCCTCTTCTGCAAATGAAATCTTCTTCCAGGAATATTATCCTCATGCACTGTGTTGGGTGGGACAAGTGAACAGTAATTTCAACATCTCATGTTAAATGTGAGGCTTACTGGAATCTGTACTTATCACTTAGAGATAACGCAGATTAGTGTGTAGATATGGGCTGCACCATCCCACCCTCCAGACCTGAATAACTAGCTAACACTGATCTTCCTGGAATGTAACTGATTCAGACTCACTATTTAATTCAGTTGAAGCTTATCTTGAATGGCAATAACTGTCAGATGTACAGTTAAGACTCAGAAACCGTAGTTCCTAAGTAATCTCAAGCGACAATGTTTGTTCTCTTAAATAGAACATAATCAAAACAAATGGTTACCATGCAAACAGAGGAGAAATAGCAACCCAAACCTTCTATTGTTCTGCTGTTTAAATAAGCAATGACCTTTACCCCTCCATGGGAAATGTGGTGTTCCCCTGTGGATGATCAGGCAGATTCCCTGTATTTCGCACTGTTTTTTCTTAAGTGTAGCCTTTCAGAACTGTTTACTCATTCTTTATCTAGTTTACAAAAAGGTTTTTGCAAAGTGCTACGGGTAGAGTTCCCACTTTGGGTGCAATCAGAAAATTGGGTGCAAATTGTGCTTGAAACTGCGCTGATTAGGGTTACAGTTCAAGTTTCAGCTCAACTAAATTTATATAAACATGTCTCAAATGTTCCAACAGGCAGTATAATTGTTCTTTACTCCATCTATTAAAAATACTCTTTGATGTTTTTAAGAGTGGTGACCTCTTGCAGTTTTACTAATAGGTTTGAAAATGGGTTTATCACCAAAATATTTTTAATAAGTACCTGTATCTGTCAGGATTTGACTTAAAAGAAAACACATGAAGATTACTTCAAGGAAACAATGTAGAACCATTTAATAGTTTCACTGACTTACACAAAACTGTTTCTTACTAAATCAAAAATTTCAAACATGTAGGAATTTCTAAGTTAGTGGCTATGCATGTAAGAAAACAAGTTCAACTTGAAGAGTGTCTGAACTGGCCACAGCTTGGCAGAATCAGTGAAAACTCACCATTACTTCCACCTGAGACATGGCTAGCTTTGCAAATGGGGCTGGCTTCCAGTGCGATGAGATTGAAATCAGTGCAACAGATCACAGATATATGACTCTTGATGTAACCCAGGCTTAAGTTTCTGTGATATTTTGAACTGCTTTGGCCAATTGTACCTAGATTGTGCCTGATAAAATCCTCAACCCAGGGGACAATTGCCTGCAGCTGGATTCTCCATTTCTGAGACTGTCAGCGCAGGATTCATGGAGTTCCACAACAAAACTGGCGCCGCACACCTCTGTCTCATGGAGTAGCCGGGGGGGGGGGGCATCGGTCACCCCGAGGGAGGAGAAGGTGTTAGGGCCCGTGCCGGTGACTCCTGCAGGGGAGGTGCCGGAACACCGTAGCGCCTCAGATTCCACTCCCTCTTGTCAATGGCACATCTGATGGGCAGTGGGTAGAATAGACTGGCACCATGCCACCTGGAATGCCAGAGCAGCAGCCAGGCCCATCCAGGCCCACTCGCCCCAGAAGACTGCTGCCAGGTCACAGGGCGGGGGTCACAGCAGGCCGCCTCCACTCCCGTCTGGGGAACCACCGAGACGGAGCGTTAGGGCCCGTGAGGCCAGGAAGTTAGACACCAGTTAAGTTGGCACGGGTGCAGGGCACAGTTTAGTAATAGGGGCTAGGGCAGCGTGGGTACATATTTCTGCATATTAAACACCTGTTCACCCTGTTACCACCTGCCTCAGTGCTCTGTCAGGTGGGTGTGAGGAGTGGGCTGGTCTGGGCTGGCCAGAGAGAGGGTGCGACAGGGGGGGGGGGGGGTGGAATAGGCAGGCATTGTGTGGGGCTTGGGCTCCTCCCCCTCCCCTCCCTCCCCTGGGCCATCCCTCCCACCTTCACCCCAGGGATCCGATGGGACTGTGTGATGCAATGGTCCGCTCGAATGTAAGGATCACCCAGCTGGACGGTGGAAAGTGCTCCTGTGGGCAGGTGTCAGACGTTGTCAAATAATGCAGAGCACCAGAGCTCATCACGGAGCGGGTCGCCATCACCCTCCTTCTTATGGACCAGACCTGGTGTTCCAACCCTGGGCCCCCACCCTGTAATGTGGCAGGTATGTATCACGGAGGGGGGTGCGGAATATGCGGGTGTGGGATGTGGTGTCTGTACCCCTGACCAGTTTCCCCCACCCCAACCCCAGTCGGTAAACCTGGTGGCGATCAGAGCCTCCCTGGCACGTCGGCCCATGCGGCCTCCCGTGCCTGCCTGAACCCCATGTCCTGCCCATCCCTGCCCTCCCCATATCCTCCTCGTTGGACGAGGCTTGGCCTTTATCCTCCACCTCCTCTTCCAGCACATCGCCCCTCTGCTGTGTGATATTGTGGAGGACGCAGCAGGCCGCCATGATGCGGGCCGACCCTCTCAGAATCATACTGGAGGCCCGCTGCAAAGTTTTCCTGGCTCCTAAACTGTACTGTCAGGAGGCTGAAGCACCGCTTGATCACACCCCTGGTTGATGTATGGGCTTTGTTGTAGCGGCTCTATGTGTTGGCCTATGGCCTCCGGATACGTGTCATCAACCACGACCACAGTGAATAACCCCTGTCGCCCAAGAGCCAACCCCCGAGCCGGGAGTGGGGCGCCTTGAACATTTCAGGAACCGTTGAGTGTGCCAGGATGAAGAGGTCGTGCACGCTGCCTGGGTATCGGGTACTGACGGGTATAATGCGCAGCTCATGGTCACATGTCAGCTGCATGTTCATCGAGTTGAACCCCTTTTAGTTTGTGTTGAGTGGCCTGTTATCTGCAGATTCTCGTAGGATGACATGCGTCCCCTCGATCAGCCCTGGACCCGGGGCATCCTGTTGATGGCAGCAAACCCCCCTGCCTGGTGGGCTCAGTCCACATTGAAGCGGATGTATTGTGCTGACTGGGCAGACAGAGCCTCCATAACATTGTGGATGTACATGTGTGCCGAGGCCCCTGAGATCTCTGACAGGTCCCCACTCGGCGCCTGGAAGGACCCGTGGTGTAAAAGTTCAGAGCGACCGTCACCTTGACGGCCACCGGGAGCGGGTGTCTTCCCACCCTCCCCACCCTCCTCCATACCCCCGCGTGTGCTATGATCTGGCAGATGTGTCGCACTGTCTCCCTGCTTAGCCGGAGTCTCTGATGGCATGTCCGGTCTGGATTGTCCTCGAATGACAGGCGCTGCTGGTACACACAAGGCCTCTTGTGGCACCTCATTCGCACCTTCCTCCTCCTCGGCCTGTTGGGCGGCCGGCTCTCTATCCTGGGTGGCTGCCTCTGTGGCACCCTTTGCTGCTGCAGCTTCCTCCTGCTCGAGCAGCTCCAGCTCATACAGCTGCAGGGCATTCCCCAGGGCTGCGGCGATGAGCAGGAACACCGCCGTTGCTGGTTGAATTCCCTTTCACTTCAGGGGGTGAAAGGTCAACATGTTAGCATGGTGCATATCCCCGTGCCCAACAAGGTTGCCCTGGTTGGCACTGTGGGCTCTGCCCCTGCATGCTTCCCCTAACCCCTATCTCCGCATCACTGGCCCAGTTGGTGCCTGTGGGGGCCTGTTGCCCTGGCACCCATCCCTGATGCCAGGAGTACCAGCAGCTGATGCTGCCTTTGCCAGTGGCACTCTCCGCGCCCCTCATTCGGCGCCCCAGCAGGGGCTACAGTTGGTGTTATCCTTTAGTGGGCCACCTGATGCCCTGCCGGCAGGTGGCGTGTGTTGGGTGCCGGGGTTGTGGTGGAGGGTGGGGTGAGGGGTTGGTAGCTGTGGTAAGGAGGTAGGAGCATCCATTCGGCCGGTGTTACTCTGCAGGGCGCAGAGGTAGTTGTCAGTGGGGTACGCAGCAAGATGGCTGCCTTGCAGACTGTGGTAATGGTGGTCCGTGTCTGGACACCGCCCCAGTCTCATGGTGGGTCACCCAGGCCACTCAGCCCATTCCCCCGTCATCCCCCGTGGACCTGGGAAGCACCCCCATCCCACCAGAGGTTCCAGTTTTAATTCAGAGGAATACAGAAAGTGATAATAAATAGTCAGCCAGTCTCAGAATGGCTGGACCTGGATGATAAATTAACCTAAAAGAATTGGGGTGCCATGATGCCATGGGATTTTCCTGTTGAAAAACTGCCAAATGGATTGACCTTCACACTCTTAGCTATGTCTGAATGTGTCTATCTTTTTCTCTTTCCCTGTTCCTCTTCTCCCTTTTTAGTGCAATTGGAGTAAATCTAGGCAGAACTACAGAGAATCTATTTGGGTTTTCAGAATATTGGGCTGGCGACCCCCGCCCCGCCCCGCCCACCGCAAGGACGCCGCGGGTGAGCCGCGGACAATGGAGAACTCCATTGACCTCGAGGTACGGGATTCTCCGGTCCCCGGGCGGGCGCGGTCGGAGAATCCCACCCATATTGTTGGAAAAACAATTGTCTTCCTGAATATTTCTCTGGATTTGATCATTTCATTTCAAATGTTTTTAAAGGGATTATTGAAGCAGGTCATTATGTGGAGAATGGTTGTATTCTGAAACTTAGGTAAGAGTACTCAGAACATTAAACATGCGATATTCAAGCACTGGTTTGCATCCAGATATCAAAATGAAGATCAGTGAAATGTGTACGAGATACTTGGGGAATAGTTCAGATTGTTTTCTGCCTATAAACTGCCAACAAACTTAATTAAAATGGAAACAGGGTGTACTGACCTCAAACAGAATTTAACAACTTGTACCACCAGTCATCTTAATGCCTTGTCCTCTCTGCTGCTCACTGCACTTGGAATGGAATCCACAGTTCAGAAGTGCTGGTTATTTGTTTTTTGCCCTCTATTCTTTGGTTGTGTCTCTTTTCTCCGTGTGTCCTGTGCCAGGTCATATCCAAATGATCATCTGGACTCACTCTACCCCAGGGGTGGGCAAACTTTTCCGTGCAAGGGCCACATTCAGAAATTCATAATTTTAAAGGGCCGCATAGTATATTAATTAATAGTCCCGGTTGTAACCAATTAGCGTGCGGCATATACCTCAGCGCTTCCCCCGGCGGCATCCTGCCTTTAGCCCTCTTTTTCTCTACTTTTCAAAAATGGCGCTTCACCCGGTTATGATTCTGGGCGCCTCATATAGAACATAGAACATAGAACAGTACAGCACAGAACAGGCCCTTCGGCCCTCGATGTTGTGCCGAGCAATGATCACCCTAGTCAAGTCAACGTATCCACCCTAAACCAGTAACCCAACAGCCCCCCCCCCCCCCAATTAACCTTATTTTTAAAAAAAAATGTTTTTAAAATTTTTTTTTTATGACTTGATCTTGGTGGGCCACATAAAGACCTTTGGTGGGCCGCATGCGGCCCGCGGGCTGTAGTTTGCCCACCCCTGCTCTACCCTCTGTAAACTTGATGTCATCCAAAACCTTGCTGCCCATGTCTTAATCTACATTGAGTCCATTGAATCCCCACACTGCAGAAAGAGGCCAATCGACCCATCGAGTCTGCACTGACCCTCCAAAAGAGCTCTTGACCTAGCTCCACTCCCCCATCCTATCTCCGTAACTCTGTAATCTAACCTGCACATGTTTGGACACTATGAGACAATTTAGCATGGCCAATCATAACCTGCACATCTTTGGACTGTGGGAGGAAACTGGAGCACCTCCACGTATAAATGGGGAGAACGTGCAGACTCCGCACAGGCAGTGACACAAGCCGGGAATCGAGCCTGGGACCCTGTGCTGTGAAGCAACAGGGCTAACAACTGTGCTACGGTGTTGTTGAGAGGCCAGGTAAGGAATCTTGATCTCTCAGGTCATTCCCAATGCCATGCCACAATACGAGCAGGCATTTGGGGCTACTTTTCAATTTCCTTCTCTTCTATGAAAAAACTAAAGTTAAGGGGGAAATACCCTCTGTGCATCTGTGACATTTTGCCCCTCCCACCCCATCAAACATCTGAAAGTGATCAAACAAGTTCCAGTAGGCCGCAGGGACTGAGAATGGGAAATAAAGAGAACGGCGATAGTCCTCTGATGGCTCTGCACTCAGCAGCCAATGTACAGCGTGCAGCCATTGGCAAACACAGAGGCCAACTAGTGTAAAACATGATTCCAGAAACAGAATAGGAGATGATCAATCAGTTAGTTAGTAATGGTTGAGGGATGATCTATAATTATATGAAAAGGACACATGGGAAAACAAACAGCTATTTAATCCTGTCAGGCTGGATTCCACAGCCTCAATTTGAATTTGGTAGGTGGAGGAGAGGAGGTGGCAGGGCAGAGTGACAAACTGATCTCTTCAGGCTGGGACAGATGGTAGCTCCCAGACATTATTTACATGTGCAAGGTTGGACTACCACTCGAGCCTGGCAGGAATCAATGCCTGGCAAAGGGATGAGGGCATTTGGATCATGGCAGGAAGCCTCTGTTGTGATCTTTTGGATACCAATGTGCTAAGTTCATCGGAGGGCTACTGTTGTGTTCTGTGATCTTGCTGTTGCAATGATGTACACAGAGCACCTAGTTGTTTACTAAAATGATGCTCTATCGATGAACAAGTGGACAGATAACAAACAGATTACTGTGCAAAGTTACTAAATGAGTTTGGTGAATTCTCCTGGAGCTAACCTATGTGCCACTGTCCTGTTGTACGCCTTACTACCAACTGGTGAGTGTCCCACATCACGCGACCGATGTCTGATGCCACTGGCTGGTCGGAGGTCGCATTACGTTTTTAAAATATAAACTTAGTGTACCCAATTAATTTTTTCCAATTAAGGGACAATTTAGTGTGGTCAATCCACCTACCCTGCACATCTTTGGGTTATGGGGGTGAAACCCACACAAACACGGGGAGAATGTGCAAACTCCACAGGGACAGTGACCCAGAGCCGGGATCGAAGCTGGGATTCAGCGCCGTGAGGCTGCAGGGCTAACCCACTGCGCCACCGTGCTGCCCTGGAGGTTGCATTACTAACTATGTACAAAACTATTCACAGGCTTATCACCACAGCTACAATCTGTTGTGGATCTGGTTGCTGCTCCTGTGAGTTTGGCCTGCTGCTTCTCTGCTCAGGTCTCAGGCTAATATAGTAGATATAGGCCCCAGTGGCACCTTCGGAGCCTGATTTGAGATGGGAGCTCTTGTCGCCCACAGTTTAAAGGAACTGTGAGACAGGTGGAGACAGGATAATTCCCCAACTCCATTTTAACTGACACCCACCACTCCACCCCCCATCTGGTTTCCACCACACAGAGGAAGTTAAAATCAAGGCCTGTGACACTCATCAGCCCATGACCAACCACTGCCCCTGTCGACCATCCCCCCTGTCCACCAGCCAGGCAATCTCCTGGGAGACTCAAACAGAACAGAGAAAAAACTAAAGTTAAGGGGGAAATACCCCCTGTGCATCTGTGAGATTTTGCCCCTCCCACCCCACCAAACATCTGAAAGTGATCAAACAAGTTCCAGTAAGCCGCAGAGACCCAGGAGACACAGCCCCTGATACCTCAGTGAAATCAGTCACAGTCGGAGGAACATTCAGTTCCTCTTTCAACATTTGCAGTGAATCTATGTACACCGTTCCAATCAGGTCACTGCGAAAAGAAATACCTCACAGCATCGAACCTCGCTCCGTGCTTACATATCTTATATATTTGTGTCCACAGGTTATCCCTAACTTACGTACTGAAATCAGCTTAAATTGACCATATTTAATTTCACCAAATTGGACCAAATTGAATAATTTTATTGTTGGAAAGACCTCAATCAAATCTCCTTGGAGTCAATGCATGAGTGAAGCACTTTGGGTAGGATTCTCTGTCGGCCGACTCCGAAATCGGTATAGGTGACTGGGCAGAGAATCGGTTTTGACGCTGAAATTGAGGCGGGTGCTGGTTTCACGCCAAATCACAATTCTCCGGTGCCTCGACAGCGGGGTCAATGCATTCCACTGCACACGTACAGTAAGTGGCGTTTGCATATCATTACTGGGTCTGACCCGGTATTCTCCGGGGCTTCCGCGATTCTCTGCCTCTGTTGGGGGGAAACTCGATGGTGAGGTTCACTTATGCCTTTAAAAATTGGGAAACAAACGGCGTAGCTGATGAGGGAGAGAGAGGAAGTAGAACACGGAGAGATGCAAATGTGGGCTGCTGGACTGGACTGGCTGGAGGTGGGGGGGGATGCTATGTTCGGGGGGTGTGGGGTGACCGGGAGAATGGGCCGTGAAGCCAGGGTGACCCCCCATGGGACTGGGGCAGTGTCAGGTCACAGACCGCCATTACCACAGCCTGCAAGGCAGCCTTCTTACTGTGCACCCCACTGACCACCCACCCTGTCCTTGGTTCTGCAGAGTGCCACCATCCATATGGGTTCCCCCACCCCACTACCCCCACACTCCAGCCCCATCCCCTGCCCCCCAACCTCTGCCATACCTCCAACCCCCAACTGGCCACCACCTGCTGGCGGGGCATCAGGTGGCCCGCTCAAGGGCAACGCCCACATTAATCCCTACAGAGGGGGACTCAGGATGGAGGCCGCAGAGCGTACTGCTAGCAAGGGCAGAGCCAACCGATGGTACCCCTCACAGCAGGGACGGGCGCCAGGGCCAGAGGGACCCAGGGGGCCAGTCACCGATAGGGCCAGGGGTGAGGGGATAGTGGAAGGGGGGGAATATGCAGGGGCAGGGTCTGTCGTGCCATCCGGGGCCACCGTGTAGCCCGGTGGACCTGTTTTGGCATGGGGGTACGCACCATGCTAACATGTCGGCCTTTCACCCCTGCAGCCAATGGATATTGGAAACAACCAGCAGAGTTGGTTCCTTATAGCCGCCGCTGCAGCTCTGGGGTATACACTGCGGCTGTGCGAGCTGGAGCTGCTCGAGGAGGAGGAAGCTGCAGTAGCGGAGCCTGTCCCAGAGGAACAGACAATAGCCGGTGAGGATGGAGAGTCGATCCCGGCACCGGGTCACTGTCCATGTGGCATTTATACATTCTTCCCGTGTCTGCATTGGTCTCATTCTCACAATCCAAAAGGATATGCAGGCTAGGTGAATTGTCCACGCTAAATTGCCACTTGGTTGGAAAAAAGAGTATTGGTACGCTAAATTGATATTTTTTAAAAATGAGGATGGAACGCCATTGACCTAACAGGCCAAGGAGGTGCAAAGGAGACACCACATGAGGCCTCGTGTGTACTGGCAGCGCCTGTCGGGGACCTACCGGGCTGGGCATGCCGTTGAAGACTCAGGTTGAGCAGGGAGACTGATGGACATCAATTCAGTTGAGACGCTGAATAGAATTGAACCGATGCTTTAATAGACTAAAAGTGTGCCAACCTGTAGCTCCTCCCACACTGCAAGACTGCCCCAGATCGACGGGCTTTATACCTCCTCAGAGGGGCGGAGCCACAGGCGGAGCCAACAGCAGCACCAATAACAACATTCCAACAGTACAACAGCAACAACCAATAACAGAACAGCAATGACAGCAGGTATATACAACAGTGGAGATAATGATAGTAATGGAACAGTAGAACAATAGTGAACATATATACAACAGTCTTACGTAGCCATACGTGGCTCACCACAGAGACAGTGCGGCACATTTGCTGGATCATGGTGTAACTGACACCATGGGGGAAATGGGGGGTCACACCTGTTCCCAGTGACTGTCAAGGTGACGGTCACCCTGAACGTTTATGGCACAGGGTCCTTCCAGGCGGCGATAGGGGACATGTCCGGGGATCTCACAGACCTCGGTGCACAGGTGCACCTGTACCGTCATGAAGGCCCTATTTACCCAGTCAACACGGTACGTTCATTTCAATGTGGACCGAGCCCACCAGGATACCCAGGCAGTTGTATTCACCACCATCGCTCAAATGCCCCAGTTCAGGGGGTGATCGATGGGATGCTTGTCCCCCAACATGCACCTGTAGATGACAGGCCACTTTTTACAAACCAAAAGGAGTTCCACTCAATGAACGTGCTGCTGATATGTGACCATGAGCTGCGCATTGTGCGTGTCTGCACCCGAATCCCGGGCAGTGTGCACAACGCCTTCATCCTGGCTCACTCGACGGTCCCTGGCCTCTTTGAGGCGCATCCCTGGCTGGGTAGTAGGCCTCTGGGCGATAGGGGTTATCCACTACGGTCATGGCTGATGACACCACAGACTGACACGGAGACCCGCTACAACGACACCCATACGGCGACTAGGATCACCGACTGGTTGGGGGGGGGGGGGGGGGGAACTGGCCAGGGGCACTGACACCACACCCCACCTCCACAACCCAACCCCCGTTCATTCCTCCCCACCTACAACCCTCTCCATGATACATACCTGCCTCACTACGGGGTGGGGCCCTGGGTTGGCAGTCACAGTGGGTCTGGTCCATGGGGTGGAGGATGCTAACAACCTGCTTTGGGATGAGCTCTGGTGCTCCACATCATTTGGCAACATCTGATCCTGCCCAGGGTAGCACTTTCCACGTCGACCTGGGAGTTCCTTGCATGCGAGCTGGACATTCCATCACATGGTCCCACCAAACTCCTGGGATGACTGTTGGGGACGGTCAGGGGAGTGGGGAGTGCAGTCCACCCACAACGTCCGCCCATTTATCTCTCAATTTATCGACCACTTCTGTGGACGACCCAGACCAGCCTACCCCTCACACCCATCTGACAGAGCACCGAGGCAGGTTGTAACCGTGGTAACAGGTGTTTAACATGACAACATATATACAGATACGTGCCAGAGCCCCTATCACTAAACTGTGCCCTGCATGCATGCCATATTAAATGGTGTCTAACTTTCTGGCCTTACGGGCCGTAACAGTATGTCTAGGTGGATCCCCAGGCGGTACAGCAGGAGTGGAGGTGGACTGCTGTAATTCCTGACCTGCAACCTGGGTCCTCATTGGCAGCCGTCTTCTGGGGCGATCGGGCCTGGATTGGCCCAGCAGCTGCTCGGTTATCCCGTGTGGCATGGTGCCACCCTGTTCCACCCGCTGCCCACCTGGTGCGCCAGGGACAGAAGGGGGAGGAGTCCGAGGTGCTGCGGTGTTCTGGCCCCTCCCCTGCGAGAGTCATCGGCATTGGCTCCTTCACCTCCTCCTCCCTTAGGGTTCCCGATGGACCCTGGGCTACTCTATGGGACGTGGATGCGAGGGGAGCTAACCCCTGAGGCTCCCCCACCACCTGGTGCTGCCAGTCCTGGAGGCCCACTCTGGCCTTGACCAGAGACTGCATGCTCGTCGCCATGGGGCACAGGGAGTGGACCACCCCTGTCTAGGATTGCACCATCTTCCTCTTGGACTGGGCCACCTCCCTCTGGGTCTGTGCCACATCGGGCAGCGCCTGGGCAATGCCGCTACCACTCTCTGCCATGGCCCACTGTGACTGGGCCACACTGTGGAGAGCTGCTTCAATATCCAGGTGGTACACGGTTGGTCTCCTCCAACTGCAGGTACTGGATGCTCGCCGACAACCCCTCATGTAGTCCCTGGCTCTGCGACTACATCTCCACAATCGATAGGGCCTGTCCATTCCAGAAGCCTGAACTCCATCTGGATGGCAGCTAATCCCTGGGGTCAGCCTGACCTCCGACCATCTGCCCCCTCAGGAGTTCCTACCTCCACCTATTGTAACTGAGCATGTGTGTGGTGTCCACAGATAATGTCCCAAGAGCCTCTTCACTAAAGTGTCCAACCGAGGTGAGTGTCTCTGGGATAGTGGAGGGTGTTGGAGACAGCTGTGATGGAAATCTGTGTCATCCTCGGACTCGAGCTCCGGGATGTCCCTGGGATACGGATCGAAAGCTCTCGCCCGTTTTGGTGTCATACGCGTTACCGGTCAGCACCTGCGGTTCTGGCTGTGGCTGGGGTCGGGGGACACCGGAAGGGCCTGCTACCTCACCAGCAGCTCCTGCAAGACAAGATGCTTGATTGCATTGTGGGCCAGTGGGGAGTAGGGGTGTGCTGGGGAGGGAGGAGTGGGATATGTTGGGGAGGGGGGATTGTTGGGGAGAGAGATGTAAGGGTGGTGGTGGGAATGGGGGAGTGAGGTGGTGAGGTGGTGTGGGGGTGGTGTGGGTGTGGGGGTGGTGTGGGTGTGGGGGTGGTGTGAGGGTGAGAATGGTGTGGGGGTGATGGTGGGGGGGTGGGGGCTGGTAACACACGCGGGGAACTGCAACTCAGAAAGGTTTCATTTCCTCACCTGATGCCAACCTCCACCCCTGCGACTGCCCTTTCTTTCGGCCCGCCAACTACATCCAGTGCCCTCTGTTCTGCTGCGGTGACGGCCCGAAGTCTTCTCCCGCTCCCGACAGTTATGGTCGGCCCTTCTCCTGGTGGGGGGGGTGGGGGGGGGGGGGGACAGAAAACGCACAGTGTTGGACAGTCCAATGCATGCAGCCCAGGCGGTGGCTATCTGGTGGCTTCAATGGCTACAGCACCCAGCCACGCAGCCGGTATGGGTGCCGGCTTGTGGTGCAGGGTGGGCGTTTGCTTGCCCTCCAGGTGGGGGACGGGGTTACACGTATGTGGTACGGGGGTTGGTGCCAGGGGCACAGTGCTGCCCACTCATCCTGGCCACCCTGAGGAGGTCATGCAGTTTTTCTCTGCACTGTAGGGAGGTCCGTACAGTGTTGCTCACGGCGCTGACCACCTCTGCCACCTGTGTCCAGGCACGATGAATGGCGGTGGTTGGACCTTTCCCGGCTTGGGGCAGACGGTTGCCTGCCTCTCCTCCACGGCGTCCAGTAGGGTCTCCAGTTCCGTGACGGTGAACCTTTGGGCCGCATGTCTTTCTGCCATCTTGTTGGCTTGGACAGTGTGTGTGGGGAATGAAGTGTGTATACGCTGCAGCTTGCCAGCCTCCTGAGTGTCAATCGCAAATTCAGCGAATCCGGCACCGTTTCTCATGGAATGGATTGTGTTCCATGTGGCGCCGATGCCAGCCCCTTAACAGTAGCAGAATCAGTCCAGGTGCGGCATTGGTTTTGCTTCATGGAAATCTACGAATCCTGCCCCAGCATCAAATCATAGCCTCTGGAACGGAGAATCCGGTCGCTCAACTCTTTGGGCTCTCCTAGTAATGAAAGGCCAAGGTATCTATCTGATTACTCCAAATCTTTTGCATGGTCTCTATGTCACCCACTATACGGGATCAATTCTGCACAAAGTAATCTAGATGAGCCCTAAGTGTCTTATACAAGGACAGTGTCAGGGAATTTGCTTTGTATTTGGCGATATACGTAAAATCCTGATAAATTGAATCCCAGCGGATCTTTCACCAAGTTCATGTTAAGTGGTGCTATGCAACAGCTGAAGAGGCTCATTCCCACATGAATGCATCTCTGTATTACTGATATGCCTACAAACACAGTCAGTGTCAAAAACAACAGATTCAAATGTCAAATGAAACCATGGTGAAGCAGTAAATGTGTGAAAGGGTTTTTATTCAATTTGTTCACACCTTACAATGGCTCGAACTTGTAAAAGGCAGGAGCTTTGCATTAATAAATATTTGGAGTTATTTCTGGAAAAGCTCCCCACTCTTTATCTGCATGGCGTGCTGTTTTTGGGCATGTGTGATACAGTCCGATGACATATCTTCAATGCGGTCAAACATGTTTTCCATGTTTGTGTGCTGCAGTGAGAAACTCCAGAACATCTCATGGTCTTTGAGGCAACAGCTGGCAAAACAGGCGGCCTTTCATTGGACAGCCTCCCCGGTCTCCTCGTTGGTGAATGCATTGTGTCTACGATGGCATCATCTGCCAGCTCCACTCTGCCGGGCATGGCATGGTCCACCTGTGTGTGAGTTTCCATGGATATCTCTGCTGGAATTTCCATGGATATCTCTGCTGGAATTTCCATGGATATCTCTGCTGGAATTTCCATGGATATCTCTGTTGGAATTTCCATGGATATATCTGCTGGAATTTCCATGGATATCTCTGCTGGAATTTCCATGGATATCTCTGCTGGAATTTCCATGGATATATCTGCTGGAATTTCCATGGATATCTCTGCTGGAATTTCCATGGATATCTCTGCTGGAATTTCCATGGATATCTCTGCTGGAATTTCCTTGGATATCTCTGCTGGAATTTCCATGGATATCTCTGCTGGAATTTCCATGGATATCTCTGCTGGAATTTCCATGCTGGTGGCCCTCAGCCAAGTGAAAAGTTTCTCGTCACTGGGTTGATTGGCCTTGCCCTTCTCCTCATTTCCCGACATCTTGCGCGGCCGTGACCTATTTGAGCTCATCACAGTGGAAGCAATTGGAAACTGTGGCTTCCATCACCATCTGCTATGACTTTTTCAACATGAATGTGGCCGCTAAAACAGTTGGGTTCTTATCAATGGTGTAGTAATCCAGGACACATGAAGATAAGGTTAAACCACATTTATTTTGACTCAAAAGTAAAGCCATACCCACGCCAAACAACACGAATGTCCCAGCCCGGGCGGGACTAGCTGGAATTCCTGGTCTGGGACAGGGACGGTATTTAAAGGGCTCAATAACATGTCCCAGCTGGACAGGCCTCCACTCGGTACCATGGAACACCTACTCCATGAGCCCCATGGGGGGATACCTCGTGGTCCTTGCTAGGGTCATCACAAACTTCCTCAGTAACCTGAGGGATTATAGAATCATAGAATCCCGACAGTGCAGAAGGAGGCCGTTTGGCCCATCGAGTCTGCACTGACCCTTGAAAGAGCACTCCACCGAAGCCCACTCCCTGCCATATTCCCGTAACCCTATCCACTTGATAACTGAAGGGCAATTTAGCATGGCCAATCCACCTGACCTGCATATCTTTGGACTATGGGAGGAAACTGGAGCACCCGGAGGAAACCCACGCAGTCACAGGGACAAAATGCAGTCACCCAAGGTTGGAATTGAACCCGGCTCCCTGGTGCAGTGAGGCAGCAATGCTAACCACTGTACCACTGTGCTGCCCCAATCAGAGCAGGGTTAGACCATACGTGAACTGGCACTGGGGATTGGCCGCCATTAGTCGTGGGTTTCAGTTTCCTGATCATTTCCTGAGCCTTTGGCTGGAGCTGGGTGTTGGGAGGCAAGAACAGTTTTTTATAATAATTATCACATTTTGTAACAAGTAGACTTCAATGAAGTTACTGTGAAAAGTCCCTAGTCGCCACATTCCGGCACCTGTTCAGGGAGGCCGGTACGGGAATTGAACCCGCGCTGCTGCCGTTATTCTGCATTACAAGCCAGCTGTTTAGCCCACTGCACTAAACCAGCCCCTTTTTATGCTCTTCAGGATAGCAATGTCAGTTTGTAATGATGACAAAATTCCTTTCTTTTCATTTAAACATTTTGTCCACTTTCTTGATTGATGCCTTAAAAATCTGGCGGTCCCCCAGGTGGGCTTGTTTGCCACTTTCTGTGTGGTAAGTCTTGATATTGGTGAAGCAATGCGGCTTCTTGGACTTTCCCCTCATAAGAAGTGGCAGCTTTTCGGGACCCATTCATGTTGGCATAGACTAAAGCAGTCACACGTTCCTTGCTCTGCGTTCCACCATTACATATTTCACCTTTAAAAAAGAGCGATCTGCCAAAAGACAGTGGACAGTTTGGTTTCACTTATGCTAAAAATGTCTCTTGGCGCATACTTGTTAAAGACGTGGGTGGGTCCATTTTGGAGCCAATCATTGGTCATTGCCGCCATAACTGCTTCAGCTTCATGGCTTACGGTGCGAAGACATTGCCATGTCTGGCCTTTCCTGCAGGATTGTACTGGAGATGGGAGCATTCCCTGCACAAGCTACTTTGAAACATGTCAACATAGTGAGAGGCAATCATTTACATCCTCTTTCTTGCTGCAGGGAATGTCTGTTATGCAAAGTGTTCCAAGGTGTTCACCTTGCGTTTCTTAATAGTGGACAAATTTGATGGTAGAATCTCCCACTCCCTCACATTGTCCGCTTTCTGCTTTGCACCAGTTTCCACTTGCTGTATCAACTTCACCTTCTCTCCGTTCCACAGCACCTTTTAAACTTTCTCACCGTTTTAACTGAACTCACAGGTTTTATATGCCCTTTCACAGGGATATCTTGGTGTGAAATAATTCCCAGCCTACTCCATGAATCCGTGCTCATGTGTGGTTTAAACCAGCTCTGATTGTTTGGTGCAGCCATATGACAAGCTGAGGCAAGTTTGGTTAATCCGGAGTTACCAGTGTGGACTTTCGGCTTCTCATGGGCATCATTCTATTTGTTATTCCGCCAGTCTGAATGGTTGACAACTTTGACATAACTGGAACTTCATGTCATCCATGTTTGACTCATCGTGATTCCACAGTATCGTAGCTCTCTATTTGCTTTAGTAATAACCCTTTGGCAAAGCTTGTGAACCTTTAGAGATTCATGTTCGTTGACACCAATGTCTTTCTCCAACTCAGAACATCTTACATATGCCAATCTTTCTTCCTGATGGCTTTTGGATGAGTGAACAAAATGTCCACACTGCCTCCCATACTTCCTTGTCAATAGTCCTAAACCACTTTTTAAAAAAAATTTTTTTTTTATTGGAATTAAAAAATATAGATATATCAACAGAACAGTAATAATAATAACAATAATAATAAACACCCCCCCGGCACCCGTAACAACGCATGTAACAAACCCCCCCACCCCCCCCCAAACCCAATAAACAACAAAATAAATTAACAATAAGCAAATTAACTTAAACAATACCCCCCTGTGACCGCCCCCCCCCCCCCCCCCCCCCCGCCTTCCCCCCCCGGGTTGCTGCTGCTGCTGACCCAGTTCCTTATCGTTGAGCCAGAAAGTCGAGGAAAGGCTGCCACCTCCTAAAGAACCCTTGTACCGACCCCCTCAGGGCGAATTTGACCCTCTCCAGCTTAATGAATCCCGCCATGTCATTGATCCAGGTCTCCATGCTCGGAGGTCTCGCATCTTTCCACTGCAGCAAGATCCTCCACCGGGCTACTAGGGACGCAAAGGCCAAAACATCGGCCTCTTTCGCCTCCTGCACTCCCGGCTCCACCCCAACCCCAAATATCGCGAGTCCCCAGCCTGGCTTGACCCTGGACCCTACCACCCTCGACACCGTCCTCGCCACTCCCTGCCAGAATCTCCAGGGTGTCCGCCCATGTCCCCTCCTCAATCTGCTCCCCCAGCTCCACCTCCCACTTAGCCTTCAGCTCCTCTACCGACGCCTCCTCCACCTCCTGCATCACCTGGCAGATGTCAGACACCTTCCCATCCCCAACCCACACCCCCGAAAGCACCCTATTCCTTACCCCCCGCGGGGGCAGCGAAGGGAACCCCCCCACCTGCCGCCTAGCAAACGCCTTGACCTGAAGGTGCCTGAACATATTCCCCGGGGCGAGCTCAAACTTCTCCTCCAGTTCACCAAGGCTCGCAAACCTCCCGTCAATGAACAGGTCTCCCAACTTCCTAATGCCCGCCCTGTGCCACCCCAGGACTCCCCATCCATGTTCCCTGGAACAAACCGGTGGTTCCCCCGCAGCGGGGCCTCCAACGAGCCCCCCACTTCCCCTCTGTGTCACCTCCACTACCCCCAAATTGTGAGGGTAGCCGCCACCACCGGGCTCGTAGTGTACCTCGTTGGAGGGAGCGGCAATGGCGCCGTTACCAGTGCCTTCAGGCTCGTGCCTCCACAGGGCGCCATCTCCATCCATTTCCATGCTGCCCCCTCCCCATCCATTACCCACTTACGTACCATCGAGACGTTAGCCGCCCAATAGTACTCAGAGAGGTTGGGCAGCGCCAGACACTCCTTACCCTGGGAGTCCCGTGCGCCCAAACAAATCCCAGAATGCTGCTGTTCACTCTCCTAAAAAAGGCCCTCGGAATGAAAATGGGGAGGCACTGAAACAAAACCAAAAACCTCGGGAGCACCGTCATTTTAACGGACTGTACTCTACCCGCCAATGACAACGGCAGCATGTCCCACCGTTTAAACTCTTCCTCCATCTGCTCCACCAACCTAGTAAAATTGAGCTTGTGCAGAGTCCCCCAACTCCTAGCCACCTGAACCCCCAGGTACCTAAAACTCCTCACTGCCTCTTTAGTGGGAGCCTACCAATCCCCTCCTCCTGATCTCCCGGGTGTACAACAAACAGCTCACTCTTGCCCAGGTTCAATTTATAACCCGAGAAACTCCCAAACTCAGCAAGAATCTCCATCACCTCCGGCATTCCCCCCACCGGGTCTGCTACATACAGCAGCAAGTCATCTGCGGACAGCGACACTCGGTGCTCCTCCCCACCCCGCACCAGACCCCTCCACCTCCCCGGCTCCCTGAGAGCCATGGCAAGAGGCTCAATTGCCAACGCAAAAAGCAAGGGGCACCCCTGCCTCATCCCACGGTAGAGCCTGAAGTACTCGGACCTCCTCCCATTTGTCGCTACACTCACCAGCGGGGCCTCGTACAGCAACCTCACCCATTTAATAAACCCCACCCCAAACCCGAACCTCTCTAACACCTCCCACAACTACCCCCACTCAACCCTATCAAAGGCCTTCTCCGCATCCAATGCCACCACAATCTCCGCCTCTCCTTCTGCCGCCGGCATCATTATCACATTTAGCAGCCATCGCACATTAGTGTTCAGCTGCCTCCCCTTCACAAAACCCGTCTGATCTTCATGTACCATCCCCGGCACCCAGTTCTCTATTCTAGTGGCCAAGATGTTCGCCAGCAACTTGGCGTCCACATTCAGCAGTGAAATCGGCCTGTATGATCCGCACTGCAAGGGGTCCTTATCTCGCTTCAGGATCAGGGAAATCAGCGCCCGTGGCATCGTCGGGGGCAAAACACCTCCCTCCCATGCCTCGTTAAAGGTCCGGACCAACAGGGGGCCCAACAGGTCCGCGTATTTCTTATAAAATTCCACCGGGAACCCATCCGGTCCCGGCGCCTTCCCCGACTGCATGTGGCCAATCCCTCTGACCAGCTCCTCCAACTCGATCGGCGCCCCCAGTCCCTCCACCTGCTCCTCCTGCACCCTTGGAAATCGGAGCCTGTCCAAAAAGCGCCCCATTCCCCCTCCCACCACCGGCGGCTCCAACCGGTACAGTTCCCTGTAGAAGTCCCTAAAGACCCCATTGACCTCTGCCCCCTGCCGCACCACATTCCCACCCCTATCCTTCACTCCACCAATCTCCCTAGCCGCGACCCGCTTGCGAAGCTGATGCGCCAGCATCCTGCTCGCCTTCTCTCCATACTCATAGACCGCTCCCTGCGCCTTCCTCCACTCTGTCTCTGTCTTTCTGGTGGTCAATAAATCAAACTTGGCCTGCAGGCTACGCCGCTCCCCCAGCAATCCCTCCTCCGGGGCCTCCGCATATCTCCTATCCACACTCAACAGCTCCTCCACCAATCTCTCCCTCTCCCTCCTCTCCCCCCTCTCCCTATGGGCTCGGATAGAGATCAGCTCCCCCCTAATCACTGCCTTCAGAGCCTCCCACACCATCCCCACCCGGACCTCCCCAGTATCATTGACCTCGAGGTACCTCTCGATACATCCCCGGACCCCCCTACACACCTCCTCATCGGCCAACGACCCCACGTCCAGACGCCAAAGCGGGCGCTGGTCCCGCACCTCCCCCATCTCCAGATCCACCCAATGCGGAGCATGGTCCGAAATCGCAATAGCAGAATATTCGGCCTCCTCCACCCTCGGGACCAGTCCCCTACTCAGGACAAAGAAATCAATACGGGAATACACCCTGTGCACATGGGAGAAAAAAGAATACTCCCGAGCCCTCGGCCTCCCAAACCTCCAGGGATCCACTCCTCCCATCTGGTCCATAAACCCCCTCAACACCTTGGCCGCCGCTGGCCTCCTGCCTGTCCCTGAACTAGAATGATCCAGTAGGGGATCCAGCACCGTATTGAAGTCCCCCCCCCCCCATGATCAAGCCCCCCACGTCCAGGTCAGGAATGCGGCCCAACATACGCCTCATGAAACCAGCATCATCCCAATTTAGGGCGTACACATTTACCAACACCACCCTCTCCCCCTGCAGCTTACCGCTCACCATCACATATCTGCCGCCACTATCAGCCACAACCTCAGACGCCTCAAACGCCAACCTCTTCCCCACCAGGATCGCCACCCCCCGGTTCTTCGAGTCGAGCCCTGAGTGGAAAACCTGCCCTACCCACCCCTTCCTCAGACGGACCTGGTCCGCCACCTTCAGGTGGGTCTCCTGGAGCATGGCCACGTCCGCCTTCAGCCCCTTCAGATGCAAAAACACCCGGGCCCGCTAAACCGGCCCATTCAACCCCCTCACATTCCGCATGATCAGCCGGATCAGGGGGCTCCCCGCCCCCCTCCCCCGTCGACCAGCCATAACCCATCGACTGCTCGCCCCTGGCCAGCACCCATTCGGCCCGTTTCCCACGGCGATAGAACCTCACCCCGACCCCCCTGACCCGCACCAGCTCCTCCCTGGCCAATCCAGCAGCAACCCGGTATACCCCCCCCCCCCCTCCCCCCCCGGCTAGGACCCCTCCTAGCCACGACGCTCCCTCCATAGTACTCCCGTGAGCCAGCTGACTTCTGCTGACCCCGGCAGCTCCCGCCCTAACTCCGACCCCTCCCGATATGAGGTCACCCCTCCCCCCCTGCATCAGCTCCTTGGCACCGCTTCAGTGCGGGAAAACGGATCCGATATCCACGCTCCTTGTCACCAGCTCCACCCCCCCCTCATCCCGCGGCGCGGGAAACCAAAGGAAAGCCCGCGCTTTCACACTGCCCCACCCCACCCCCCCCAACGCAGCTCCCAAACAGCAGTCCCAACACATCCACCAACCCCGTACAAACAAAAACAGATCAACCACAAACCCCAATACCCCCCTTAAGACACACAACCATAACCCACATCATCCGAAAGCGAGAGAAAAAACAAACAAACAGAATAACCAGCAACAGCATAAACAGTGATACAAAAAGAAAAAACCTCCCACAGCCCCCAATCTCTAGTACGAGTCCAACTTTTCAGACTGCACAAAGGCCCACGCCTCCTCCGGGGACTCGAAATAGTAATGCCGGTCCTTGTAGGTGACCCACAGGCGTGCAGGCGGCAACATGCCGAACTTCACCTGCTTTCCATGGAGCACCGCCTTCGTCCGGTTAAACCCGTCTCTCCGCTTGGCCACCTCCGCACTCCAGTCCTGGTAGATACGCACTACCGAATTCTCCCACTTGCTACTCCTCACCTTCTTGGCCCATCGCAGCACACACTCCCGGTCACTGAACCGATGGAACCGCACCAGCACCGCCCGCGGGGGTTCATTCGCCTTAGGCCGCCTGGCTAGTACTCTGTGGGCCCCCTCCAGCTCCAGGGGCAGATGGAAGGATCCTGCCCCCACCAGCGAGTTCAGCATCACGGCCACATAGGCCGGCATGTCCGACCCCTCCAGCCCCTCCTCGAGGCCCAGGATCCGCAAGTTTTTCCTCCTTGATCGAAACTCCATCTCCTCGAAACGGTCTTGCCACTTTTTGTGGAGCGCCTCGTGCATCTCCACCTTCCCCACGAGGGCCGAAACCTCCTCCTCGCGCTCAGAGGCCTGCTGCTGCAACTCAAGTATCGCTGCACCCTGAGTTGTCTGGGTCTCCAGCAGCTTACTAGTCGTCACCTTCAGGGATTCCAGCAACTCTCCTTTCAGCTCCGTGAGATAGCGCAGAAGGGCCACCTGCTGCTCCTCCGCCCACTGCCTCCACTCCTTAGGGGCTCCACCGGCCGCCATTTTGTCCACCTTCCCCCGCTTTTCCAGGGGAGCTGCTGCCGTTTTTCTCCTCGCCCCACTCTGGGTCCGCACCATAAATCCCGGGGGGTTTTGCTCCAGACCCCTTTATCCACCGGGAATCGTCGAATCAGCGCCATTTGGAGCCCTTAAAAGAGCCCACAAGTCCTATTAAAGCGGGAGCTGCCGAACGTGCGGCTTAGCTCCGCATAGCCGCAACCGGAAGTCCGTCCTAAACCACTTTGATAGTCAGCTCTCACTTTTGTCCGGTTGAGGAGCTGTGAATGGTGGCTCATTCTCACAGATGGTTCTCTAATTGGGTGGACCAAACTGGAGGCGAAGACCGAAAGGGACAGCAGGACATGGGCATTCTGCAGAGCATGAAAGGGGCACAACTTTATGCAACTGCTGCCCCAGAGATATCATTCTGGAATCTTCTCTGTACTGTTTCCAGGCTCCTCTTTGTCAAGCACACTCAGCCAGCTGGTGGTTTGGAGGGAGCTTAAAACCACAAAGCACTGACTCAGGGAAATCACAGAAGGGAAATGACAGTCACAAGTGATCTCTGCCCACACTGAGATGCAGTATCCCAATCCTTCCAATTACCAGGTCAAAGTGAGTTGTTTGTGGAAAATGGATTAACACAATAGATGAAAATGTGCTATTGCGACCCCCCCCCCCCCCCCCCCCCGCCGTTCCCGCATAGTGATTATTGCCATCACAACGTACTGTGAATTGGAAAACATATTTTAATTAATGTGTTGGTTGTACTTCGCAGAGCCTAAGTGAAGTTTAATATTGATGAGGTTCTCAAGGGGTGGGTTATAATAACTGACACAAAAAACAATGAACCTGACAAACTCCAAAGACTGTCGAGTCGCTTTGGAAGAATAAGCCAGATCATTAAACAGAAGAGCCCAGAGTCTGTATCGAAGCAAGGGTGCTGACCTCAAAGCCAGTGGTGCTCAGAGATCTCTCTGGTCAGAATTTCCCTTTTCTGATCGTGCAGCGATATTGTGGCTAATTGCAGTGTTCTTTACTCGGGAATTCCCAGCATGGAGGTCCAGTGATGCCTTCAAGCTGTCCAGTTACATTGAATTATTTTTGCTGACTTCCCAATGAGGAAACAAAAAGCAGTAAAAATAAATCACTTAAAAAATCTTTTACATTGAGCAAATGAAAGATTTGGTCATATGCAAATGGTGAAGCTGGAAAAGGTCCAAAAAAAATTTTTCTCCCCAAGATAGTTTAATAAATTTAGTTTGCAAAATCTACTAATTGATCATTTAACAAACTCCACGAAGAACAAATAATTTTTTCATGGCCAGTCCTGTTGTTAATTGCATTATTGTTAAAAATCCAGTTGCACCTGATTGATCAAGTATAACTTTCTCTGAAGTTTTGTACGGCGGTGTGGGAGAGGGAAGGTTCACGGGCGAGATTCTCAAATAATGGGGCCATGTCCCCATTCCAGCGTCAAGACGCGGGTATTTCACTCTGGCTTTCCTGAAGAAAGTCCAGAGTGATTCTACAGCCTGAAGGGGGTGAGTAGCCCTGAGGTACTTCACGCAGCACTGACTGCCGATACGGGGTCCTGCACTTCGGGTCGGGCATCCACGCATGCTCACATGGCAACATTGCAGACTCACACCGCGGAGCGGCCCCACAAATATAGACCCCCCCCCCCCGAGATCGCACGCGCCCGCAGATCGGTGGACCCCGATCACTAGCCTGGCTGTCGGGGAGGCCATCCTCAGTGAAGGATTCCCCCTGCTCCCCCACCAGGGCGGCTGCGGACTGATCCCGCAGCTGCCATTGGCCGTTCCCGACAGGCAAAGGGTGGTTAGAACCACGCTGTCAGGAACTCGGCCAGTTTTCGTCACAAAATCGCTGCGGCGGCCTCTGTCAATGGCCCCCTACCCGCGCCGGGTAGACCGCGCGCGCGATTCGCCGCGGGAGCGGAATTGCGCCGGATTTCGGCGTCAACACCCATTCTCCGCCCTGCGCCGATCACGATTTTGACACGGAGACTCGGAGAATTCTGCCCCACATGTTTGCTGATTTCACTGATTCCCGGATCTGGTCCACAATGCAACCTGTAATGGAGACGTAAGTGGCAGACCACGGGCAGGATTCTCCATTGGCTGACGCCGGAATCGGGAAACTTAATTGGGTGGAGAATCGGGTTTGATGGCAAAATCATGGCGGGTGCTGGTTTCACACCACATCGCAATTCTCTGGTGCCTCGACTGTGTCGTCAATGCGTTCTACTCCGCAAGCACAGTAAACGCCGTGGGGATATCATTAACAGGCCCAACCCGGTAGTTTCCGAGGCCTCCAAGATGCTCCACTTCCACCGGGGGGAATCCCTGATGGCGAGGTTCAGGGCCGAGGTGGGTGGGGGGGGGGGGGGGGGGGGGGGGGCTACCAACGGACAGGCCGTGGGACCAGGATGACCCCCAAAGGGCAGGAGCCTGTAAGGCAGCCATTTGGCACATGGGATACAGGGGAACTTGATAAGGTGGATTCAAAGCTGGCTGAGCTGTAGGAAACAGAGGGTGATGACACACGGCTGCTTTAGTGACTGGAAGCCAGTGTCCAGTGGCATACCACATGTATCTGTGCTGGGTCCCCTATTATCCGTCATTTATATAAATGACATAGATTATGTGTGTGGGTGTGTGTGTATGTGTTTGGGGCGGGGGATGGTGGAGGGTGTTGGAATTCCTGTCCCTCAAACTCGAGCTCCGAGTTGTCCCGGTCTCGGGTATATGGGCTCCCCTCCGTCTCACTGCTCAGCACCCGGGGCTCAGGCTGTGGCTGTGGCTGGGGGTGGGGGACACCAGAAACACCCGCCCCATCACCAGCAGGTCCTGCTAGACAAGACGCATGATTGGACCATTGGCCAGGGGTGTGTGGTGGTGGTGGGGTGAGGGGGTGGTGTGGGTATGTGGATGCTGTGAAGGTGGTGTAGGGGGTGAAGGTGGTGTGGGGGGTGAGGGTGGTGTGGGGGTGAGGGTAATGTTGGGGTAAGGGTGGTGTGGGGGTGAGGGTGGTGTGACGGTGGTGTGGGGGTGGTGTGGGTGGTGTTTGCGGGGGTGGTGGAAGACATACATGTCACGATGAACCGCAACTCGTGGGGTCTCACTTCCTCACCCAAGTCCAATCTCCACCCTGGTGATTGCCTTTCCTTGGGCCTGCCGACCACGTCCAGGGTCCTCTACTCTGCCACTGTGAGGAGCGGCAGGTTGCGACAGTCCCATTCCAGTCTCCCCCTGCTCCCGGTGGTTATGGGTGGCTTTCTCCTGGTGGGGAAACAGAAAATGCAGTGTTAGACAGTCCGACACACGCAACCCAGGGGGTGGGTAGCAGGTGGCTTCAATAGCCAGTATGGGTACCGGCATGTGGAGCAGGTTGGGGGTTTGGCCACCCTCCAGGTGGGGTGAGGTAGGGTTACGGGTATGTGGAACTGAGGTTGGTGCCAGGGGCACAGTGCTGCCTACTCACCCTGGCCGCCATCAGGAGGTTGTGCAGTTTCTATCTGCACTGCAGGCTGGACCAGATGGTGTTGCTCACGGCACTTCCTGCCTCTGCCACATCGGCCCATCGAATCAGGCACAGCGAGCAGCGGTGATAGCAGCCTCCTTCCTGGGTCGGGGTACAGGGTGGCCTGCCTCTACTCCACGACATCCAGGAGGATCTCAAGCTCGGCATCTGTGAATCTCGCGGCCGCTCTCCTTGCTGCTATCTTTTTGACTGGGATGGTGTGTGTGGGGAGTGCAGTGTGTGTGTATGTGGCTGCAGCGTGTCAGCCTCATGAGTGTCAATTGCAAATCTGGAGAATCCGGCACCGTCTTTCCTTGGAATCGATTTTATTCCACATAGCGTCAGTGCTAGCCCCTTAACAGTTGCTGAATCGGTCCAGGTGCAACGCCAGTTTTGCTGTTGTGGTACTCCGCGAATCCTGCTCCAGAGTCAGGAACGGAGAATTCCACCGCACATCTTCCGAATCGACACCCTAATCTGCGCATATGGCCAGTTTCAGAGGGGAATGACAGTGAATCCTGATGTTCCACCATCAATACATTCCCTGGGACCATGCACAATTGACACACAGTCCAGAACATTTAAAAAGAAAATGTTTTTATTAGCGTTTTTCTTATTATACAAAACAAAGAGGAAAGTGAACATACACAGAAACTATATACAGCAGTTACAATTCACTTTAAACATCGGTTACAATTCACTTTATACATCGGCTACAATTCACTTTATACATCGGTTACAATTCACTTTCTACATCGGTTACAATTCACTTTATACATCGGTTACAATTCACTTTATACATTGGTTACAATTCACTTTATACATCGGTTACAATTCACTTTATACATCGGTTACAATTCACTTTATACATTGGTTACAATTCACTTTATACATCGGTTACAATTCACTTTTACATCGGTTACAATTTACTTTATACATCGGTTACAATTCACTTTTACATCGGTTACAATTTACTTTATACATCGGTTACAATTCATTATACACATTGGTTACAATTCATTATACACATCGGTTACAATTCATTATACACATCGGTTACAATTCATTATACACATCGGTTACAATTCACTTTATACATCGGTTACAATTCATATTTCTCTACAAGTGCCTAGATTTGGCTTGGGTCCAGAATGATTTTAATTGCACCAATAGCAAGTAGACAAAGAAGAAGATTACAATTAGGGGAAGACGGTGACATAGTGGTAATGTCACTGGATGAGTAATCCAGAGGTCCAGGCTAATGCTCTGGGAACATGGGTTCAAATCCCACCACGGCAGCTGGTGGAATTGAAAATCAATTAATAAAAATTCTGGAATTGAAAGCAGGTTAATGGGCACGATTTGCTGGGTGCATCCCACTGCAATCGGGATTGGACGCTTTTGGTAAACCCCGGGAGAGGCCTCTTCCGGAATTCCCGATGGTCATCATGACTCGTGAGATCTACTGAGACCTTGCAAGACATTGTGACTGGGATTCCATCCACAATGAGCGGGACCCAGATTTTAAGAAAAACTCTCTTAACTCTGCCAACGCCAGACCAAAGCAGTGCCCGGACTTACCGAGAACACCCCAGCCGAGTGCTGTTTAGCACTGGTCCCCACAAATGTGGACCAAATAGAACGGCACTTGGGAGTGCTCCTACGTGATTGGAGGCTCCCAGGTGGTTGGTATCTGGGCATCTGATGCCACCTGACCACCTTGGCATTGCAAGCCTGTCACCCTGGCAGTGCCACCTGGGCACCTTGATACTGCCATCCAGATTTTACCATGGCACAGCCAGGGTGCCAGGCTGGCAGTGCCAAAGTGCCCAGGTGGTATTTTGCCCATGCCATTGGTCAGGCCTGGGGTACCCTGCCCTTATAAAGAGGGGTGAGGGTGGCTCGAGGACCCTCTTAGAGGTGAGTTGGTCATTATGAGGGTCCCAGGACTGCATCGGGGGGCCGAGGAATTGGGCCGTCATTTAAAAATCTCTTCCTGCGCTGAGGTGCTCCACTCGTCGTAGATCCTCAATGCAGGAAATAATGGGAAGTGTGGCCCCAGTGGAGCGTTCCCCGCTGAGGCCCAAAAATAAAACAGAGTGCTGTCAGATAGCGGGATCATTCCTGGCGCTACAAGTAACCGGAATGACCCCGCTAATCCTGCCAGGAATGGACTCTGTTTGTGTTTGTTTAAATCACGCCCTCTGTCTCGATTGTTGTAAAAACCCAACTGATTCACTAATATCCTTTAGGGAGGGAAATCAGCTGTCCTTACCCGGTCCGGCATAAAGGTGACTCCAGAGCCACAACAATGTGGTTAACTCTTAATTGCCTTATGAAATGACCCAGCAAGCCACTCAGTTGAGGGGCAAGTAGGGATGGGCCATAAATGCTGACCTTGCCAGCAACACCCACATCCCATGAAAGAATAAAGAAAAATAAGTACAGAAATGCTGCATGGATTTTTGTTCCTTTTGTGAGCTTTCTTTCCTCTTCATTGGGATGATTTAAGAGCATCTGAGGTGGAAGCCAACTGCCAGCATCAGCTTTTCCAGTCACCAGGACACAGCAGAGCCAACATAGTAACATCAAAGACACCCACCAGTACAGGTTCAGTGACCATCACTGTAAATGAGGGTGGGATCCATTCAGTAGAAGAAGCCAATAGAAGGCAATTGTGATTGGAAAGCAGAGAAGGAAACTAGTTGGTAGGCATCGTTCAAACTATTTGCAATTGTCAGTGAGGAAATATTTCTCAACCGTTGTTGGAATCATGGGCAGGATTCTCCGATTGCCGACGCTGTAATCGCGTTCATCGATCGACCGGAGAATCCTTTTAATGCTGAAATCGGGGGCGGCGCCATTTTTCGGGGGCTTCTCCCCCTCAACAATGGTGTACTCGAGGAGTACGCCCCTCCCAGGCAGTGCGTTCCGCTGGCAGGGGTGGGGGTTCGGTGGGGGCTGGGAGGATTGGTGGGGGTTGGGCCGGGGTGATGAGGGGGGTTACAGGGGGACAGTATTTAGCAGGCCGGGTCTGCATGCGGCTGGCGCCATGTTGTATGGCACGGTTGCCACAGGCCGTCACCGTGCAAATGCGCGGCCACAGACCCGACCACACTGCGTCCGTATCGGCAGGTAAAGCCGGGGCTTTATGTGGCGCGGCTGCTAGCCCCCCACCCGGCGGAGCATCGGTGTGGGGGCAGCGTGGACCTTTCGGCCATGAGACCAGATGCTTCCTCCGGACATAGCCACAGGATCGGAGAATCAAGCACCAGATCTCTCAAGGTTGAATATTTATTTTACAAAATGGAATGACATGGTATTATTTATATATTTGGATGCTGACCTGGGACTTTATTTAAAGAAGGTCATAAGTTCACCTTGGAACCGTCAACTGCCAGGCCTCTTCCAAGAAATCATTTGAACTTTACGGTACGTGAGGAAGATTCTGGTTGTTTGTTCTGAACTGCAATCGCTTTAATTTGGAGGGGGGAGAAAATCCTGAAAAGGCAAATGTTGGTAACTTGATGGCAGAGAGAAAAAAATGTAAATTGTGAACTTGCACGAAGGCAGTCTTGTTGGGGAAGAAGCTGAAGAAGGAAGGCTACCCTAACTGGCACTCTCTCTCCTTGTCTGCAGTTGTGTGTGTGGCTGACAATCTGGAGCCAGAGAATCCTCAGCTGAGTATAACTGGTCTGCTTTTGGACCTGTGAAGCTGATACCAGCTGGTGAGAACGTCTGGCACCAACACGTCTTCACAGGGGGGAATTCCAGGACAACAGCGACGAGTACCTGTGGAATTTCTCCTTTCTTTCAGAACACCATCCTCCAGAGCTCATCTCTACTGATCTATCTGTTTGTCCCTTGTTTGTCTGTCTGTGTGCTCGGGAAGTTCTTTTGGAAGAGATAGATGTTTATAGTTCCCACATTTAAATATGAGTTGAGCAAAACTTGCAACTTGTTAAAAATAAGTATAAGTCTGAATTTATTGAAAGAAGCCTTGTTAACGTCTTTTTTATTCTGGATACCTGTAGTGAAGGTAAATTATTGACCATTTTTGTAAGCAAATTAAACTTTTAAATTAATGGTACGATTTGTGGAGTCGTGGGCCTAGATTATACACGTAATGCTCCCACCCCAGCGGTAAGATCATTGAAGATGTAGAATGTAGGTATGGGAGATTTATTTATCATTCATTCATGGAATATGATGTCGCTGACTATGCCAGCACCTTTGCCCATTCCTAATCATCGGGCAGCACGGTAGCACAAGTGATTAGCACTGTGGCTTCACAGCGCCAGGGTCCCAGGTTCAATTCCCTGCTGGGTTACTGTGCGGAGTCTGTACGTTCTCCCCATGTTTGCGTGGGTTTCCTCCGGGTGCTCTGGTTTCCTCCCACAGTCCAAAGACGTGCAGGTTAGGTGGATTGGCCATGATAAATTGCCCTTAGTGACCAAAAAAAAAGTTAGGAGGGGTTATTGGGTTATGGGAACAGGGTGGAAGTGAGGGCTTAAGTGGGTCGGTGCAGTCTTGATGGGCCGAAAGGCCTCCTTCTGCACTGTATGTGCTATGTTCTATGTAATTGCCCTTAAGAAGGTGGTGGTGAGCTGCCTTCCTGAACTGTCACAGTCCATGTGGTGTAGGTACACCCTCAGTGTTAGGGAGGGAGTTCCAGGATTTTGACCCAGTGATAGTGAAGGAACTGTGATATATTCTAAGTGAGGGTGGTGAGTGGCTTGGAGGAGAACTTCTAGGTGGTGGTGTTCCTATGTTTGCTGCCCTTGTTCGTCTAGATTATGAAGGTCATGGGTGGGATTCTCTGATCCTGCGACTAAGTGTTGACGGCGTCAACACGGCCCCAGGATCAGCAATTCTGGCTCCTACAGGGGGCCAGCAGGGCGCTGGAGTGGTTCACGCTGCACCAGCTGCTGATCCGGCCGTGGAATGGGTGTCGGGGGGATGCTCGTCTGCTCAGTGGGTCCGGCACGAACCCGCGCATGTGCAGTCCCACCAGCGCAATTTCCACGCATGCGCGGTGTCTCCCTTGTCCGTGCCGGCCCCAATCCAACATGGTGCACGAGTACAGGGGCCGGCGCGGAGTAAAGGAGGCCGGGAGACAGAGAGGCCGGCCCACCGATCGCTGGGTCCCGATCGCAGACCAGGCCACATCGGCGCCCCCCCCCCCCCCCCCCCGAGTCGGACACCCCCCATAGGCCGCCACCCGACCCTTCAACGCCGAGGTCCCGCCGGCTCAGAGCAGGTTAGAACGGCGGCTCACTCGGCCATCCGGGCCAGAGAATCGCGGGGGGGACGGGGGTGGGGGGGGGGGGGGGGGGGGACGGACACACACGTAGATCGATCTCTGACCAGCACCGCACCAAACACGTCGGCCCCAATGGTGCCGATTCTCTGCTCTGCGGAGAATCGCGTCTTGGCATCGGGGCGGTGTGGCGCAATTCACGTGGCCCGCTGACGATTCTCCGACCCGGCGCGGGGTTCAGAGAATCCTGCCCCACATGTTTGGAAGCTGCTGTCGATGGAGCCATGGTGAGATGCTGCATCTTGTAGATGGTATACACGGCTGCCACTGTTTATCAGTGATGGAGGGATGGAGGGAGTCAGTGCTTAAGGTGTTGGATTAGGTGCTAATCAAACAGACTACTTTGTCCTGGACAGCGTTGAGCTTCTTGAGTTGTTTGAGCTGCACTTATCCAGGCAAGTGGAGAATATTCCATCACCCGCCTGACTTGTGCCCTGTAGGTGTGTGGACTGGCATCGGCAGGGGGGTCAGGAAATGAATTTATTCCCTGCACAGTTCCCAGAATCTGACCTGGTCTGTAGCCACAGTTCATTTTCTAGTCAATGGTGACCCCCAGAATGTTAATGTGGTGGAATTATGATAATAATGATGTTGAATGTCTCAGAACGATGATTACATTCTCACTCGTTGGAGATGGTCATTCCCTGGCACTTGTGTGGCAACAATGTTACTTGTCAGCCCAAGCTTGGATATTGTTCAGGTCTTGCTGCATTTGGACATGGACTGCTTTGGTATCTGAGGAGTTGCGAATGGTGCTGAACATTGTGCAGTCATCAGTGAACATCCCCACTTCTGACCTTATGAAATGAAATGAAATGAAAATCGCTTATTGTCACGAGTAGGCTTCAATGAAGTTACTGTGAAAAGCCCCTAGTCACCACATTTTGGCGCCTGTCCGGGGAGGCTGGTACGGGCATCAAACCGTGCTGCTGGCCTGCTTGGTCTGCTTTTAAAAGCCAGCTATTTAGCCCAGTGAGCTAAACCAGCCCCTAAACCTGCCTTTTGATGGAAGGCAGGTCATTGATGAAGCAGCTGAAGATGGCTGGGCCTGGGACTGGGCCTGGCCCTGAGGAACTCCTGCAGTGATATCCTGGAGCTGAGATGATTGACCTCCAACAATCACAAACATCTCAATTGTGCCAGCTATGAATCTGGTTATTGGAAAGTTTTTCACGATTCCCATTGACTTCAATATGACGAGAGCTCCATTTGGTGCCAGTGTGAGTGAGATCCCACCTTGATGCTGAAGGTCAGGGACTGTCTCCTGACCTCTGGCACTTATTCTTGGTTCCATGCTTGAACCAAGACTTTAATGAGTACAGGATCTGAATGGTCCTGGCAGAACCCAAACTGAGCACTGGTGAGCAGGTTATTGCTGAGTAAATGCCACTTAGCAGCACTGTTAATCGTACCTTGCATCACTATGGTGATGATTGAGTGTAGACTGATTGGGCAGTAATTAGCTGGGTTGGATTTGTCCTGCTTTTTTGTGTTCAAGACATGTCTGGGTAGTTTTCTACATTCTCAGGTAGTGTTGTAGCTATGAAACAGAAGGAGAGAAAATGTGACTAATAGGGCGGCATGGTGGCACAGTGGTTAGCACTGCTGCCTCCAGCACCAGGGTCCGGGGTTCAATTCTGACCTTGGGTGACTGTGTAGAGTTTGCACCTACTTCCCGTGGCTACGCCGGTTTTCTCCGGGTGCTCCGGTTTCCTCCCACAGTCCAAAGATGTGCATGTTAGGTGGATTGGCCATTCTAAATTGCCCCTTTGTGTCCAAAGTTTAGGTGGGGTTACTGGGTTACGGGGAGGGGGTGGAGGCATGGGCTTAAGTAGAGTGCTCTTTCCAAGGGCCAGTGCAGACTCGATGGGCCGAATGACCTTCTGCACTGTACATTCCTTGTTTCTATGAGTTCATCATATTATCTAGTGGGGTTTCAAATGCGTCTGGAATGGTTCATTCCATTATGTTGGAGATCCAGGTTATCAAGCTGTCTTGGTATCTGGTTCCTTAGACCTTCAGCCCTCATATTTCAATTTGGATGGATTTGTTTATTGTCACGTGTACCAAGATACAGTGAAAAGTATTTTCTGCGAGCAGCTCAAACAGATCATTTAGTACATGAAAATAAAATAAAAAGAAAATACAGAATAGGGCAACACAAGGTCCACAATGTAAATTCACCGGCATCGGATGAAGCATACAGGGGTGTAGTGCTAATGAGGTCAGTCCATAGGAGTCTGGTAACAGGGGGGACACAGTCTGTTTGTGCATGTTCTCAGACTTTTGTATCTCCTGCCCGATGGAAGAAGTTGGAAGAGTGAGTAAGCCGGGTGGGAGGGGTCTTTGATTATGCTGTCCGCTTTCCCCAGGCAGCGGGATGTGTAGATGGACTCAATGGATGGGAGGCAGGTTTGTGTGATGGACTGGGCTGTGTAGTGATCTGTATATCTGCTGGTATGTAAAGGGTTAACAACTGCATCATAGTGCTAGGCAACCACTAGATGGCAGCACTAGATCCATGTACATAAACTGAACTCAGAGGATCTTCCTGCCTCTTCATATCAGGAGTGACTAGATAGCAGAGTGTTCGAGAGATATAGCTTAGTAGGCACGTGTAGTTAAACATTATTTATACTTCTGATTTACTTTATCATTATTTACAGTTGTAGAAGAGTGAACAAACTCATTGATATTTAGATTTGTAATTCGTTAAATGTTATTTGCTTAATTTGAAGACTGACAGTTTCATTGAACTACAACCTTCAGACCATTCTGGGAGTAAGCAAAAGAGTAACGACGTATTTGAATCATGTAATATAACAGGCTGTGCTCACAACTCTCTGAAGATCTTGTGGTCCTGGGCCGAGCAGTTGCCATACCAGGCTGTGATGCAGCCAGATAGGGTGCTTTCTAAGATGCATCTGGAAAAATTGATAAGAGTTAATGTTGTTCGAGAAGATATTCAGATTGTTATCCATTGTGCCCTCAGCCTAAAGACTTTCATTTTGCAAGATATGTGGCTATGGTCAACCTAGGCAGGACACTAGACACAGCAATCAGTGTCTTTAACTGAGTTGCTGCAACACAGTGCATCCTGCCAAGAAATCAGTATGGCCTTGGTTGAGAATAGAAATGTAAGTATTCTGGCGATTGCGGCATCAATCATCCCTTTCCTGTGACACACCCTTACTGTGGAATGCACTCAAGTTCATCATGATGGGAACACCACAAGAAAACACGTGTGTACGGAGAAGGACTAATATCATGGGCTAAAAAGAGATCATGTATGACAAATTAATTACATGAACAAATGAAACATTCGTCCAAGGCACTTGTGTGTGTATGAGAGTAAGAAAACTTCAGGGAGTCCGATTAATGGTCAGGTCATGGTCAGTACACAGGGTAAACAGGTATTCAGTAGCATTAAATGAAGCAAAACCTTGCCAACAAAAGATTCTGGGTGAAATTATCACATTTAACTGGAAGGCAACATTTTTAGCTGGGATTCCAATGACAGGATGCACTTTGATTCCATTTCCTCCTTCCAATTGCTTGAACAATGTTGGATCAATCAGTTTGCAAAGTGTTTTCCTGCAGTAGGCACCTGAGGAGACGGAAGGTCACTATTAGTTACTTCTAGAGGCCACAAGAGATTCAGAGGCATTTTCAGTATAGAACCTGCTCAGTTAACTTCCTAAGGGTTGGCTATTAAATAATTCACTGAAATAAATCTTGCAGCAAACCCTCAGAGATATTATTTCTTTAGTAGGAACTTTAATTACTTTCCTCTGGGTTTGTCGTGCTGCATAATTGTGATTCAGAATTGATCTTTGGTTAAGACAAATTATTTTCAAATACGAGGGGTGGGATTCTCCGTCGGCTGAAGGCGGAATCCGGAAATGCGATTGGGCAGAGAATTGGGTTTGATGCCGAAATCGCAGCGGCAAAGGCTTCATGCCAAATCACAATTCTCCGGTGCCTCGATAGCGGTGTCAATGCGTTCCACTCCTCAGGCATATCTTTAGCGGGCCTGACATGGTATTCTCTGAGACCCCCGTGATCCTCTGCCTCCATCAGGGTGAATTCCCGAGGGCGAGGTTCACTTGTGCTTTTAAAAATGATGAAAGTGGCGCCATAGCTGCTGAAGGAGAGAGAGAGGCACGGAAAGTGTCCAACATCGCCATAGTTTGCTGACAGTCATGCCACTGGCTGGGGGGCTTCTGCCAGGGAGTAACGGGGGTGGCAAAGAGGTGGGCTGTGGGGTCGGGGTGGATGGGCACAGGACACCATTGCCCTGCAAGGCAGCCATGCAGCTGCACACGCCGCTGACTGCCCACTGTGAACTTAGGGCTATGGGTTGTATGAGTGTCGTCCAGGCCACCCTCTAGCCTCAGCCGGCCCATCAGCGGGACGGGCGTGCTCCAGTGCAACCAGTGCCACCTTGTTGGCTGGAATGGTGTGTGTGGTGTGAAGTGTGTATATGCGGCTGCAGCTTGTCAGCCTTCCTGACTGTCAAAATCGAAGAATCACGCACCGTTTCTTTTTGTAATCAATTGTGTTCCATGTGGTGCTGGTGCGAACCCTTATCACTTCAGACTGGATTCTCCCTTCCTGAGACTAAGTGTTGACGCCGGGTCACGATTCGTGGATTTCCACGACAGCTGAACTGGCGCCACACCTGGACTGATTAAGGGGTTAATACCAGCACCACGAGGAACACAATTGATTCCAATGAGAAACGGTGCCGGATTCACCGGGTTTGTGATTGTCACTTTGGAGCATGACAAGCTGCAGCCGCTTATCCACAATTCACTCCCCACATGCACCATCCCAGCCAACACGATGACAGCAACATTTCGCGGATGCAGAGTTGGTGACCCTGCCAGGTGCAGTGGAGGGGAGGTGGATGATCCTGTTCCCTGGCCTGGGAAGGAGGCTACCATTCACCGTGCCTGAGTGCCGATGGCAGAGGCGGTCAGCGCCACCAGCAACATAGGACAGACCAGCCAGCAGTGCCGGAAGAAACTGCACGACGGCCACAGGGCAGCCAGGGTGAGTAGGCAGCATAGTGCCCCTGGCACTAACCCCTGTCCCACACACCCGGAACCCTACCCCACCTCCACCAAGAGGGCGGTCGAACCCCCACCCTGCACCACGTGTTGGCACCAATACTGGCCACCATGGCCAGGTGCCCTGGCTATTGAAGCCATGAGCTGCCCATCCCCTGGGCTGCATGCGTCGTACTGTCTAACACGCACACGTTCTCCCCCCCCCCCCCCCCCCCCCCCCCCCCCCCCCCCCCCCCCCCCCACCAGGGGAAGGCCACTCATAACCATCGGGAGGAGGAGAAGACTGGAGGGGGAGCTCCGGACTTGCGGCCCCTCACCGTGACTGAGCGGGGGGGGGGGGGGGGGGGGGGTCCTGGACATGGTTGGCAGTCCCGAGGAAAGAGAAGTCACTGGGTGGAGTTCAGCAGCGGGCGAGGATCTGAGACCCGGCTGAGTCCCGTGACAAATGTGTCAACAACGTTTCCTCCCCCCCACCCCTCCCACCCCACATCACCATCACTCTCACAATCACCTCCACCCTCACCCCAACACCACCCTCACCCTCATCCCTCACTCTCACCCCCCAGCCTCCCCCTTACCCCTACCCTCACCCTCACCCCCACCACCGCCCGGCCCATGATCTAATCATGCAATTCACTCTCCCCAAGTCTTTTGACTTGCAGGACCTGCTGGCGATGCTGCGGGTTCATCCTTTGACCCCGCCTCAGCCAATGCCAAAGCCAGAGCCCTGGGTGTTGAGCAGGGATGAGGAGAGAAGCATTGACCTGTGAACAGGCACCTGATACACTATCTGGTGCGCACCACACAGCTGCTCCGGTACAGCAGGTGAAGGTAGGAACTCCTGAGGGGGCGGACGGTCGGAGGGCAGGTCGACCCCAGAAACTAGCTGCCATCCAGATGGGGTTCAGGCTTCTGGAACGGACAGTCCCATCTATAGTGGAGATTCAGTTGCAGAGCCAGGGACTACATGAGGGGCTGTCGGCGAGCATCCAACACCTGCAGGTGCAGTTGGTGGAGTCCAATCACGTGCAGGAGTAGGAGGTGGTGCCGACAATGTGTGCCTCCCAGGCCAAAACTGCACATCCGCGTGGAGGCATTGGGGCGACAGTAGTGACTGTGGATCAGCATTTCCAAGGCCTGGGGCATTCTGTTGCAGCCGGTGGCCGAGGCCCAGGATGGGGTTGGCGTCTCACAGGCAGCCATGTCCCAGAGCCACCAGGACTTTGCAGCGACGCTCCTGACCGTGGACCAGTCACACCGGACCATGGCTGAGAATGTCGGCAGCATTTCCCAGGCACTGCCCAACGTGGCGCAGGCACAGAGGGAGGTGGTCCAGTCCCAGAGAGAGATGGCGCAGTCACTGGCTGATGTGACACGGACCCAGAAGGTGGTGGCACAGTCAATAGGTGATGTGGCGCAGTCCCAGATGGAGATTGTGGGCCATGGCTATGTTTGACAACTCACAAATGATAAGATCCTACGGTGGAGGATCGAACTCTCCATCTACAAGTACGATATTATGTAACAACCGGGGAAGCTCAACGAGCCCCCAGATGCCCTGTCCCGCGGCACGTGCGCCAGCGCGCAAGACGACCACCTGAAAGCTACCCTGACTCGCCCACTACATCAAAGCCCGAAATCTGCCTTTCTCCACCGAGGAGGTAAAAGCCATTACCAGGGATTGCCCGATCTGCACGGAGTGCAAACCGCACTTCTATAGACCAGACAGGGCCCACCTGGTAAAGGCCTCCCGGCCCTTTGAACGCCTGAGCATCGATTTCAAAGGGCCACTCCCATCGACCAATCCGAATGTGTACTTCCTAAACGTCATCGACAAATTCTCCCACTTCCCGTTTGCTATCCCGTGCCCCGATATGACCTCCCACAGTCATCAGAGCCCTGCACAGCATCTTCACCCTGTTCAGGTTCCCCAGCTACGTGCACAGCGACCGGGGTCCGTCCTTTATGAGCGACGAGCTGCGTCAGTACCTGCTCGACAAGGGCATCGCCTCGAGCAGGACTACCAGCTACAACCCCAGGGGGAACGGGCAGGTGGAGAGGCAGAACGCGACAGTCTGGAAGACCGTCCTACTGACCCTCCGGTCCAGGAAGCTCCCGACCTCCCATTGGCAGGAGGTCCTCCCCGACGCGCTCCATGCTATTAGGTCCCTCCTATGTACAGCTACCAACCAGACCCCTCACGAACGGCTATTTGTTTTTTCTAGGGGCAGAACCACGGGGGTTTCGCTCCCAGCATGGTTGAAGACACCGGGCCCGGTTCTCCTCCGGAAGCACGTCCGGACACACAAAACTGACCCACTCGTAGAAAGAGTGCTCCTACTCCACTCCAACCCCCAATACGCTTTCATCGAATACACTGACGGCCGTCAGGACACTGTTTCCCTCTGGGACCTGGCGCCTGCAGGATCCAATCCCACCACTACTACAGCCGAGCCCTGCGCCCCCGCTCCTACAAGTTCACTGCCCGTGCTCCGCGCCCCTGCTCCTATGGGTTTCCGGCACTCCCCGTCACCAGTCGAACCAGTCGGGGTACGAAGCTCGGACCAAATCACCCCGGGAGTCCACTATCGTACCCTCGCCGACCGCCCCCACCCAGCCACCGGAAGAGGCTGCAACCCCGGTGCTTCGTCGATCGCAAAGGACGACTCGGCCGCCAGACCGGCTCAATTTGTAGACCCATCACCCCCGCCGGACTTGATTCTTTTACAGAGGGTGAATGTGGTGAATTATAAACCTACTAATTCACACTGTGTTCCAGTATATGTATTGTGTCCTTGTGGGCTCTGTATACGAGCCGTTGCACGTCTCTGCCCATAGGGGAGATGAGGAGTTTGTACTGGGCTCCACCCATGGCTCCTCCCACTAACCGGAAGTATAAAGCTTTGCAGTCGTGAGCCTGCCTGCCAGTTCATCTCGGCGCTGGCAGGCTCTGTTGTAAGATTATTAAAACCACTGTTCACTTCCAACCACGTGTCTTGTGAATTGATGGTCACATCAGAGATTGTCCATTCCATGTGCTCCATGACCGTGAGCATGCAGACCCTGGTCGAGACCAGAGTGGGCCTCCATGATTGGCAGTGTCAGGTGTTGGGGGAGTGTCAGGTGTCAGGGAAATAGCTCTGCTCACACCCCCATCCCATGGAGTAGCCCGGGGGCCATCAGGCACTCTGAGGGAGGAGGAGATGGTGGGGTCCATGTCAGTGACTCCCGCAGCGGAGGTGCTGGAGCACTGCAGCACCTCGGACTCTTCCCCCTCCTGTTCCTGGAGTATCTGATGGGCAGCAGGCAAAACAGGGAGGCATCACACCACCCGGGACGCCCGAGCAGCGATCGGGCCCATTCTGGCCGGGTCGCCCCAGGAGACGGCTGCCAATGAGGATCCAGGTTGCAGGGTGGGAATCACAGCAGGGCGCCTCCTCTACTGCTGTACTGTCTGGGGATCCACCTAGTCGTAGCGTTAGGGTTCATAAGGCCAGGAAGTTAGACACCAGTTAAGTTGGTACTGGTGCAGGACACAGTTTAGTTATCGGGGCTAGAGCACAAATCTGTAAATATTTGTTCTCATTAAACATCTGCAACACCATTACAACCTGCCTCGGTGCTCTGCCAGATGGGTGTGAGGGGTGGGCTGGGCTTGCCCCCCCCCCCCCAACACCCCTTCGACCATCCCCACCACCATCACCCGAGGGATCCGATGGCACCATGTGATGGAATGACCAGCTCGCATGCAGGGATCACCCAGGTGGAGGGTGGAAAGTGCTACCATGGGCAGGAGTCAGACATTGTCATACGATGCAGAGCACCAGAGCTCATCTCAGAGCGGGGTGTTATCACCCTCCATCATGAACCAGACCCACTGTTACTGCCAACCCAGGGCACCATCCCATAGTGTGGCAGGTATGTATCACAGAGGGAGGCAGCACGGTGGATGGGTGTCCAGGGGGCAGGGGTGGGGGGGGGGGGGGGGAACGCAGTGTCCATCATACCTCCCCTCCCTCCAGTTGGTGAACCTGGAGGCGATCAGAGCGTCCTGTGTGTGTTGGTCCTGGCGCACACATCGTGCAGTCTCCTGTGCCTGCCTGGGCTCCATGTCCTGCCCATCCTCGCCCTCACCCTCATCCTCCTTGGCAGACGAGAACTAGTGTTCGTCCTCCTCCTCCAGCACATCACACCTTTGCTGGCTGATGTTGTGGAGGATGGAGCAGGCTGCCATGATGCAGGCAACCCTCCAGCATTGTACTGGAGGACCCCTCCAGAGTGGTCCAGGCACCTGAGCCGCAACTTCAGAAAGCCAAAGCACTGCTCGATCATGCTCCTGGTTGCTGCATGGGCGTCATTGTAGCGGGTGTCCGTGTCGGTCTGTGGCCTTCGGATTGTTGTCCTAATCCATGAGGACAGCGGAAACCCCCTGCTCCCAGGAGCCAACCCCCTAGCTATGGGAGAGTCTCAAACATGTTAGGAGTCGTCGAGTATGTCAGGATGAAGGCATCTTGCACCTTGCCCAGGTATCGAGTGCAAACGTGCATGATGCGCATTCGTCAAGTGGAACCCATTTTAGTTTGTGTAGAGGAACCTGTCATCTGCTGGTGCTCATAGGGGACATGCATCCCATCGATCACCCCCCTGGACTCGGGGCATCTCGGCGATGGAGGCGAACCCCGTGCCTGGGTTTCCTGGTGGGCTCGGTCCACATTGAAATGGATACATTGTGCCGACTGGGCATATAGGGCCTCCGTGATGGCGCGGATGCACCTGTTCACCGAGGTCTGTGAGATCCCGGACAGGTCCCCACTTGGCTACTGGAAGGCTCTCCATCCTGGGTGGCTGCGTCCTGTTCCTCTGGGACAGGCTCCGCTGCTGCAGCCTCCTCCTCCTTGAGCAGCTCCAACTCATACAGCTGCCGTGCATACCCCAGGGCTGCAGTGACTAGGAGGATGGCCACCTTTGCTGATTAAATTCCAATATCCATTGTCTGTAGGGGGTGAAAGGCCGACATGTTAGCATGGTGTGTACCCCTGTGCCCAACCAGGTCTACTGGGCTACACGGTGGCCCCAGTTGGCACTGTGGGCTCTGCCCCCTCATGCCTCCTTCATCTCCGCAATTCTGGCCATGTTGGTGCCCGGCACAGTGGGGGTATCTGCCACTGGCGCCTGTCTCTGCTGCCAGGGGTGCTGTCGGCTGAAACTGCCCTTGTTAGCAATAAATTGTGTGGCCCCCCTCCCGGTGCCCTTGAATGGGCCGCATGCTGCTCCGCTGGCGGGTGGCGGCCAGGTGTGGAGGTACAGTGGGGGGTGGAGTGCGGGCATGGTGGTACCCATACAGCCGGTGTCACTCTGCAGAAGTAGGGGCCAAGGTGCGTGGTCGTGTGGTGCGCTGCAAGATGGCTGCCTCACAGGCCGCGGCAATGATAGACCTGGACCCCTGTTCACCCATCAACCTCACCCAGCCCTGGCAGGATCCCCCCCCCCCCCCCCCCCCCCCACCCCAGCCACCTGGCCAGTGTCCAATCCTGCAGCCCGCAATTGCATTTCCCCATGTCGTACCGCCTCTCTGTCCCTCATTAGCCACGACGCCGATTTCACGATTTTTAAAAGCATAAATGAACTGCGCCGTTGGGAGTTCGGGCCATTGGAGGAGGAGAATCGCGGAGGCCCCGGAGAATACCGGGTCAGGCCCGCTAATGACATGCAGATGTAATTTACTGCATGTGCATTCCGGAACATATTGGCGCCGCTGTCGAGGCGATAGAAAATTGCGATTTGGCATCAAATCGGTGCCTGCTGCAATTTCAGCATCGGAACTGATTCTCCGCTAAATTGTGTTTCCTGATTTCCTCAGGGCTGGATTCTCCGATTCTGTGCCGTTCTGGAGGGGGCGGAGCATCTGAAAAATGCGGCGCCCCTGATTCCAACGTAAAAACGCATTCTCCGGCCCATCGCGGAACGCAATTTCTGCGATCGGAAAATCCAGCCCAGGGTCTCAGGAACAGAGAATTCCGCCGGAGTTTTTTAAAAACATCGGCATGGTTAAAAGTGAGACAAAAAAACTCCACCTGGCAGATCACATTTCTCGGACAAATATCTAGGACAAAAATGGCTTTTAATTTTGAATATTATATCAGCACAGCTGCATAAAATTGTACCCATGTGACATCAGAAATAAACTTCAATTCAACACTGGTTCAAAGTTCAGGAACTCCGAGAAGACTCCTGGTTGCAGCTTATTTTGATATTTATTCATTGTGTGTCCCAGTAAAAGCAAAGTATGAATGGTAACATCAGCATTGAACAATGATAGCCTCATGTCATCCCATCCAGGCCAGAGTCAGGAAGTTCCAGGTTTTGGCTTCGAATGGTTTCTTACATCTCAGAATCTGGATTCACAATTTTTGACTTGAGAATTTGTGCTTTTGTGCTGGGACTTGTAATTAAAACCCAGAACCTCCACAGCTTTTGAATTGATTCATTAATTTCAAGTTTATTGTTTGAGTTTTGCTGGTATTTAATCATTTTGGAACAGTTTCAGACTGAAGACAAAGACACAGAAATGATTGAGCTGTTGGCTCGATTCTCAATTCCAGGATGGTGTAGTTCATCTGCTTTCACATATTATTCATCAGCTCACCGCGAAACCTCGTGATGATCTTTGTCCCTGGATGGAGGTGAAGGGAATGTGTTTTTGGACAGGATATTGATTTTGTTTTCCAAGGGGAAGTCGGAAAGCAAACCCTTTTTCTTTGGAACTTCTGCTTCACAATACTAATCCATCCAGCCTCATTTCAGCAGTTTTGGTGACAGTTGCTCATTATGGAATTTGGTGAATTTCTAAGAAACTAAGTTGGATGTAATTAATTAAATTCCATTGCCAAATGTTTCTGAAGGAAGAATAGAATAAAATCTGAAACCTTTTCTATTAAATATTTTTGCTTCCAATTTTTCTGTCCTTGTCTCTCCTCTGGTGGAGCCAAATTCAGTCACAGCTTTTGAAAGGGAATTGAATAAGCAGACGGCAAGAAAGAAATTGCAAGGCTAGGCTGGAAAAGGGAGGGGGAATGAGATGAGCTAAATCATTCTTACAGAGAGGCAGCAGTGTCTCGATGGACTGAATGGCCTTCTATTGATCAGTAGCTATTCTCTGCTTCTATGATCCTATAAAGTGTGGTAAATATTTGATTATCACAGCACGATTCATCTCCTACAACCTTTGGAGAAAGTTTTCAGCTCCTTTAATCAGCAATGGATTTCATGCAGCATCATTCTTTAATTGATTTAAACATGAACTAGACCAATTCTACCGATAGAATATTTTCCCCTCATTTGGTTTGTATATTTTAAGCTAAACTCTTCATTATCTGCAGAATTTTATGCCTTTCTGACGACATGGCACTAGGCTCAGCAAATGATTTAGAACATTCACTTAATCAATTAACACATTTAATCTGATTGACTGCCTTATATAACTGTGCATTATATTACCATCCATTTTATACAGCAGGATTGTCAAGAGATTTGCATTTGTTGGATTTGCCTGAGAAATAATTAATAACTTTTTCAATGTGCGTCTGTGTTGTAAGAGAGCAGCTGCAATAAAATGGGGATGTGTGTCGCTACACAGATTGTGCATTGACCCAAAAACCCCATCAGTTACTCTGTGTTGGAATCTGGGCACTTACTTTTACCCTTCCATGGGATGTGGGTGCCGCTGGCCTGGCCAGCATTTGTTGCCAACCCTAATTAACCTTTGACCGAGTGACTTGCTGGACCATTTCAAGGGTCAGTTAAACTTCAACGACATTATTGTGGGCCTGGAGTCACATGTAGGCCAGGCCGGATAAGGACGGCAGATTTCCTTCCTTAAAGGATATTAGTGAACCGGGTGGGTTTTTAAACAACAATTTCCTGGTTACCATTACCGAGATAAGCTTTGGTAACTGAATTTAAATTCTTACAACTGCTGGGGTTGGATTGGAACCCATGTTTCCAGTGCATTAGGCTCCATCTCTGGAGTTTCCATCCATTATAACGATGTTGCCATCTCTCCCACAGTATAGCCAGCGTTACTGTTTTAGTGAAGATAGGGAATTTGTGCAGCAGTAGATAAAAATGTTTAAGCATTCAGGGCTGTTAGTCTTTCTCAGCTGAATTTCACTTTAATGTGACAGGTTTTCACTGAGCAATATGTCTGTTCTGCCAGCGTTTCAGAAACTCCTGCTTTAGGCTGTTAAATCAGGGTGTCACTTCCATAATGAAAACTGATATTCTGCTCTAGATTTCTGTCATTTCACACCACCTGCCATCTCATCCTTGCAGTGGAGCTGGCGCTGGACTCTAGGCATCCATCCAATACTTGTTGACTCAGTCTCTCTCCTAGCCTGCTAAAGAAGCCCAAGAGTGGGTATCAATGCTGTAGACTTACCTGGGACAGAAATTAGAACAAGAACAACTTCGTATTTATATAGCACCCTTAATGTAGCAACATGCTCCAAGTGCTTCGCAGGAGTGTTACCAAGCAAGGTTTGACACGGTGCCACAGAAGGTGATGTTAGGGCAGGTGGGTAAAAGCTTGACCTTGGGAGATTGGTTTTGAGAAGCATCTTAAATAAGAAAAGAGAGGTAAAGTGTGAGGGAAGGAGCCTCTGCGCTTAACACCTTGAAAGTTGAAGGCGCTGTTATATTCTAGAAAGCCAGGCAATGAAGGATTGAACTTCAGCCAATCTTTAGAAGCATTTTTCTGCAGAGAAGAACGCTACAAGCATGCACCTCCCAACCCACTATTTACAATTTTGGTTTGTTCCTATTTCTCCCTCTCTTTGGCACCACTAAACCAATTAAGGGCCCCAAGTGAAAGGAGCATGCTTAAGTCATAGTAACCAAAACAAAACCTTGAATTAAAAAGTGATTTCTGGCATCGATAATGTGCTCCAGCCTCACGGGTACCCAGCAATTGTGACAATGTGTGCTCTCTCTCACCAGAAACACACTGGTGTGGATGCAATCATGGAAGAGAGGCAGGCTAAATGGGCCCATCAACTACCTGCTGCCTAGACACCTTGGCCTGGCCCAGGAGCAGACTAACAAGGAGGCCCCTTGATCTGCCAGTTCCCCTACGCATTGTGTGGCCAAAGACTAGGAGCATGGAGCTGAAGTGTAACCAGAAATTGAGGAGCAACCCGTTGAGATAATGGCAGATCAACTGCAACCTCATGCACACGACCCAAGTACAGCTGGCCTGGGATACCGTGAATCACCATAAACATGTATTACATAGAAACATACGCAGAAAATAGAAGCAGGAGGAAGCCCTTTGAGCCTGCTCCACCATTCATTTGGGAGAGCTCCGACGATGCAACTGTTATAGTCAAAGCACAGCTGTCATCCCCACTCTCCACCAGCACAGATACACACACCCCGGTGGGAAATACTAGTGGTCAGGCATCTGGGGCACAATCTGTGAGCACCACACAGCTGCTGATGTACATGTGGGGGAGGCAGGAACCCCGAGGCGAGACAGCAGTCGGAGGTTTGGTGGATCCCAGGACCCAGCTGATCCCAGCCTGAGGCTGAGCCTCTGGAAGTGGGTTAACCCACTTTATCAAGTGAGCTGATGGTGATGATAGGGAGCGGCCGGGACCTTTAGAGGGACATGTCAACATTACTCCAGCAGATCTAAAGCGCCTTGGAGGAGTTCCAGAGGCTATGGGTGCAGGAGATGGTGACAGCAATGTGTGGCACTGAGGCCAACACTGCTAGGGTGATGACCGCAGTGGAGACCCTGGTGCACGACGCCAGCACCATGCGTGAAGGTGTCCAAGGTGGTGCGCAGTCGGTAACGGCCATGGCTGAGAGCCTCAGAAGAATGACCGCCTCGCTGGGGGTTGTCACCCAGTACCAGACTGACCTTGATAAGGTTCAGAGGGACATGATCCGCCCGCAGATGGGAATGGCTGAGGCACTGTGCATCTTGTCCCAGTCACAGGTGGACATTGCTGAGGCGCTGCAGAGCATGTCCCAGTCACAGGTGGACATTGCCGAGATGCTGCAGAGCATGTCCCAGTCACAGGTGGACATTGCTGAGGCACTGTGCATCTTGTCCCAGTCACAGGTGGACATTGCTGAGGTGCTGCAGAGCATGTCCCAGTCACAGGTGGACATTGCCGAGACGCTGCAGAGCATGTCCCAGTCACAGGTGGACATTGCCGAGATGCTGCAGAGCATGTCCCAGTCACAGGTGGACATTGCTGAGGCACTGTGCATCTTGTCCCAGTCACAGGTGGACATTGCTGAGGTGCTGCAGAGCATGTCCCAGTCACAGGTGGACATTGCCGAGACGCTGCAGAGCATGTCCCAGTCACAGGTGGACATTGCCGAGACGCTGCAGAGCATGTCCCAGTCACAGGTGGACATTGCCGAGGTGCTGCAGAGCATGTCCCAGTCACAGGTGGACATTGCTGAGGCGCTGCAGAGCATGTCCCAGTCACAGGTGGACATTGCCGAGGTGCTGCAGAGCATGTCCCAGTCACAGGTGGACATTGCTGAGGCACTGTGCATCTTGTCCCAGTCACAGGTGGACATTGCTGAGACGCTGCAGAGCATGTCCCAGTCACAGGTGGACATTGCGGAGACGCTGCAGAGCATGTCCCAGTCACAGGTGGACATTGCGGAGACGCTGCAGAGCATGTCCCAGTCACAGGTGGACATTGCGGAGACGCTGCAGAGCTTTTCCCAGTCACAGGTGGACATTGCCGAGGTGCTGCAGAGCATGTCCCAGTCACAGGTGGACATTGCCGAGGTGCTGCAGAGCATGTCCCAGTCACAGGTGGACATTGCGGAGACGCTGCAGAGCATGTCCCAGTCACAGGTGGACATTGCTGAGACGCTGCAGAGCATGTCCCAGTCACAGGTGGACATTGCGGAGACGCTGCAGAGCATGTCCCAGTCACAGGTGGACATTGCGGAGACGCTGCAGAGCATGTCCCAGTCACAGGTGGACATTGCGGAGACGCTGCAGAGCTTTTCCCAGTCACAGGTGGACATTGCCGAGGTGCTGCAGAGCATGTCCCAGTCACAGGTGGACATTGCCGAGGTGCTGCAGAGCATGTCCCAGTCACAGGTGGACATTGCCGAGGTGCTGCAGAGCATGTCCCAGTCACAGGTGGACATTGCCGAGACGCTGCAGAGCATGTCCCAGTCACAGGTGGACATTGACGAGACGCTGCAGAGCTTGTCCCAGTCACAGGCGGACATTGCCGAGGTGCTGCAGAGCATGTCCCAGTCACAGGTGGACATTGCTGAGACGCTGCAGAGCTTTTCCCAGTCACAGGTGGACATTGCGGAGACGCTGCAGAGCTTGTCCCAGTCACAGGCGGACATTGCTGAGGTGCTGCAGAGCATGTCCCAGTCACAGGTGGACATTGCCGAGGTGCTGCAGAGCTTGTCCCAGTCACAGGCGGACATTGCGGAGACGCTGCAAAGCTTGTCCCAGTAACAGGTGGACATTGCTGAGACGCTGCAGAGCTTTTCCCAGTCACAGGCGGACATTGCTGAGGTGCTGCAGAGCATGTCCCAGTCACAGGTGGACATTGCTGAGACGCTGCAGAGCATGTCCCAGTCACAGGTGGACATTGACGAGACGCTGCAGAGCATGTCCCAGTCACAGGCGGACATTGCCGAGGTGCTGCAAAGCATGTCCCAGTCACAGGTGGACATTGCCGAGGTGCTGCAGAGCATGTCCCAGTCACAGGTGGACATTGCGGAGACGCTGCAGAGCATGTCCCAGTCACAGGCGGACATTGCCGAGGTGCTGCAGAGCATGTCCCAGTCACAGGTGGACATTGCGGAGACGCTGCAGAGCATGTCCCAGTCACAGGTGGGCATTGCCGAGGTGCTGCAGAGCATGTCCCAGTCACAGGTGGACATTGCGGAGACGCTGCAGAGCATGTCCCAGTCACAGGTGGACATTGCGGAGACGCTGCAGAGCTTGTCCCAGTCACAGGCGGACATTGCTGAGGTGCTGCAGAGCATGTCCCAGTCACAGGTGGACATTGCCGAGGTGCTGCAGAGCTTGTCCCAGTCACAGGCGGACATTGCGGAGACGCTGCAGAGCATGTCCCAGTCACAGGTGGACATTGCTGAGACGCTGCAGAGCATGTCCCAGTCACAGGTGGACATTGCTGAGACGCTGCAGAGCTTTTCCCAGTCACAGGCGGACATTGCTGAGGTGCTGCAGAGCATGTCCCAGTCACAGGTGGACATTGCTGAGACGCTGCAGAGCATGTCCCAGTCACAGGTGGACATTGCCGAGGTGCTGCAGAGCATGTCCCAGTCACAGGTGGACATTGCTGAGACGCTGCAGAGCATGTCCCAGTCACAGGTGGACATTGCTGAGACGCTGCAGAGCATGTCCCAGTCACAGGTGGACATTGACGAGACGCTGCAGAGCATGTCCCAGTCACAGGTGGACATTGCTGAGACGCTGCAGAGCATGTCCCAGTCACAGGTGGACATTGCTGAGACGCTGCAGAGCTTTTCCCAGTCACAGGCGGACATTGCTGAGGTGCTGCAGAGCATGTCCCAGTCACAGGTGGGCATTGCCGAGGTGCTGCAGAGCATGTCCCAGTCACAGGTGGACATTGCGGAGACGCTGCAGAGCATGTCCCAGTCACAGGTGGACATTGCTGAGACGCTGCAGAGCTTTTCCCAGTCACAGGTGGACATTGCGGAGACGCTGCAGAGCTTGTCCCAGTCACAGGCGGACATTGCTGAGGTGCTGCAGAGCATGTCCCAGTCACAGGTGGACATTGCCGAGGTGCTGCAGAGCTTGTCCCAGTCACAGGCGGACATTGCGGAGACGCTGCAAAGCTTGTCCCAGTAACAGGTGGACATTGCTGAGACGCTGCAGAGCTTTTCCCAGTCACAGGCGGACATTGCTGAGGTGCTGCAGAGCATGTCCCAGTCACAGGTGGACATTGCTGAGACGCTGCAGAGCATGTCCCAGTCACAGGTGGACATTGACGAGACGCTGCAGAGCATGTCCCAGTCACAGGCGGACATTGCCGAGGTGCTGCAAAGCATGTCCCAGTCACAGGTGGACATTGCCGAGGTGCTGCAGAGCATGTCCCAGTCACAGGTGGACATTGCGGAGACGCTGCAGAGCATGTCCCAGTCACAGGCGGACATTGCCGAGGTGCTGCAGAGCATGTCCCAGTCACAGGTGGACATTGCGGAGACGCTGCAGAGCATGTCCCAGTCACAGGTGGGCATTGCCGAGGTGCTGCAGAGCATGTCCCAGTCACAGGTGGACATTGCGGAGACGCTGCAGAGCATGTCCCAGTCACAGGTGGACATTGCGGAGACGCTGCAGAGCTTGTCCCAGTCACAGGCGGACATTGCTGAGGTGCTGCAGAGCATGTCCCAGTCACAGGTGGACATTGCCGAGGTGCTGCAGAGCTTGTCCCAGTCACAGGCGGACATTGCGGAGACGCTGCAGAGCATGTCCCAGTCACAGGTGGACATTGCTGAGACGCTGCAGAGCATGTCCCAGTCACAGGTGGACATTGCTGAGACGCTGCAGAGCTTTTCCCAGTCACAGGCGGACATTGCTGAGGTGCTGCAGAGCATGTCCCAGTCACAGGTGGACATTGCTGAGACGCTGCAGAGCATGTCCCAGTCACAGGTGGACATTGCCGAGGTGCTGCAGAGCATGTCCCAGTCACAGGTGGACATTGCTGAGACGCTGCAGAGCATGTCCCAGTCACAGGTGGACATTGACGAGACGCTGCAGAGCATGTCCCAGTCACAGGTGGACATTGCTGAGACGCTGCAGAGCATGTCCCAGTCACAGGTGGACATTGCTGAGACGCTGCAGAGCTTTTCCCAGTCACAGGCGGACATTGCTGAGGTGCTGCAGAGCATGTCCCAGTCACAGGTGGACATTGCTGAGACGCTGCAGAGCATGTCCCAGTCACAGGTGGGCATTGCCGAGGTGCTGCAGAGCATGTCCCAGTCACAGGTGGACATTGCGGAGACGCTGCAGAGCATGTCCCAGTCACAGGTGGACATTGCCGAGACGCTGCAGAGCATGTCCCAGTCACAGGTGGACATTGACGAGACGCTGCAGAGCATGTCCCAGTCACAGGTGGACATTGCCGAGACGCTGCAGAGCATGTCCCAGTCACAGGTGGACATTGCCGAGGTGCTGCAGAGCTTGTCCCAGTCACAGGTGGACATTGCTGAGACGCTGCAGAGCATGTCCCAGTCACAGGTGGGCATTGCGGAGACGCTGCAGAGCATGTCCCAGTCACAGGTGGACATTGCCGAGACGCTGCAGAGCATGTCCCAGTCACAGGTGGACATTGCCGAGGTGCTGCAGAGCATGTCCCAGTCACAGGTGGACATTGCCGAGACGCTGCAGAGCATGTCCCAGTCACAGGTGGACATTGCCGAGGTGCTGCAGAGCTTGTCCCAGTCACAGGTGGACATTGCTGAGACGCTGCAGAGCATGTCCCAGTCACAGGTGGACATTGCTGAGGTGCTGCAAAGCATGTCCCAGTCACAGGTGGACATTGCTGAGACGCTGCAGAGCTTGTCCCAGTCACAGGCGGACATTGCTGAGGTGCTGCAGAGCATGTCCCAGTCACAGGTGGGTAAAAGCTTGACCTTGGGAGATTGGTTTTGAGAAGCATCTTAAATAAGAAAAGAGAGGTAAAGTGTGAGGGAAGGAGCCTCTGCGCTTAACACCTTGAAAGTTGAAGGCGCTGTTATATTCTAGAAAGCCAGGCAATGAAGGATTGAACTTCAGCCAATCTTTAGAAGCATTTTTCTGCAGAGAAGAACGCTACAAGCATGCACCTCCCAACCCACTATTTACAATTTTGGTTTGTTCCTATTTCTCCCTCTCTTTGGCACCACTAAACCAATTAAGGGCCCCAAGTGAAAGGAGCATGCTTAAGTCATAGTAACCAAAACAAAACCTTGAATTAAAAAGTGATTTCTGGCATCGATAATGTGCTCCAGCCTCACGGGTACCCAGCAATTGTGACAATGTGTGCTCTCTCTCACCAGAAACACACTGGTGTGGATGCAATCATGGAAGAGAGGCAGGCTAAATGGGCCCATCAACTACCTGCTGCCTAGACACCTTGGCCTGGCCCAGGAGCAGACTAACAAGGAGGCCCCTTGATCTGCCAGTTCCCCTACGCATTGTGTGGCCAAAGACTAGGAGCATGGAGCTGAAGTGTAACCAGAAATTGAGGAGCAACCCGTTGAGATAATGGCAGATCAACTGCAACCTCATGCACACGACCCAAGTACAGCTGGCCTGGGATACCGTGAATCACCATAAACATGTATTACATAGAAACATACGCAGAAAATAGAAGCAGGAGGAAGCCCTTTGAGCCTGCTCCACCATTCATTTGGGAGAGCTCCGACGATGCAACTGTTATAGTCAAAGCACAGCTGTCATCCCCACTCTCCACCAGCACAGATACACACACCCCGGTGGGAAATACTAGTGGTCAGGCATCTGGGGCACAATCTGTGAGCACCACACAGCTGCTGATGTACATGTGGGGGAGGCAGGAACCCCGAGGCGAGACAGCAGTCGGAGGTTTGGTGGATCCCAGGACCCAGCTGATCCCAGCCTGAGGCTGAGCCTCTGGAAGTGGGTTAACCCACTTTATCAAGTGAGCTGATGGTGATGATAGGGAGCGGCCGGGACCTTTAGAGGGACATGTCAACATTACTCCAGCAGATCTAAAGCGCCTTGGAGGAGTTCCAGAGGCTATGGGTGCAGGAGATGGTGACAGCAATGTGTGGCACTGAGGCCAACACTGCTAGGGTGATGACCGCAGTGGAGACCCTGGTGCACGACGCCAGCACCATGCGTGAAGGTGTCCAAGGTGGTGCGCAGTCGGTAACGGCCATGGCTGAGAGCCTCAGAAGAATGACCGCCTCGCTGGGGGTTGTCACCCAGTACCAGACTGACCTTGATAAGGTTCAGAGGGACATGATCCGCCCGCAGATGGGAATGGCTGAGGCACTGTGCATCTTGTCCCAGTCACAGGTGGACATTGCTGAGGCGCTGCAGAGCATGTCCCAGTCACAGGTGGACATTGCCGAGATGCTGCAGAGCATGTCCCAGTCACAGGTGGACATTGCTGAGGCACTGTGCATCTTGTCCCAGTCACAGGTGGACATTGCTGAGGTGCTGCAGAGCATGTCCCAGTCACAGGTGGACATTGCCGAGACGCTGCAGAGCATGTCCCAGTCACAGGTGGACATTGCCGAGATGCTGCAGAGCATGTCCCAGTCACAGGTGGACATTGCTGAGGCACTGTGCATCTTGTCCCAGTCACAGGTGGACATTGCTGAGGTGCTGCAGAACATGTCCCAGTCACAGGTGGACATTGCCGAGACGCTGCAGAGCATGTCCCAGTCACAGGTGGACATTGCCGAGACGCTGCAGAGCATGTCCCAGTCACAGGTGGACATTGCCGAGGTGCTGCAGAGCATGTCCCAGTCACAGGTGGACATTGCCGAGGTGCTGCAGAGCATGTCCCAGTCACAGGTGGACATTGCTGAGGCGCTGCAGAGCATGTCCCAGTCACAGGTGGACATTGCCGAGGTGCTGCAGAGCATGTCCCAGTCACAGGTGGACATTGCTGAGGCACTGTGCATCTTGTCCCAGTCACAGGTGGACATTGCCGAGGTGCTGCAGAGCATGTCCCAGTCACAGGTGGACATTGCCGAGGTGCTGCAGAGCATGTCCCAGTCACAGGTGGACATTGCTGAGGTGCTGCACAGCATGTCCCAGTCACAGGTGGACATTGCCGAGGTGCTGCAGAGCATGTCCCAGTCACAGGTGGACATTGCCGAGGTGCTGCAGAGCATGTCCCAGTCACAGGTGGACATTGCTGAGACGCTGCAGAGCATGTCCCAGTCACAGGTGGACATTGCGGAGACGCTGCAGAGCATGTCCCAGTCACAGGCGGACATTGCTGAGGTGCTGCAGAGCATGTCCCAGTCACAGGTGGACATTGCCGAGGTGCTGCAGAGCATGTCCCAGTCACAGGCGGACATTGCTGAGACGCTGCAGAGCATGTCCCAGTCACAGGTGGACATTGCTGAGACGCTGCAGAGCTTGTCCCAGTCACAGGTGGACATTGCCGAGGTGCTGCAGAGTATGTCCCAGTCACAGGTGGACATTGCTGAGACGCTGCAGAGCTTGTCCCAGTCACAGGTGGACATTGCTGAGACGCTGCAGAGCATGTCCCAGTCACAGGTGGACATTGCCGAGGTGCTGCAGAGCATGTCCCAGTCACAGGTGGACATTGCCGAGGTGCTGCAGAGAATGTCCCAGTCACTGAGGAGCATCGACAAGGGCGTCGACACCATGGTGCAGACATTAAGGAGCCCCTAGGGCTGGCAGAGCCAGATGATGCAGGGGCAGCCAGGACTCGAACCAGCTGTCCCTCCGTCCCAAGGTGAATGCCAGGGCCCTATGGGCACCGACTGGAGGAGGGGGCGCCGAGTGCCAACCTGGGCCTGTCCCATGGAGTGCCGACGGTGGGCACCAGAGTCCCCAAATTCCACCCCTCTGATGAGGCCACGCCTCAAGGTCAGCACAAGGGACAGGGTGGCACGGCTGTGCATGTGTTGCCACCAAGTAAGCCGGGGCCCTCCGGCCACAGAGCTCCCAGAAGATGCAGCCAGGGTCAGTGAGGGCACTGGACGAGAGAGGCAGCTGGCTGCCTCGACCTCAGATGTTCATCCTGGGGAAACACCTAAACGTAGCGGTAGAGGGCCAAGCACATCGAGGATCACTGAGTTTACTGGGGGAGGAGGTGGATGGAGGGGTAGATAGGGGGTGGGTTGGGGGTTGAGAGGGGGGGGGGGGGGGGGTCGGCACCGGCAGTATTGTACAGCACATTAAACTCCTTTTTGCACAACCATTAATGATGCCTCTGTCACTTTCTACCGCATTGTATTCTGTTCTGTTGAAGGTGAACCAAACAGGTGAGATGCTGAGAAGCTATTTCTCTGACTTGAAACTTCCAACTGGGATAAGGCAATCATTTGCTTTAGAATTCCAGCCTTTGAGTTTGTGAAAGCTTGATTCAGCAACTATGCAATATAATACAGTAATGTTAAAGGCAGATGTGGGACAAATACAATGAGGAACCAGGAAAGGCAGTGTTGGTAAACAAATACTTTCCCCATAGGAGACACAAAAAATTCCAGAAAGAGTGGGGAACAAAATGACCATGGAGCTACTGCAAGAAATTAGGAATCTGCATGTTTACCGTTATAAATTGAACTTTGGGGAATAAGAGAAAGGGGGGGGGGGGGGGGGAACGGTTCTTCTGCAATTATCTTGGGCTTTGGTGAGATCAGACCTGGACTATTAAGCTGTTTTGATTTGTCTACCACAAGAGAGGTAGTGTAATGAAAGTTCACTAGATTCAGCTCTGGGGCAAGAGGATACCATGTGAGGACGGATCAGCTCCATAATGGGGAAAGGGGGGTGCGGGTGGGGGGGGGGGGGGGGGGGGGGGGTTGTGGGATGGGTTTAGGATGAAGAGGGCCAGCCATATAGGAGTGAAATGAGAAGTTTCTTCATTCCGAGGGCTGTGAATCTTTGCAATTCTCTGCCCCAGAGAGCTGTGGACGCTCATTTGTTCAGTGTATCGAAGAATGAGATTGTCAGATTTTGGGGCATTATAGGAGTGAGCGAATATGGGAAGATGCAGTAAGGTGGTGTTGAGATCGAGGATCAACTATGAACTCATTGCGTAGTGGAGCAGGCTCAAGGGGCTGAATGGCCGTCGCCTGCTTATGTTTCTTTTGCTGTTATGCACATTATGCAACATCACAGTGCAGGAATTTAATAAGTACGACCATCTTTTAACAGTTGGTTTGGAAGTACAGAACCTGAGTATTGTTGAAAAAAGGCATTTTGTTGAAGCCTTTAGTCTTGCACTCATCAAGACAATCGCAAGAATACCAATGTCAGGGAATAGAACAACCAGGCATATCCAAGAACACTGCGTGAGGCTAGAGAAGAAATTGCAGGAGCCCTGGCTGAGATATTTGCATCATCGTTAGCCACGGGTGAGGTACCAGAAGACTGGGGGGTAGAAAATGTTGTGCCCTTATTTAAGAAGGGCTGCAAAGAAAAACCTTGGAATTATAGACCGGTAAGCCGAACATCTGTGATGATTCTGAGGGATTATATATTCAGGCATTTGTAAAGACAGGTAATGGTCAGCATGGCTTTGCGCACGGGAGATTACAAATTTGATGAAGTGACCAGGAAGGTTGATGAGCGCAGGGCGGTAGAGCTAGTCTATATGGACTTCAGTAAGGCCTTTGATAAAGTTCCACATGGTAGGCTGCTCTGGAAGGTAAGATCACATGGAATCCAGGGAGAGCTGGCAAATTGGATATGTAATTGGCTTGAATGGTAGGAAGTAGAGGGTAGCGGTGGAAGGATGCTTGTCGGACTGGAGGCCTGTGATTAGTGGTGTGCCTCAGATGTGCTGGGCCCATTGCTGTTTGTTATCTATACCAATGATTTGGGTGAGTCACCAAAAGGTGGAATCACAGGTAGTTAGGGCAGTGAAGAAAGCTTTTGACATGCTGGCCTTCCTCAGTCAGGCCATTGAGTATAGAAGTTGGGAAGTTATGTTTCTAGTTGTACAGGACATTGGTGAGGCCACACCTGGAGTATTGTGTTCAGTTTTGGTTGCCTTGCTATAGGAAAGATGTTATTAAACCGGAGACAGTGCAGAAGGATGTTGCTAGGATTCGAGGGACAGAGTTACAGGGAGATTTGGACAGACTAGGATCATTTTCTTTGGAGTGTTGGAGACTGAGGGGTGATCTTATGGAGGTGTATAAGATCATGAGAGGCATGGATTGGGAGAATGCACTCAGTCTTTGTTCCGGTTGCGGCTATGACTAGCTAAGCCACACATTTGGAAGCTCCTGCGACAAAGGTGTTTTTGGGCCAATTGGAGGGCCCCAACGGTGCTGAAAAAACGAATCCCGGTGGGGGAAGGTCCCCTGAGGAGAACTAGACCGATTTTATGGTCGGTACCCGGAGTGGAGCGGCAAGAAAAACGGCAGCAGCTCCCCAAAAAAAGCGGGGGAAGAAAATCAAAATGGCGGCCGGCGGCGCATCGGAGGAGTGGAAGAAATGGGCGGAGGAGCAGCAGGCCGCTCTCCTCCGTTTTTTCACGGAGATGAAAGTGGAGCTCTTTGAGTCCATGAACGCGACGGCCACCAGGTTGGTGGGAGCCCAGGCGATCCAAGAGGCGTCGATTAAAGATCTGCAGCAGGAGATGACCGCGAGGGAGGAGGAGGCCACAGTCATTGGGGCAAAGGTGGAGGTGCACGAGGCACTCCACATGAAGTGGCAGAGCCGCTTCGAGGAGCTGGACACTCGGATGAGGAGGAAAAATTTGAGGATCCTGGGCCTGGAAGAAGGCCTGGAGGGGTCGGATCTCCCGGGATATGTGGCGGAGATGTTGAGCTCCCTGATGGGGGAAGGGGCCGGTCCGGCGCCCCTGGAATTGGAAGAGGCATACCGGGTCATGGCCAGGAGGCCTAGGGCAAACGAGCCCCCGAGGGCGGTGCTGGTGCGGTTCCAGCGGCTAAGTGATCGAGAGAAAGTCCTGAGGTGGGCAAAAAGGGAGAAAAGCAGCAAGTGGCAGAACTCGACGGTAAGGGTGTACCAGGACTGGAGTGCGGAGGTGGCAAAGCGGCGGGCCCGGTACAACCGGACAAACGCGGTGCTACACGCAAAAAAGATCAAATTTGGAATGCTGCAACCGGCGCGCTTGTGGGTCACCTACAAGGACCAACATCATTATTTCGAGTCCCCAGAGGAGGCCTGGACCTTTGTACAAGAGGAAAAGTTGGACACGAACTAAAACCTGGGAGCACCGGCGGTCGTAGCCGCCGGGGGACTCTTGATTGAGCAAGTGGCCCTTTTCTTTTTCAGGCCAGGTCGGAACTGGGTAACAGTTTCGTGGATTGTTTGGGGTGTTTTTTCTCGAACGGTTGACTTTTCTGAATATCTTGAAGGTTTCGAGTTGTTGGGTGTTTCTGTATATTTGTACTGTTGAAATCTCTATTGTGGGTCATTGGCTTCTTATGGGGTGTTTCTTCCCGTTTCCAATTTCCCTTAGTTATTTACCCCTCTTACCCTTTTTCTTTGGGTGCTTGGGGGGGTTTTTTGTTCTTTTTTTTTTTCTTTTCAGGTTATGGTTATCTGCGGTTATTTATACTGTTTGATGGAGGGTGATGGTTGGGCACACTGTTAGTTGATAGCTAGTTAATTATTTTGTTATTTAAGTATGTAGTTAAGTATTTATGTATTTAGATGCCATTGGGTATTTATATCGTTAAGTTGGGGAGACGGGACGGGGGGGAGCGGGTTGATTATGCGGGTCTTTCTCTGGGGTTTTAAGGGGATCTTTCACGGGCGCAGATGGGGTGAACCGGGAGGAGTCGGAATGTGGCAGGAGCAGCCGGGTCAGCGGAGACCAGCTGACTCTCGGGAGTACGATGTTGGGTACATCGCGGCTAGGAGGGGTCCTAGCCGGGGGGGGGGGGGGGGGGGGGGGGGGGGGGGAAGGGGGGGGGCGGGGGGGGGACACCGGGTTGCTGCTGGAAAGACCAGGGACGAGAAGGGGAAAGCCGGGGGGGTGGGGGGGGGGGCCATCGCTATGGGAAGCGGGTCAGAAAAGGAGGGATGACCCGGGGCGAGCAAGGGACAAGACATGGCTAATCGACAGGGAGTAGGGACGGGTCGCTCTGCGATCCGATTGATCACGTGGAACGTAAGGGGGCTGAATGGGCCGGTCAAAAGATCAAGGGTCTTCTCACACCTGAAGGGACTGAAGGCTGATGTAGCAATGCTGCAGGAGACTCATTTTTTTTTTTTTTATAAATGTTTTTATTCAGTTTTCATATTTTATATTGAACAAATTACAAATTGTTAGGAGAGAGAAAAAAAAAACAAACACGCAAAAATTAACATACATATTACAGGTAAGCATCTTCGTAGTAGTAACTGCGCCCCCCCCCCCCCCCCCCCCCTCAACATGTTTATTTAGTTTGGTTTTGGGCCTTAGCTAGCCATCGAACCCCCGTAACGAACCTGTAGCCCCCCCCCCCCCTCCCGCTACCTTCCCCCGACTATTCTTCCTCTTGTACATTGGCCACAAATAGGTCCCGGAACAGTTGCATGAATGGCTCCCACGTTCTGTGGAAGCCATCGTCCGACCCTCGGATGGCAAATTTGATTTTCTCCATTTGGAGAGATTCCGAGAGGTCGGACAGCCAGTCCGCAGCTCTGGGCGGTGCTGCTGACCGCCAGCCAAACAGGATTCTACGGCGGGCGATCAGGGAGGCAAAGGCAAGGGCGTGCGCCCTCCTCCCCAGGAATAGATCTGGCTGTTCTGAAACCCCGAAGACCGCCACTATCGGGCATGGCTCCACCCTCACTCCCACCACTTTGGACATAACCTCGAAGAAGGCTGTCCAGTACTCCACGGGTCTGGGGCAAGACCAGAACATGTGGGCGTGGTTGGCCGGGCCTCTTTGGCACCGTTCACATCTGTCTTCCACCTCCGGGAAGAACCTACTCATACGGGTTCTTGTTAAGTGGGCTCTATGTACCACTTTTAGTTGCGTCAGGCTGAGCCTTGCGCACGTGGAGGTGGAGTTGACCCTATGCAGTGCTTCGCTCCAGAGTCCCCACCCGATCTCCATCCCCAGGTCGTCCTCCCATTTCCTCCTTGTTGCGTCCAGTACGGTGTCGTCCCTATCTACCAGTCGGTCATACATGTCACTACAGTTCCCTTTCTCTAGGATACTTGCGTCCAGTAGGTCTTCCAGTAGTGTCTGTCGTGGCGGTTGTGGGTACGTCCTTGTCTCCTTTCGTAGGAAGTTTTTGAGCTGCAGGTACCGTAGCTCGTTCCCCCCAGCTAGCTGAAATTTCTCTGTCAGTTCGTCCAGTGTTGCGATCCTGTCGTCCGTGTATAGGTCCCTGACTGTCAGTGTCCCCCCGTCCTGCCTCCACCTTTTGAAGGTGGCGTCGGTCAGTGCTGGTTTGAACCTATGGTTGTTGCAGATGGGAGCCCTGTTCGACATTTTGGTCAGGCCAAGTTGCTGCCGCAGTTGGTTCCAGGATTGGAGAGTGGCTGTCACCACTGGGCTGCTGGAGTGTTTTTTGGGTGGGGATGGGAGTGCTGCCGTGGCGAGGGCCCGGAGGGAGGTTCCCATGCAGGAGGCCTCCTCCGCACGCACCCACTCAGCTTCTGGCTCCTGGATCCATCCCCTTACTCGCTCGGCTGTTGCTGCCCAGTGGTAGAATTGTAGATTCGGGAGGGCTAACCCTCCCCTGGTTTTTGTTTTTTGTAAGACCTTCTTTGGGATCCTAGCATTTTTACCCCTCCCATACGAACGCCATGATGAGTTTGTCCAGCGCTTTGAAAAAGGCCTTGGGGATGTAGATCGGAATGGATCTAAACAGGAAGAGGAACCTGGGCAGTACGTTCATTTTGATCGTCTGAACTCTCCCCGCGAGGGAGAGCGGGAGTGTGTTCCATCTTTGCAGGTCCTTTTTAACTTCCTCCGTCAGGCTGGTGAGGTTCCATTTGTGGATCCCTTTCCAGTCATGGGCTATTTGGATCCCCAGGTAGCGGAATTTATGTCGGGCTTGTTTGAACGGCAGCCCCTTTAGTGCTGCCACCCCCCCCCCCTTGCGGGTGTACTGGGAAGATCTCACTTTTGCTCATGTTGAGTTTGTAGCCCGAGAAGGCTCCAAACTCTTTCAGGAGCGCGATGATTCCGTCCATGCTGCTTTGTGGGTCCGAGATATAGAGGAGCAGATCATCCGCATAGAGTGAGACTCTGTGCTCTCTACCTCCCCTTCGGATCCCCCTCCAATTTTTTGCTGCCCTGAGCGCGATTGCTAGCGGTTCAATTGCTAGTGCGAACAGCAGCGGGGACAGTGGGCATCCTTGTCTGGTGCCCCTGTGCAGCTGGAAGTATTGGGAGTTGGTATTGTTGGTCTGTACACTCGCCATGGGAGCGTTGTACAGGAGCTTTACCCAAGCGGTGAACCCTGTTCCAAGCCCGAACCGCTCCAGTACCTCTATGAGGTATTTCCACTCGACTCTGTCGAAGGCCTTTTCTGCGTCCAGGGAGACGATCACCTCTTGTGTTCTCTCCCCGGAGGGGGTCATTATCATGTTCAGCAGGCGCCTGATGTTCGCGGTCAGCTGTCTACCTTTGACAAAGCCCGTCTGGTCCTCTGTGACCACCTCAGGTACACAGTCTTCTAGCCTTTTGGCTAGGATTTTGGCCAGTATTTTGGCGTCTGCATTCAGCAGAGATATGGGTCTGTATGACCCACATTCCGTTGGGTCTTTGTCTTTCTTAGGTATCAGCGAGATTGAGGCCTGTGCTAACGTGGGTGGCAACGTGCCCCTAGCTAGCGAGTCTGTGAACATCTCCCGCAGGTGCGGGGCCAGCGCTGTCGCAAATTTTTTGTAGAAGTCCGCCGGGAATCCATCCGGTCCCGGCGCCTTCCCCGCCTGCATGGAGCTAATGCTCTCCATGATCTCTCCCAGTGCTAGTGGTGCTTCCAGATCCCGTTTTCTGCCCTCTCCCACAACTGGTATGTTCAGTCCGTCAAGAAACCGGTTCATCCCAGCCTTCCCCGTTGGGGGCTCCGAGGTGTATAGCTCTTGGTAGAAGGCCTTGAAGGTTTTGTTAATCCTCTCTGGTTCTGTTTCCAACGTGCCTCTGGTATCTCTGATTTGCGCAATTTCCCTGCTGGCTGCCTGCTTTCTCAGCTGGTGGGCCAACAGGCGGCTGGCTTTGTCTCCGTGTTCGTATAGGGCCCCGCGTGCCTGGCGGAGTTGGTGTACTGCTTTCCTGGTGGAGAGCAGGTCAAAGTTCCTTTGTAATTCTTTTCTCTCCGCCAGGAGTTCGCAGGAGACTCATTTGAGGGTAGCAGATCAGTTCCGCCTGAGAAGAGGGTGGGTGGGACAGGTGTTCCACTCAGGCTTGGATATCAAGAACCGGGGGGTGGCGATTTTGGTGGGAAAGAGGGTGTCGTTTGTGGCGGCAGAGGTGGTGGCAGACAAGGAGGGCAGGTACGTGATGGTGAGGGGTAGGTTGCAGGGAGAGAATGTGGTACTGGTAAATGTGTATGCCCCGAACTGGGACGACGCGGGTTTTATGAGGCGCCTGCTGGGCCTCATCCCGGGACTGGAGGCAGGGGGCCTGATCATGGGAGGGGACTTTAATACGGTGTTAGACCCTGGGCTGGATAGATCGAGTTCCAGGACGAATAGGAGGCCGGCAGCGGCAGAGGTGTTAAGGGGGTTCATGGAGCAGATGGGAGGGGTAGACCCATGGAGATTTGGTAGGCCTAGGGCGAGGGAGTATTCTTTTTTCTCCCACGTCCACAGAGTGTACTCTAGGATCGATTTTTTCGTATTGAACAGGGGGCTGATACCGAGAGTGCAGGACACGGAGTACTCGGCCATTGCGATATCGGACCATGCACCACATTGGGTGGACGTGGACATGGGGGAGGCGCGGGATCAACGCCCGTTGTGGCGCCTGGATGTAGGGCTGTTGGCGGACGAAGAGGTGCGCAGAAGGGTGAGAACGGGCATTGAGAACTATCTGGGTACGAATGACACAGGTGAGGTGCAGGTGGGGACGGTCTGGGAGGCCTTGAAAGCAGTGATTAGAGGAGAGCTGATCTCCATAAGGGCACACAGAGAGAGGAAGGAGAGGCAGGAAAGGGAGAGGTTGGTGGGGGAGCTCCTAGAAGTAGATAGGAAATATGCGGCGGCACCAGAGGAGGGGCTATTAAGGGAGCGGCGTAGCTTGCAGGCCAGGTTCGACCTACTGACCACTAGGAAGGCGGAAATGCAGTGGAGAAGGGCGCAGGGTGCGGCGTATGAGTACGGGGAAAAGGCGAGCAGGATGCTGGCACACCAGCTTCGTAAGCGAGATGCAGCCAGAGAGATTGGGGGAGTGAGAGAGAGGGGTGGGGACGTAGTGCAGAAGGGGCAAGAGGTGAATAGGGTCTTTAGGGACTTCTATAGGGAATTGTATAGGTCTGAACCGCCGAAGAGGAGAGGGGGAATGAAGAACTTTCTCGACAAATTGGGGTTCCCAAAGGTACAGGAGGAGCTGGTAGAAGGGTTGGGGGCGCCGATAGAGCTGCAGGAGCTAATTAAAGGGATAGGCCAGATGCAGGCGGGGAAGGCGCCGGGGCCGGACGGGTTCCCGGTGGAGTTTTACAGGAAATTTGTGGACTTGGTGGGTCCAGTGCTGGTGCGAGCCTTTAATGAGGCGCGCGAGGGGGGGGTTCTGCCCCCAACAATGTCGCAGGCCCTGATCTCCTTGATTTTGAAGCGGGACAAGGACCCGGTCCAGTGCGGGTCCTACAGGCCCATCTCCCTCCTGAATGTTGACGCCAAGCTGTTAGCAAAGGTCCTGGCAACCAGGATAGAGGACTGTGTGCCAGGGGTAGTCCACGAAGACCAGACGGGGTTCGTGAAGGGACGTCAACTTAACACAAATGTCCGGAGGTTGTTAAATGTGATTATGATGCCAGCAGTGGAAGGGGAGGCGGAGATAGTGGTAGCGTTGGACGCGGAGAAGGCATTTGACAGGGTGGAGTGGGAATACTTGTGGGAGACGTTGGAAAGGTTTGGGTTTGGGGAGGGATTTATCAAGTGGGTAAAACTGCTCTATTCAGCTCCGATGGCAAGTGTGGTAACAAACGGGAGGAGGTCAGAATATTTTGGGCTCCATCGAGGTACTAGGCAGGGATGTCCCCTATCCCCCTTACTCTTTGCATTAGCGATTGAGCCGTTGGCGATGGCACTGAGGGGTTCAGGGGGGTGGAGAGGACTGACAAGGGGAGGGGAGGAACATCGGGTCTCGCTCTATGCGGATGATTTGTTGTTGTATGTGGCAGACCCGGAGGGGGGAATGCCGGAGGTAATGGGGATACTAGCGGAGTTCGGGGACTTTTCGGGGTATAAATTAAATCTGGGGAAAAGTGAGGTCTTTGTAATACACCCGGGAGACCAAGGGGAGGGAATTGGGAGGCTCCCCTTCAAAAGAGCAGGTAAAAGTTTTAGGTATTTGGGGGTGCAGGTGGCAAAGAACTGGGGGACCCTCCGCAAGTTGAACTTTTCCAGACTGGTGGAACAGATGGAGGAGGAGTTTAAGAGGTGGGACATGGTGCCGCTGTCGCTGGCAGGGAGGGTGCAGTCAGTTAAAATGACGGTCCTCCCGAGGTTCTTGTTTTTGTTCCAGTGTCTGCCCATCTTCCTCCCCAGGGCCTTTTTCAAGAAGGTAACGAGTAGTATCATGGGGTATGTGTGGGCACATGGCACCCCGAGAGTTAGAAGGGTCTTTTTGGAGCGGAGTAGGGATAGTGGAGGGCTGGCGTTACCCAACCTTTCAGGATATTACTGGGCGGCAAATACATCGATGGTGCAAAAGTGGATGATGGAAGGGGAGGGGGCAGCCTGGAAGCGCATGGAGAGGGCGTCCTGCGGCAACATAAGCTTAGGGGCACTGGTAACGGCACCATGGCCGCTCCCTCCCACGAGGTATACCACGAGCCCGGTGGTGGCGGCCACCCTCAAGATCTGGGGGCAGTGGAGGCGACACAGGGGGGAAGTGGGAGGTCTGATAGGGGCACCACTAAGAGGGAACCACAGATTTGCGCCGGGAATCACAGGAGGGGGATTCCAGAGCTGGCAGAGGGCGGGTATTAGACAACTGAGGGACTTGTTTATAGAGGGGAGGTTTGCGAGCCTGGGAGAGCTGGAGGAGAAATTTGGGCTCCCCCCGGGGAACACGTTCAGGTACCTCCAAGTGAAGGCATTTGCCAGACGACAGGTAGAGGGGTTCCCCGCGCTTCCCGACAGGGGGGTGAGTGACAGGGTGCTATCAGGGGTCTGGGTCGGGGAGGGGAAGATCTCGGACATCTATAAGATTATGCAGGAGGTGGAGGAGGTACCAGTAGTGGAGCTAAAAGATAAGTGGGAGTTAGAGCTGGGGGAACAGATAGAGGACGGGACATGGGCAGACGCCCTGGAGAGGGTCAACTCGTCGTCGTCATGTGCGAGACTAAGTCTCATTCAATTTAAGGTACTGCATAGAGCCCACATGACGGGGACAAGGATGAGTCGGTTTTTCGGGGGTGAAGACAGGTGTATTAGATGTTCGGGAAGCCCTGCGAATCATGCACATATGTTTTGGGCATGTCCGGCACTGGAGGAGTTCTGGAAGGGGGTGGCAGGGACGGTGTCGAGAGTGGTGGGGTCCAGGGTCAAGCCAGGATGGGGACTTGCGATCTTCGGGGTTGGGGTGGAACCGGGGGTACAGGGGGCGAGGGAGGCTGGAATATTAGCCTTTGCGTCCTTGGTGGCTCGGAGGAGGATCTTGATTCAGTGGAGGGACGAAAGGCCTCCGAGTGTTAACACCTGGTTAAACGACATGGCAAACTTCATCCAATTGGAAAGGATCAAATTCGCCCTGAGAGGGTCGGTGCAGGGGTTTTTCAGGCGATGGCAACCCTTCCTAGACCTCTTGGATCAGAGATAGAAACTGAGGCCGTGACAGCAGCAACCCGGGAGCAGTGGCGTGCAGAGGTCTGGTGATGCCCGGGGCAAATCTTGATTGTATGCCCCAAAGACTCAAGTATAAGGCCTAATATACTGAGAAATATTATGAGAAAGGAAAACATTTTGAATATATAAACACAGATGAAACATGAAATAAACGCTTTATTCGATTTTAATATAAATCAATCAAATTTATTAAGTTCTTTTCCCCAAATGATACCTCCTGTCACAAAACACCTGAACTACTTCACTTTTTACATCAGCTGTGAGAAATTCTTTTTCAATGCTTATTAAAGCCAGGTTGGTCAGTCGCTCCTGTGACATAGAAGACCTCAGATATGTTTTTATTAATTTCAGTTTTGAAAATGACCTTTCACAGCTTGCGACTGAAAATGCGATTGTAAGCAGTAATCTGTATGAAACACACAGCGTCGGAAAGACATCCCTCCCATACTGCAGTAAAGACTCCAGAGCATCTTTAGGATCAGGGGGAACTCTATTCCCTCCAGCTCGAAGGAGCATCACAAAATCAATAATTTTGTCATATAACTGAATTGAAACCACATCATTGTCATAATAATTTGCAAAGTCTGAACATTCCTTTTTTAATTTCTCTCTTTCTTGTTCATCTTCAATCACTCCTGAATTCAAGTTCAGAAGAAAAGAAAATCGGTCACTGAGTCTTTGAAGACGGACACTGCGGTCTTCAATTTCAGTTTTTAATCTGTTCACAATCTCTACCATTACTTTATTCATTTCTTCTTGTGCCGTCAGTCCACTATCTCTTGCTGACTCTCCAGGCATTATTCTTCTTCTCCTTGTTCGTGCAATTGGTATTCCCCAATTTTGACAATATTCATTGGCTAAATCTATTGCATTGTGGATAATTTCGTCATTCTTCAAACTCAAGATATGAATAAGTCCTCTCAGATCACAAGAAGCTTCATGGAACCCCATTTTCGGATCCTGCAAACGTTTTGAGACTTTATCCACTGATGATAAAACTGAGTACCAAAAATGTAATAAAGCTATAAACGGGAACTGTTGAATAGAGTTCAGTAGCGATCCTGCATCAGATTTAGTTTCCCTTGAAAATTCTCCTTCCAGCAGGTGTTGAAGGCTTGCAATAACGTTGTCACACTCTTCGTGGATTACTTGCACAGCATCATGGCTGGAACTCCATCTTGTGTCACACTGTCTTTTCACAGTCCGAGTGACAAATGATTTTAACACTTCCCAACGAGAAGTAGATGACGAAAAAAAAGTAGAGTTTTTCTAGAATGCCAAAAAATGTAACAACAACAGGTTGCACCTCACTTGCATGGACACAGGACAAATTGAGGCTGTGGTTCTCGCAGTTCACAAACACAGCTTTTGGGTTAACTTCAAGAATTTTTTGTTGAACACCTCCTCTCACTCCAGCCATAACTGCTGCGTTATCATATGCTTGACCACGACAGTCATTCATGGAAATTTTGTCTTCTTCCAATTTTTCCTGAATTTTATTTACCAGGCTGACTGCATCTTTCTTGTTGACTTGAAAAAATCCCAGAAATGTCTCCTTATTTCTACTTTTCTGTTTTCATCAATATGAACGTAACGCAGAATTTCAGAAACCTGATCTTCATGGGCAATATCTGGAGTTGAATCCAGCATTATGCTAAAATATTTTGCGTCCTTAATTCGGAAATTATATTTTTCTTGACAGTTTCACCAAGAAGATTGATTATTTCGTTTGAATTCTGTTGGACAAGTAGGTGACACTTTTTGGTTTCTCTTTCCCTCTCTGCAAGTGTTTTGCTAAGATGTCATCATATTTGGCCAAAAGTCTGATTGTTGCTAGAAAGTTTCCTGTATTTTCACTGACTGTCTCCCCTGGCTCTGATAACCCAGATATTCCTTCTCCTCGATGTCCACGATAGGCCAGATTCTGTTTTGCCAGAAAGGATATAACCTCGACAATCCGTTCAGTTATAGCTTTCCATCTTTTCTTTTCAGCAGACATTTGCTGTTGAAGTTCAGCATCTATCGTAGTTGAATGATGGAGTCGAACTACAAGGTTCAGGTATTCCCTCATGTGAGCTCTATAAGAAGGGCTTTTCTCATGGTCAGGTATTGTTGGATTTAATTTTCTCCAAGTGGAGAAACCGTCTTCCTTTCCAAAGTTTGACACAGACAACAAATGCTCCTTTGAAAACAAAAAGCAAACAAAACAGTAGCATGCTTTCCGATATGGAGAGTATAACAACCATTTTCTCTCCACAATTTCTCCGTTTGTGGAAACTTTATCAAACCACTGTTTGGAAAATGATCTCCCATCCTTCTCAGCAAATGGACCACTTTTATTCTGATATCTTTCAGGGCCATGTTGTAATATTGTCATCTTCAAATGATCTGGAATCGGTTTCTTCAAACAGCCAAAATCGCTTCTTTGCAAAAATATGCAAATATCTTCTTTATTTTCTTCACATGGATCATCATCCTGACAACGAGACTGAGGAGAGAGAGCTTTATGTTCTGACCGAGCTGAATCCGTATCAGAAAAATCCTTCTCTGCACCCACATCATCTTTTACTTCTCCAGGTTCTCCTACTTCTTCTTTACTTCTTTTTATCCATGCATCTAATGCCCCTCTTTGATGTGACTCTTCTTCGACTCTGGCCCTCTTTTTTTTCCTGTTCTGTGCTCCACTCGGTTGTACACGAAATACTCGTAACATTTCATTTTCTATCTCAAAAACCGTAATACGCATGAGAAAATGGGAAGAAAATGGTAAACAATCGGTCAGTTGCAGATGGATAAACCATATTTCATTTCTTTGTTCCTTCGTATCAAATTATTTCACACTGATTCTCCACTGATAATTTTGTGCAATTATATCATAGACTTGCAAATTAGTGGTATCTGTATTCGAATATTAGCATGTTAAGGAATAAATGTCTCCTATTCCGAGATTAAATGCCATAGCAGTCCTCTGATCATCCAGGCTTCACTCTTACTACATCCCACGTAAATATTTCATTAAATATCGCCAAAAAAACCTATAAAAAACCGTAGTTGCACCTGTTCTAGAGCTATTCACTGACCTGAGTAGGTAAAAGAACTAATCTAGATGCACAAAAGCTGAAGAAAAGACGAGTTATGACTCGAGGAAACGCAGGAACGAACAGCCACGTCTGCTTGTTGCTTTTGATGGTTGCACCACGTACATCATGCGCATGCGTGTGGGGGGGATGGGAGAAGGACCATTTTCTCTAGACAGAAAGGGTACACCATGTTAAAGGAATAAAAGGCTAACAACTGCCTCTGCAGTGTGGTGAGCCTCCAAAAATTGATTTATCACCGCTGAAATTTTAAAATTACTATCTTATTTCCTTCTCTGGGGCAGCATGGTGGCCTAGTGGTTAGCACAACCGCCTCACGGAACTGAGGGTCCCAGGTTCGATCCCGGCTCTGGGTCAATGTCCGTGTGGAGTTTGCACATTCTCCCCGTGTCTGCGTTGGTTTCGCCCCCACAACCCAAAAAATGTGCAGAGTAGGTGAATTGGCCACGCTAAATTGCCCCTTAATTGAAAAAAATAATTTGGTAATCTAAATTTAAAAAAAAAAAAAAAAAATTTAAAAAAAAAATTTTTTTTTTTTTTTTTCCTTCTCTGATTGGATGCCCCCATCCAATGGATGCCCGGGGCCAATGCACCGTCGGCCCCCCCCCTCTGCACGCCACTGCCCGGGAGGGGAGGGGAGGGTGGGAGGGAGGGGGGGGGAGGGGGGACAAAGACGAAGGAAGCACGGTAGCGGTGGTGGCACGGGCAAGGCCTGCCCGAGGACGCTGCTAGAAATGATAAGTTGGTCTGACTGTCGGTTCGCCGGCGGGGGGGGGGGGGGGGGGGGGCGGGGGGACGCGCGAGTAGGGGGGGGGGGGGGACTTTTTTCTTTTTTTGTTAAGGAGGGGGGTTTGACTTTTTTTTGTTATAATTTAAATGTAAATGTAGGGGGGGTTAAATGTTTGTATTTTGAAAAATTTTTTCAATAAAAATTATTTTAAAAAAAAAAAATGCACTCAGTCTTTTACCCAGGGTTGTGGAATCAAGAACTAGAGGGCAGAGGGCATAGGTTTAAGTTCAGAGGGGAAAGAATTAATGGGAACCTGAGCAGCAACATTTTTAACGAAAGAGAAAATGCTGGAAAATCTCAGCAGGTCTGGCAGCATCTGTAGGGAGAGAAAAGAGCTAATATTTCGAGTCCAATGACTCTGTCAAGAGCTTTGACAAAGAGTCATCGGACTCGAAACGTTAGCTCTTTTCTCTCCCTATAGATGTTTCCAGACCTGCTGAG